>NW_008825609.1:1404799-1422984 GCF_000699105.1 Pygoscelis adeliae
TTTTTTCGGCAGGGGTGTTTGTGTTTTTCCCGCAGGGTCCTTTTGGGGAGGGTTGGGGGGGGGGGTTGGTCCTTGCAGGGTTGGCTCCTGAGCTGGGGTAACCTGTTTTACAGCAGCTCTGCTCTGGGGAAGCAGCTGCAGTAACACTTATTGCTCTCTGAGTACTTCTTCTGGGCAGCCTTGCTGCTTGCTTCCTGGCTGAAGTTTTCATGAGTCACTGAGTCATTATCTCTCTCTTTCTTGTAAAGAAATGTGCTATGCAGAAGTGTCCTTCTGTGAGTGTCAAGAACAGCCAGGGAGATGCTTGTGTCAGAAGAGTGACTGCACTTCTATGATTAATTTATCTTTCATTAGACTGAGGGTGATTAATCAAGGACTGTCCCAAGTGCAGGCTTATTTATTAAAGTGGGATGGGGGAAAGATTCTTAGTATTCTTGGGGCCTTGCCTGTGGTGTGATAGAAAATGAGTACATATGGATTTACCAGGGTATTTCAGTTCTCCTAGAGATAAGGTGGGGAAAGGTGTGTGTGCATGGAGCAGGAGAATGTTCTTGTAAATGCTGAACATACCAAAAAAACCCAACAAACCCAAAAAACCACCAAGCCCTTGGGAGCTGGGGAGCAAAGTGTCCGAGCCCCTGGACCTAGGCAAGGCTTGAAGTTCAAATCCAAGCCAGGGGAAGGGAGTGGAGGCTCCATCCCTGCACGTCCAAGCTTGTGTGGGATGATGTGAGACCCACAAGGCACATTGGGTGTGTTTGGGACAGGGTGGGTGTGATGGGAGCTTGCAGGTACTGCTGTGAAATATATATGTTGATGAGAGCAGCAGGAGAAAGGTTGGGAAATTGGGCACATGTCCTATGTGACTGGAGTAACTTCTCTGGGATGTCCCTGGTGCAATGCCCTAGGGGAAGGGAGCTTCCCTGTCTCTCCAGCAGTCCAAAGCAATGCACTGTCTTGCAAGGTAGCAGGGAGAGCTGCCAAGTCAGAGCAAGTGAGCCAGCAGGTACTGAGCTAAAATCTCTGCCTCCGCGTTCCCCAGGGACCAGTGTGCACCAACTTGGGTCTCAAGCCTGGCCAGCGCCTCACTGTCAAGGGGAAAGTTGCACCAAGTGCCAAGAGGTAAGTTGTGCTGTGCTGCCCAGGCATGGCCAAGGCACCATGCTGAGTTGTCTTCTGCTGGTGGGGGACAGAAGGAATCCCTCCCTTAAGTGGGAGAGGAGCAGCTTTGGAGGGGGTTAACACCAGCAGTGCTTACCAGTGAGTCATTGCCTAATGCACATTGCAGACACATGCTACTGCCAAGGGGCTAAGCCGAAGCAGATGTGAACTCCAGCTGCATGCACTGGCAGTGACCATGTCCTTTCTAGTGCAGGGTAAAGGAAATGGAAGTCATGTCTATACTGAGATTTGGGTTGAGACCATCCCCACAGCTACATCCCCTCCCCTGTGCAAAGATGGCCTAGGAGCAGGGACACCATTACAGTGCCTTGCTTCACTGGGCAGGAGGAGTTTATAGCCTGAGCAGCTGGGAAGTCTTGGATGCTCTAAGCCACAGCTCCAGCTAATGGTGCAAATGGAAAGGCTGCATGTTGCAGCAGGGGGTCTCAGGCTGTTGGAAGTTTGCTTTCACTCAGTGGAGATGTCTGTCAGGTGCTAGGGGGGAAGGTGGTGATTGGGTGGGTGGGAGTTAGTAGAAATGTGCTTCTAACTCTGCAGGGATCAGGGTGGCTGGGGCTGCCAAGGAAGCCTCTGCAGAGATCCCCAGCCCTTGTGCAGGTCTGTGGCTGGTGGGGCCTCTTGGTGGGTAAGGTGGAGCCTGTAGCTGCTGTACCAGCACTAGCAGTGTTCCAGGAAACATGTCCCAGCTCTTCCCAGTGCCTTTGAAGATTGATAGTGTTGGAGTGAAGGCTCCTGGGCTTTCTCTTGCCAAATAATATGCCTCCTCTCTTCTCATCTGGGTAAAAGGCCTGGAGGCAAGGTGGACACTGGACTAGAAGCTGCTTCCTCCCACTGCCATTGCAGATGCTTTGGGATAGCTAATGACATGGTAATTATCTCAGCTGCCTGCAGGGTGGGGAGAAGGCAGTGGCTGTCAGGCAGGGTGCAGCACCAGCTAACTGTTTGGGGCTGAAAGGAAATCTGTGAAAAGCGACTGACTCCTTGGGAGCTGGCTTGGGTGCAGAATAACTCCCTGTTCAGGGCTAAGTGCTGAACCTTTCTCTTGTTAAAAACTTTGTGGAAACTAAGCAGTTTCTCTCCCAGGGATGGCACTGTGGGGCCTGTCACCCCAGTAGAGGAGAGTACCCCTTACTGACACAGCACCATCTTTTTAGGGAAGCTGTGTGGTTTAGCAAAAGGTTTCTCTTTGGTTACCCTCAGCTGGGCTTGAAGACACAGATGTTCATGGTAATAAGCAACATGCTACCATAGTATTGATTAAAACAGTATTGATGTCTTTCTCTGCAGCTTTGTGATGAATCTGGGGAAGGATGCTTCCCACCTCGGGCTTCACTTCAACCCCCGTTTTGATGCTCATGGTGATGTGAACACCATCGTGTGCAACTCAAAGAAGGTGGAAGAGTGGGGTGCAGAGCACAGGGAGACTGTTTTCCCTTTCCAGAAGGGGGCCATAGCAGAGGTGAGGCCTGGGATGCACTCTGCACCTGCCCCAGTGAAGGGAGGGTGTTTGGCACAGGGCATCCAACTGCAAGGGCTGTCTCAGGACTAACTGTACAGGAGGTGGCTGGCTTCTCCTGCTTGGCCAGTGCCACCATTCAGGGCTCTGAATGGAGCAGTGATGGAGGGTGGGGATCAAATGTGCAAACTCCAGCTAGCTCAAAGGGATGTTACTATTGAACTGAGCAGGGAATAGGCATCTTTTGGGAGACCAGAATAACACTCTGCTGTTGAAGAGCAGGTTATGCTGCTGAGCGTGTTCACCCTGCAAAGCAAGGGGTAGCACAGCAATGCAGTGGAGGGGAAAGGCTTGAGGGTATCTTGGTAGAAACTCTTTGACTTTTCCATTTGTCTTGCAGATCACTTTTGGTGTCAACCAAAATGATGTGACAGTCCAGCTGCCAGGCCACCAGTTCACATTCCCTAACCGGCTTGGGCTGACTGTCTTTGACTACTTTGATACACAAGGGGACTTCACGCTCCAGTCCCTCAGCTGGGAATAACTTCCTCTGATGCCTCCATCTCGAAGATACAGAAAGTGATCAATAAATAAGAGTTTTGGTCTACCCAGTCTCAGTCTAATCTGTTTCATGCTGCAAGCCCACGTGGGTTGGTCACCTTGCTGGGGGGGTGGGGGGAGGAGGGTAGCCAACTTTGCTGGAGTACTGTATGTGGGTGGCATTGTGCCAGCCTTGGCCCTTAAAGTTACGGATGGAGAGGAGGGTGAGGGGTGAAACCTGGGAAGGCAGAAGGTGAAAAGCCCAAGGAGAGTCTCAAGGGGCAACACTGGGGCTAGATGTGACTAGAGGGGAAGGGTCCCTTAGGCAAAGTCACCCACTCTTGAGGTCTAGATTGACACCTTACCCTGCCTGAGTAAAGTGGGTTGATGAAATCACTCTCTCCCTAAGCAAAGTATCCCTGGCTGGCCTCAGACAGCCTTGAGTTGCTGTGCTAGGTAAACCTAGTGGGACATGGAGTGAGGAGAAAGTTCTCAGTTGTGCTAGCTTTGGCTTGCACCCCTCTGTAGAGGCTGGTCCCACTCATGATACAGCTCTCCTATGTTTTATTGGGACCTCTTGCTGCTGCATGGGGGCAGCAGTAGAAACAACCCACCAGTTGCCTTGCTGGGTGTGGTGGAGCATGCAGTGGGCTCCTCATCCAAATCCTTTCTTTTAATAACTGCAGAAGCATGAATACTGTTGGGCCATAGCTTATGCAGCACAGGAGGGCAGTAACCTGGAGGGCTCTGGTTTTATTCTGCCCCATGTGCCTTGCCTGGTGCATCCAGAGCTGGGAGAGGTAGCAGTGCCCAGCTGGGGTGTGAGATGGTAAGGATGTATCCACTATGCTTTTGTTAGCCCTTGACTCAGCCCAAATGAGCCTGAGCACTTTTCAGTCTAATCTGAGGCTAGCCTCTGAGGAGACTGAAGATGATGAGTCATGTTTGATGTTACAGCATAGTTCTCACTGGGCTGTGGGTTGTTACCCAAGGTGTCAGCCAGCAGCTGCCTCAGGGGCTCTGCCAGTCTAATGCTACTTCAGCAGCAATGACTACTGCTGTTGGGCAGGCTGTGCCTGGTGGGCATAGGAAAGGTGGGAGCTGCATTTTCACAGTGCACAGCAGTTACCAGGTAGGCCTGGGATGGAAGGACCCAATATTTGGGTCCTTGCTTCCAGGCTTGGCCATAAGCAACACAAAGTACAAACAAATTGATGTCCTACAAGGACTCCCTGCAGGCCTGGCTGGGCTGATTCCTCCCATTAAGCAGTTGCAGAGCAGCTGGAGCATAGGAACTTGCTCCTGCAGCAGCAGCACCTCCTGTTCTTGCTCCATAATTCATGAGGCTCTGCCAGGTCCTGTGCCACAGGTACCCATGAAGAGGGAGGCTTGGCTGCTGGGAGCCGGGGGGCTGAGGAGGAAGAGAAATGAGTTGGAGACAAGGGCTCCAGATGGGCTTTTGAGCTGGGAGGCAGGAACACTTAGGGTGTACAAGCAACTTGAGGCTCTGCAGCTGGGTCTCTCTTGAAGCCCCGTGTTGCCCAAAGCCAGTCTGCTCTGGATGATCACATCCTGCTCTTTAGGGTTACATCTGTAATAGTAAACACAACATCTAACATTGCCACTCTGTACATAGGCATGACTGGAAGACAGCGTATCTTGGGTACTCTTCCCATGGCGTGATATGGATCAGGCCATCCTTTCTGGGGATGAGAAGAGAGTTTAGCTGTATGAAAGTGAGCCACGCTAGGCTAGATGGCCTCAAGACAAGGGACCTGGCCCAGTTTATGCAGTGGTGTTGACACAGTCTGGCAGACTGGGGTACATTTGGTAGGCTGGAGAACTGGGGATTTCCTCAACCACAGCAGGGGCACGGTGCTGGTGAGGGCCCCCTCCATGAGCTGTGATGATGGACATATAGTGGAGCTCTCTCCTTGCAGCTTCCACTGCTGGGCTGATCTTGAAAGCTGAGCAGATGTGCTGACCTCTCTGAGCTGTACTTCAGAGCAATTTCACAATGTCTCTTAACTGCACTTGGGAGTCTTTATTTAGAAAGACTCTTCAAAGATTTTTTTTTGTGGAGGGTTGGGGAAGAAAGCTGAATGTGAGCTTCACCACAAGAGGATGAAGCTTAGGTCTCCTGCTAGCTTGGCTGCTTCTTGAAGTGACTCACTAGTCCTGTGAAGTCTGTGACTCACTGTTGTCCTGACTTTGTTATGGCTCGGCCCGTTGCTAGCGAGGAGGTGAGGGGTGGCAAGGGCTCCTCGGTGGTATAATTTAGATGTATCGAGGTTGATTGCTCCCTTCCACCCACCCCCTGGCCTTGCGCAAGATGGAAGCTGGCGTGCGGGGGCTGAAGGACCTAGGATGGAGGCAGGATCCCCGAGACAAGCGTCCTCCCCTCCCTGCTGAGGAGGGTGAGTGGCCTTGCAAAGGGGAAGGTGTGAAGGGGAAGGCACCGCAGCAACAACGATGGAAGACACTGCACGCCAACACGGAAGGTGATGCACTTTTATTTCTTAACTCGACCCCAGCCAAAGGCTGGGAGATGTTCCCATCCTGGGGTGCTGCTCACCCCTCATTTTCCCCCACAGAACCCGACAACTCCCTGAAAGCCGGGGGGATGCCGTGGCCTCCCACTGGGCCCCCTGCAGCCTCCCGGGAGGGTGCCGGGGGCTGTGCCGTCCCCATCCCGCTGCAGCTGGGGCGCCGGCGGTAGCTGCCAGCAAGCAGGGTGTAGAAGAAGGGGTTGACACAGCTGTTGCCATAGGCCAGGCAGGTGACACCAAAGTTGAGGTAGGCCTGGGCAGTGGGGCCGATGCCCAGCCCCTCGCCTCGGTACAGCCCGGCCAGCTGCCAGGCCCAGAAGGGGAGGAAGCAGGCCCAGTAGGCCACCACAATGGTGGAGATCCTGGAAAAGAGCCGCCGGGCAGGGGCCCGGCCAGCTGCCGGCAGCCCTGGGCCCCAGGCGGAGGACCGGTATGCCCGGGCCAGGCGGGCGTAGACAACGCCCAGCACCATGCCGGGCGCCAGGACGCTGGTGGCGAAAAGCACCGTCAGGTAGAGCCGGAAGGCCACCGGTGTCCAGGTGGGGATGCAGATGCGCTTGTGGGGGCCGCCTCCCTCCCGCAGCTGGGTCATCGCCATCATGGGGGCCGTAAGCAGGAGTGAGAGGAGCCAGAGGACAGCACTGGCCAGCTTGCGGTAAGCGTTGCCGGCCCGCCTGGCTCGCAGTGGCCTGGCCACCGCCCAGTACCTCTCCAGGCTCATGGCAGTCAGGAGGAAGATGCTGGCATGCATGGTGAGGAGGTCCAGGCTGAGCAAAAGCCTGCAGCCCACATCCCCAAAGAACCAGTCATGGGCGAAGTAGGTGCAGACCACAAAGGGGATGGTGGAGAGGTACAGGAGGTCAGCCAGGGCGAGGTTGATCACATAGACCCCCAAGGAGCCCGCTGAGCGGCCCGCCACCCTGCCAGAGGCCACCACCACTGTGTAGATGTTCCCCACCATCCCAGTGAGGCACATGACCAGCAGCACTGCACCCAGCGGCCCCGTGACCGGGCTGTCCCCTCCCAGGACACTACTGCCGTCACCCTCGCCACTGCTTTCCTCCGGGAAGCTGCCACCCTCGGGATCCTCTCCAGGTCTTGCGCTGATGGGGGAAGGAACACAAGACATCTTTGGGTAGGGCAAGCAAGAGCAAGTCAGGCTGTCAGAGACCTCTGCCTTCCCCCCACGCTGTATGGGACGCGTCTAGCCTTAACACGAGAGGGAAGAATGGCGAGAGTTCATCAGACATAGGGTACTCCAGAGAAGTCTATTTCTCACCTCCAGCCACCCAGTCCATTTTGCTGATCTTGTCCATCACAAGCTCTGTCCGGTAGTTTTCCTAGCCACCAAAGGGCTGAGAAGGGGACACCTCCCTCCCCTTCAAGACCGATAGGTGCAAAATAACCTCTGCCAGCCAGGAGGAAACGTCTCTGGTCTTCACCAGCTCCTTGCTTGTTGGTTCTCCAGCGTTTGCTGGGCCCACAGAAACCAGCAGACTCAGTGGCCAAGTGGATTTCTCCTTCTCCCAGGTCTGTGTCCTCTCAGCTCAGAGAAACACTGGAGAGGTGGGCTCTACCCCCCCCCCAAACCAGCCCCTGGAGAGTCGCCTTCCCCACTGCACAGAGGAATGTGTCTGACTCACAGCTTCACACACCAGTGCAAACACAGTCCCAGTTTATACTGGGCTCTTAGCCACTAGCTGAGGAGCCGTGCTGGCTTCCTCCTCTTTCTTACAGACGTGTTCCTTCTTCCCCAGTGCCTTCCTCCAGCTGCCTCTTCCTTCTTCTTCTTTTTTCCCTTTCTTTTTCTCATTTCCCCTTGCACAGTTTTCCTCATTTGAAAGAGGATATAGCTGAAAGCCAAGACTCCCTAATGTGGCAGGGGGGAAAACCAGCGCACTGTGGCTTTAGAAGGGAAGCAAGGGCCAGCCCTGAAAGTGCAATAGGCAGTGAGTTGCCACACTGCTCTCCTTGGCCTCTAGCCAAGCCTGGCTAAGAGGGCATGTCCCCCACTCCCTTCCAAGGACATCAGGACCCCTTGAGGTGTAAACAATGGATGTAGCCCCCAGTTTGCAAGCAAGCCCACCAGACAGTAGGACATCTCACATTTTCTATGACCTGGCTCTGTTCCACCCTTGTCCCCCAGGCAGCAACAAGCTCCTAGAGACTCAAAGGGCTGGATATTTTAGACCCACTCCCTCTCCCCAAAGACCATCCTCTTTCTCTAAGCTTTCTCCCTCCTTCCCTCGAACCCCCAGGACCTGCTGCCTCACCTCAGAGCAGGGAGCAGAAGCCTGTTAGATAGGCACCGTTGCCTTCTGGTGGGGCATCACTGCATGACACCTATGCTCCCACACTTCTGCGCCCAATGCTACTCTGCTCGCTCTTCGCCCACATCCAAGCCTCATTCGTCTCAGGGAATAGGCACGGTGGGACAGAATTTGCAGAGCAGAGACACATGCGCCATTACTAAATGTGCTCTGCTGTTAGTTCACAGGGGTTTTCAGGCCACTCCAGCCATGCTCTTTTGCATCGTCAGCATTAACTTTGTTGTGGCAGAGTCAAATGCCTCCACTTATCTCCAGCAGCGATAAGTCAGCAGCAAACAGGAGAAGGAAGCATCCCATCGGTACTGCCCTCGCTGCAGTAGGATCCAAGCACCTTCCCAACCAATGATGTGCTGCATGCCACAGTAACAGCTGCAGCATGACTGTGCCACAGGAGTGGGCGTATAGCACGTACACATACATAGGGCATTGATGGAGGCAACTTGGGAGGCCTCCCTCTGGGTTATCTCTGCAGCTCTTGGCACGCCTGGGTCACTCTCTCTACTCCTCTTCTCAGAGGAGAACTGAACGTGCAGGTTGTTTAGGTGGGGCTTGAGCTTTTTTTTAATGGGCTGCCCCATTTTCATGTTATCAGAACCGAGAGGCACTTCGTTTTGGAACACAAGCTTTGCAACGGCTTTCAGTTTTTAGGACAGTCATGCTCCTAACTGGGAGAGATCAGAAAACAGCAGTGAAAATATACTTTTGGGTGGAATGCTCCATTGTGCCATGGCAGCAGATGAGCGATGCTGCTTCTCATCCAGGAAGTTGATGCTCCCAACTGGTTGTGGTGGTCTCAGCACAGAGAGGGGCCCACAGAGAAGCAGAGGGGGACCATGACTTTGCCCATTTGGCTCTGATGGAAAGATTCACAGTCCACGTGCCCCAGGAAATGCAGTGAATAGCCATGGCTCCTTGCTCTGAATATCTGTGCTTTTTTTCAAGAAATGACCTCATGCCTTTGCAGTTAGCAGCTCAGCTCATTTAGGAAGTTAAAATAAATTACAATAGGATTTTTTTATTCATTTCTTTAGGAGCTAATTAAAATTCTCATTAATTCCAGTTAGCTCCCCTTAACACAGGAGATGCCTGCTCTCACACTGCCTGCATAAAACTGCAGACACATCAGATACTACAGTCATCAGAAGAACTCAGCTGGTCCTTCCAGCATGTGAAACACAGCTCTCCCAGAAGAGCTTTAAGAGACGATCTTTAAGATATGAATCATGGGTTGATTTAGTGGTTAGGGCTAACTGTTACTAGAAGGACATGAACATACAGACTTCCCTGTTATACTACTGCATAAAATTATATGTATGTGTGATATACAAGATATACATATGTAATGTATAGGGCAGAATGAAAGTGCCAGGCCTTTGACATACAGAGAATGAGGGAGCAGAGCTCCATGTATTACCATCTTCAGACATCAACCCCTAGGCTCCAGTAAAGACAACAGAGTCTGAACTGTGTATCATGAGACACACCATAAGCTGCTCTCTGCAGGACGCAATCTCTCTCCATTGGTTTGACTAGAGACTCAAATTTGACAGCTGAACTTCAATGGCATGAATATCCCTCACAGTGCCTTCTTTGTGGCAGCATTCCACCTCCCACCACTTTTTGTTATGTGCACACACACACACACACATTATCCACATACACACATGCATACCCACACATTGGTTTTGAGAGGATCTCTTAATCTTCTCTGTAGGAACCGGAAGAAGGTCTCTACCCAAATGTGGTCTGAAGAAGCTTTCAAGCTCATATATGGCAGGAGGAAACAGGCCTCAAATTTGGCTGTTAGATTACATCTTTTAAGTGACCTTTCTCAACTACAGCTCCAACTGACCAAATATCTAGATGTTCCACATCTCTGTCATCAGAAGAGAAGCCATTTCTTGCAAAATGAACATTTTGAATGTTCGAATGGCAAAATGAAGCCATTTCTTGCAAACCCAGGAACAGTCTCTCCTAGCCCAGCAGCCCACTGGGGTGTAGCTCCAGCCAGGCAGCTGTTTTCTTGCGTAAGGTAGGTGGCTGTCTGTAGTTTCATGCAGGATTGATGCTAGGTCCCATGTCCAAGACAGCAAGTGCCAAGTTTTCAAGGCCCCATTGACAGGCAAGGCGTGCCAGCATCCAGTCAGATCACAGCAATTTAACAGTGACAGGTTGCACTGGGGATTCAGACTCACAAAATCTTGCACTTGAAAGGAAACAGCTTAATTCGGCTCCCAGAACAAAGTGGACCATCTATAGGGAAAAAAAGTGCTTCAAAGAATGCTTCAAGGGCACTGTGTTTCTCTGATGTCGATCTCCTCTCCTCTCCTCTCCTCTCCTGACAGCCCACCCAACAGGACCAGGTAGAGTCGAGTCATAGCGAGGTTCCTGCATGGCTTCCTAGGATTTAAACTTGAAGTAGGCTTCAACTGTAGTGAAGGAAAAAGGTGGTACATGAGGGCAATACCCTGAACCAGAGTGGCAGGAGGGGAAGGAAACAGCATCCAGGCACTTACTTGCATATTCCTGTGGTGTCATGGCCTGGTTGATGATGCTAGTGAAGGCTGCGATCCAGTCCAACTGGTCAGACTCTGTCTCGCAGGTGAAGAGGTATTCCCGGTCAGGGGTGACAATGGTGAGGCCATAGTGCCAAGAGAAGTTGCCCTGTGTCCCCGAAGGCAATCCCTTCTGGACGCTATAGCCATTCTCTCTGCTGCCCACAAATACCTCACCCTTAGCAAATGCATCCTGCACATCAGGAGGGAACGAGAGTGATTTAGGGAATCCCAGAAGAACCAGGGAATAATAGCAGTGCACCTAAGGACAGGAGGAGAGCGGGTGAAGACCAGGGATGTAGCAGCAAAAGGATTTGAAGGTGGACAGGGAATTCAGAAAAGCAGGAAGGCTATGCTCAAAGGCAGCGGCAGAAAGGAAAATTTAAGAGCGTAGATCTTGAGAAGTCTGAGAGAGGAACTGCTGCTCCTGTCTCTCCACGTCACCCCCATGCCACTCTCCTCCCGATCACCACCTTCACACCGCTGCCCTCCCTGTTACCATTGTCTGCAGGCAGTGAAACAAACACAGAAAGCATGGGATGAACTAAGCGGGACGGGAAGCGGAAGACTTAAGAGTCCGTTCAGAGCAGCTGGGGAACCTGCAAGCCTCCCTTACTGCAGAGCAAAGACTCTGGTTGCACTTTGACCCTGCCCTCAGCACTGTTGCCTGCAGCTGCCAGAGGTCACATCTCCCCCTCACCAAAGGGTCCTTGAAGTACATGAGCCTGCGGTGATCCAGCGTGAACCAGCGCTTCTTAAAAGCCTCTCTCTGCTGTGAAGGGAAGACGTGACATAAGTAAGGGGACAGCGCGCTCTGCCGTGAGCAGTGTGAATGGATACCCGAAATTCATCCCAACCGCTTGAACCACGCCCCTGCCTTAACAGCAACCTCCTCCTCACCCTTTCTGAGCTGAGAGTGGGGATCAGTATCGGGTTTTTCAGTCCCAACTGCTGTCCCCAACTCTTGGACTTCTTTGAAGGACCCCAGAGTTGAGACAGGAGAAATCTAGACGCTAAATACCTGTAAGGTCACGCACACACAGACACATGCAGAGAGATCTGTTGTTCTGGGAGAAAGCAGGGACTCTGGCTTCATCTACTTTCACATGTGTCCTTCCCCTTCCTTTTATTCTCCCCTCCCTTGGTGCACACACACTGTTCCCACGGGTGTCTAAAGAGTCAGGGGGGAATGGGGAAACAGCAGGAGAAAAACATTGAAGTAGGGAAGGTCAGCAGCTCTCTGGCAGGTCCCTGATAGATTTTTTTTTTCCCACAGCAGCTCACCTTGGGACCGGTCTTCTCCATGTATCCCTCCTTCAGGAAGTTTCTTGTCAGCCGATTTTTAATCTGACAAAAAGGCAACAGTAACATTCACTTAGCCACGTTTCTTTGCTATTCACTTTCACTGTTCACCCCACCCTTCCTTCTATTCCCCCAAATTCAGCTGCCTTTTGAATTCATGTTTGCAGAACTGCCTAGCCAGGAGTCACTTCTGTCTCCAAAGTGCCCCGAAACAGCAGAGAGCAGTTGTTCTCTGACCACTGCAGGCCCTTTTACACACACTTCCTCATCCCTCTATCTAAACATTGTAATTTCCACTTCTGTACCTGGAGATCTAATAGTAACTAATGGGCTCTTTTATCACATAACTGAGTACTAGCGGGAGTCTCAGCACTGCGCTCTAGTGCTGCCTTACCTCATTATCGCTGGCAATGGGAAATGCTACCTTCAGATAATGGAACTGCACAGAGCGAATGGCATTGAACCAGTCCACTACCTCCTGAGAACGGAAAAGGACAGGACAGAAAGCTTAGCCAGAGCAACAGTGAGCCATCTAAATTCACCCAGCTGCACCCAACCCTATGTTAACTACAAACGCAGCCAGCTCTCCCTCCCCAGCATCTACAGCATCTCCTTCACACACACAGAGCCAGCATGGCTGCCCCATTCCCTGCATGCACAGGCAGCACATCTGCACATCTTCTGTGGTAGCTCCTCCCACACAAATTGACTCAGCCAGTGCTTCTGCCCTACTCCCTGCAGCAAAGCTCTCTCACAGACACACAAACACAGAGCCAGAACTCCCACCCTGTTACCTACAGCAACTCACACACACACCCTGCCATCCTACCCATGCTTCAGACTATTTAATACCAGCAGCTCCTCAAATCACCTCAATTGCTTTGCAGTGTTTGATGCTAAAACAAGATACCTTTCCACTTTCATGGTAGACAAATATATTCCGGGTCTTGTTGTCTTTGAGATAGGTGATCTGCAGGCCATTGGGGTTCCCAATCTTCACTGGTTGGAACGTAGCATTGATGACATCTATTTTAACATTGATTTTGGGTTCTTTGGCCTGAGAACAGAATAGCATTGGTCATGCATGAGCAATCCTAGTGGGAAAGAGACCTGAGCTGACTTTGTGGGGTAAGGCAGGGTCAGAGGGTGCTAAAAGGTAATAACTGCCCCTTCCCAACAAAACTGTTGTAGCACACACTCCCTTCACTGTGTTGCATGCTCAAGCCCAAACAGTGGCCCAGGACCTCCAATTTAGATTTGAGCTGTGCCTGCTGTGGAACTGCCAGTGAGACACTAAGAGTGCATCTGACTTTACAGCTGAGCCAGTCTAAAGGCTAACTGACCCCAAAAGGAAAGACCCCACTCCTGCTCCTCCCTATCCCAAGCAACAGTATACTAGCACTTGCCCCATTCATTTCAGGAAGATGACCTAGCAGAAGAGTAGCCCTCCTCAAAACAAACCAAACAACAGGATTTTGCCAACTTGGCTCACAGTGGGGTGAGGCTGTTTCCAGGGATGGTGCAGGATTACACGGCCAGGCAAATGGATACGGATAAAGTGAAAGATCAGCCCTTTTATCAGCAGTGAGGGAAAGGGGTAGGGAAGCACCAAGGGAGGACCAGGGGAAAATGTCACCCTGACAGTAGGAAGGGGATCCCTCTCGTCAGTGACATGTTTCTGTTATCATCCCTGGCCTGGGATAAGCAAGGCAACCTCAGAAACATGCGTAGAAAATAGAAACGTCTCCCTGACCTCACTACCCTGGGTGGAGTATGCACTGAGGTGGGAGTTGACCACCATACTCACATCCTGCTTGGTGAAATACTTCAGGCATCCCTCTCTCTCAGACAAGAAGAACTTGCGGGGTAGGAACTGCCCGTTGTCTCGGCCTCGCTTCCAGAGGATGCCTTCCTTCACCCCTAGGAGCAGAAAGGCCACTTTTAAGAGCATTCCCCCACAGGCACGGTAGGCATCAGACAGCTGCATGAGCCTGGGGTCCCAGCCACACCTCTGGGATAAAGCACGTGATGGACTATTGCTGAGAACAAACACCTGAGAAGGAGAGGTCTCACCTCTGACTTACAGCTGAAGATGGTGGTGTTCCTGGGTTTGCAGCCCACATAAACAGTCACCAAAAGACATTCCCAGATGCTTCCCACCTCCTAGTCCGGCTCCCACTACTGCCTCTGACGGTGTGAGAGCCGTCTCTCTGGTGAACACCAGAGTGCTGGCCCATGCAGACCCTGGCATGGGACCAGAACTCTTCCCACTTGACTCTGCAGGCCCTTGGGCTCCAGCGCCTTGTGTCACAGCACTGGCGGTGGCATTTCAAAGACAACTGCTGTGGTTGGAGGGGGGTGGCGTGCAGCAGGACGGAAATTCCTTAATGCAGAGGTGTGGCTCCACCAGGACAGCAAATGCCTTCGAAAAATGCCAGCTGGTAATACCAAGCTTGGAAGCAACCCATGGCAGTGCTAACCTACGCTGCCCACAATTTAAATGCCCCCAAAACAATGCCCTGTAAGTACTAGCTGGGTTCTCAGGAGTACGTGTGGGATTTGCAACACCGACACTATGATCTTTCTCCTCATGGTGCTCAAAAGCTTCCAGTGAAGGCAACAGGCAGGATATTTTGATGCTGTGCTCTGCTCTTACCATCAGAATATGGCACCTGTTTTCCCGGCTTGGTGAACTCTTTGCGTTCATATTTGGCCCGTATCCACTGTTCTCTCAGCACTCTGGGGAGAGAGGTGACAGGTAGCTCAGAAACGAACTAGTGGAACCCAGAACTGCCCTTCTCCCTTTTTTTCTGTATGCAGCAACTTACTGGCAGTCATTGTATGTTGGCTGGTAATAGTAAATAGGGATGTGAGCTTCGTATGTGGCTTTAGTCACAGCATTCCCATGCTTGGCCAGAAACTGCAGAGTTAGACAGAGAGTTAGTGCCTTCCCTTTGATGCAGACTCACGTTGGGCTTTTTCTTCCCTGACCCACTACAGGGCTAGATACACACTGAGCTCTAATGGAGCATTCTCTTTCCTGTCCATTGCAACATCCCAGCAAAGTCTGGCTACAGAAAGGTGGGTCCTCAAAGGCCTTGTCTACTCTCAGAAGTTACACTGATTGCACCTCAATCAGCAGTGCACACACATTCCGTGGATTTGCTGCCATGCCCCACATCTCCGGGGAGACCGAGTTCAATAGCAGCTCTGCAATGCTGTCTGGGAGGACATTCCAAACCTCTTCGCTCCTCTCCAGAGCAGTGAGATACAGATTATTTTGTTTGGATCTCTGGGAAATTTTTTCAGTCCCCTGAAGATTAATGGGTTGAGGGGTGTGTAACAGGGAGAAGTCAAGTTCCCATAAATGCCATTTTTCTCAAGAGATCACATTATATCTGGAAACTCTTTTCAGAGCATGGAATTGCCCAAGATTTCCCCCTCAGACTGCTGAAACCAAGAGGAGACATTGAGGCTGGATGGTGCTGGCGAGTGGGAAATGAGTAATCTGGAGCGACAAAGGCCCTGAGCCTTGGCAAGAAACATTGCAAGAGCTCTGCATTTGCCATAAAGTAACAGGACATGGGGAGACACATAAGGCAAGCGCATCATCCCTCTCCCAGTGGGTTATGGGGAGCTATCCTCTCTTAAGTATCCAGAGCATGAGTAGCAAAGGGACTACGTATCAGATTAAATCTCCAACTCTGTGAGGCCAAAGGGCTGATTTTCCCAGGACACGTTAGTGTATGGCCTAGACCCAACCCACCTGATGCACCAGTGGGGATAAAATCTCACCTGCACCTGAGCATCGTCCCAGTGGTCCATCTTCAGGGATTTGACTTTGCTGATGCTAGGGATGTTGCGGTGAATTCCTGAGCAGCTGAGGCATATAAAGACACCCAAAGTAGAGGATGCCCAGTCAGGATCTGAGGGTATAAAAAGGGGTATGACTAGAGGTGGTAAATTCCCCTGGAAGATATGCCTCAACTGAGAACATAGCCTGGAGAAACAGAGAGCTGGGTGACTAGTTTCATCTGAGCTGATTAATTAACACCCAAGGCAGGAAAAAGCATAGCTATTAGTCCCTCATTCCCACTGCTGCAACCACTTCATCTGAATCTCTATCGACCTGAACCTTGAAAAATTCTGAAGTGCTGTGCGAACTCCCTTTGTGTAAAGGGTCACCCAAGATGAAATTGAAACCACCTCTGGGAAAAGACTGCAGGAGCAACACAGCAAACCCCCAACAGTGTTTAGTTCTGGAAGTGGAAAGCAGCCTTGTATCCAAAATTTTCCAGGGAGAATTTAAGAAGGTAAAATGGTACTAATTAGCCCAGTCTTAATTTGGCTTGGGTAGTACACTCCACGTGCTCCTTTTGGGAGGAGTACGATGGGTGCTTTTAGCAGCGCCTGTAGGACCGCAAACTGGATACCCTTTCGAGAGGGCAAGCCCTTCAGTAAAAGAAATCTCCAAGGTGCCTGTGGCAGGTTGTCAGTTCATAGCTGAGTCACGGAGGAGACAATGCCCTCCTGAATCATGCCTTCTTTCTGGAGCAGTTAGGATTTCACCGGGAGCTTTCCTGTCAGGTCCTGACTAGGCATGACCTTGATGTGTATTTGAGATCTGACACAACTACAACCCACAGTGCTGCAGCTACACAGCCCCTACTCATCTGGCACTACCGTGTCCCCGTCCTTCTTCTGTGGCAGCATCTCCTTCCTCCTCCCTTGCCAACTCACCTCCAGGGAGAGGAAGCAAATATCCAGACACAGCAATGCCTCTCCTCCCTCTCTGCCCCAGGCTCCTGTGCAGTCAGATAGCCGGCACCAAACTGCTGCTACGGACCAGCCCCAGCTCCCTGCTTCTGGCTCTTCCTCCAGCAGCCCTCGGGGACTCACCTGGCTTCCCGCAGTCTGCGCACAAAGAGTTTTCCGCTCTCCTCCACACCTCCTTCAGGGCCTTCATGCTCCTCTCGTTGCCTCCAGCCATCACATCCAAATGCTATCCCTCTGGGCAGGGGCAGGGCCAGGAGGGCAGCTGCCTGCACCTTCTGCACCTGTGGCCCAACCTGCTGGGTTGCCCAAGGGAGAAGGAGTCACCAAAGAGCCAGAAGCTCTTGCAGACGGAGGAAAAAGGGGAAGGTAGGAGAAGCCGAAAGGTTAATGGAAGGAGTGTGGAGGCCTGACAGCGCACCTGAGATGGCTGAGTGCAGGCAGGGATGAAGAAGCTGGAGGCTGAAGTGCACCCACACTGTGAGTGAGGAGGAGGAGGAGACCTGCCCCATGGGCGTGGAGGGAAGTACAGCAATTAACCACAGAACTGGTTTTTCCGCATTTCTGCTGGTGAAAGGACAGGCCAGGAAAAAAGGCAAGCAGCAAGAGAGCTGATAAAGGCGAGGCAGCCCTGGACAAGCGGCTGACAGGCCATGTCAGGACTTGTCACACTCTGTGGGCTGGGGGGGTTGGCTTTGGCTGGCCCCGCAGTGCTTCAGGAGCTTCCACCAAAGTCAGCTGGCCACCACACAAGCATTACACCCATTTTTAGGGTGAGGACTGGAGGGCAAGAAAGGTCCAAGCATTCAGCCAAAGTCACTCAAGCCAGCAGCCAAGAGCACAGCAGTCCTGATGCCCACACCTACTCATGCCGGTACCGACCACCAGCTGTTCAGCCAGGTCCTGCATCTCCAAGACTTAAGTCTCAGAGCCAAGACTTGTCCCCGCACTTGCCTCCCCCGGCTAAGAGCAGCAGGTACCACTGACACCAAGCAATGACGATAGCTTGAAACAAACTTTCAGACCTTTATTGAAGAAATGCAGATGTTAAATATTTGGAGGAACAACCTTTATTAAAGATATTAAAGATATGCAGATGTAAAATACTCAGAGCAGTGGCAGCGCCAGTCTCAGGATGAGAGATTGGCTGTGACGCTGGCTGCACAAGCAGCGCCATAAGAGCCTTTTGCCAGGAGGGAGCTGAAGGGGAGCAGGAGCTGAAGGCACCCGAGCCTAAAGGAGCCCCCTGCCCACCCCAGGCTGGGTGCCAGGGCTGGTGGCGGACACCTGCAAGGTCCATGACAGCAGCTTCTCTCTCTTGGCCCCAGCTTGGGGGAAAAAGTGCACCAGGAGCGGGTGAGGGGACACACACAGGTCCCACACACCGGTGGGACAACAGGACCCGATGCCGGCCCCACTCTGCTCCTTCAAGCCCCCCCGCAGCCAAGGCAGCGGCTCTGGCGTGCCCTCCCTCCCACTCATCCCACAGCCCACCGCC
>NW_008825609.1:1423474-1427047 GCF_000699105.1 Pygoscelis adeliae
AAGGCGGCGCTGGAGGAGATCAAGCGGAAGCTGAAGGAGGAGCAGAGGAAGATGAAGGAGGAGGCACCCCCCAAAACACCCCTCGGCCCTCCGCGGCCCGCGCTGAGAAGTGGGTCTTCCTTCCCGCCGTGGCGGGCTGGGAGCGGGGCAGGAGGGGTCTCCGGGCTTCCCCTACCCCGCTTGCAGGGGGACGGGGCCGTCCCGGGCGGAGGGCGGGCGGCTGGAGCGGAAGAGGCGCCGCAGTGACCTGTTTCCATCCCTCAGCGGCACCAGGAGTACCTGAAGATGCTGAGCGAGAGGGAGGAGGCGCTCGGTACGTGCTGGCGCTGGACCCCCAGCAGCGGGGCGGCAGCGTGAGGAGCGGGAGGTGGGCGCCCGTGGTCCGACACCCTTGGCCCGACACCCTTGGCTGAGCGATCAGAGCTGGAGCGGGGATGCTCGCACATCACCCCGCGGGGTGGGCTCCTCACGCGTCCCCCTGGGAAGCTGGGCAGCTGTCTGAGTGGTGACCCCCTCAGCCCTCTGTCCCTGGCAGGAAGGGGGTCGGGTGGGTTGTACAGAAAGGAACATGCAGGAGGACATCTCCGAGGTGCTAACCAGATCCCCTCTGCTGGGAGAAGGAGCTTTCCCTTCATGCTTGTAGTGCCAGTGTTCAAGCCCCTCCGCCCTCTAACCCTGCATGCAAAGGCTGGGTCTCCCGCCCCCAGTGTGGCAGTGCAGGAACGAGCGACCATACCTTGTGAAAAGTTGGGCGCTTTGCAGTGTGGGATTTCTTGTCTCCCCAGATGAGGCTGATGAACTGGAGCACTTGGTGACTTCGCGGACAGAGTCTGTGAACATCGACCACCCAAACCACATTGTAACAGTGACTACCATCAGTGACCTGGACCTCTCAGGGGCACGCCAGCTGGGACTGACCACCCCTGTGGTAAAGCCTCTTGTTGCTTCTCTGATTGTATCAGCTGTAAGCATTCTTGGGGCTGGCTAGGTAGGGCTGGTACTCCCTGAATATGCTCAAAGACATATGCAGCTGTCTGGGAGCAGGGATGAAAAGGGAAACTCATAACTTTCACATTCCTCCACAACTTATGTTGGGCCTCTAAAGAGGAAGAAATGTCCTATGTGAACAGCTCACTCTAAACCTCCCCAGAATCCTTTGCTAGTCCCAGCTGACCTTATGTAAGTGAAAGGTGCCACAAGGCTGGATGGGGAGAATGTAGTATTTTAAAAGCAGATAGAACACAAGCAGTAAGATTCAGACTTTGCTGCATGGACTGTCCTCAACCTCTTTCCTGTGTCCTGTCCAGGAAAAATTAGCATGAGAAGGGATTTCTCTCTCCATGATCCTGTGCTTGGACCACAAATAAGGAAACCATTCAGTTGTGGTTGCTTTTATTCTCAAAATATATTGTAACTGAGATCTCATATTTGTTTCATAGAGGCTTTCAGGCACTGGTTGACTTGATCCGTTTGACCTTCATGACTCACAGCTGGATTTGAGCTCTTTGGGGAAGTGTCTGTTTTAACCTTTTACATTTGTAAGGTCATCTGCTAATCTGAAAATTCACTTAAAGACGTTTTGATAGTAACTTAAGAAAAAAGCTGAAACCTTCAATTCATAGTTTAGACTTCAGTTGCATAGCCATTAAGATCATGCTGAAGGTTTTGGATCTTAGGGTGGATTCTGAAGGACTTCTCACTGGTTGTCCCTTTCTGAGGGGCTGCAATAAGAAACCTTGAGATTTGGACAGCAAGGGATGTGGAGAATTAAAAAAACTTCATCCATGACTAGATGGTTCACAAAACAGGATGAAACCAAGAAGGCAGCAGAAACACCAGAATCGCAAGACTGCCTGTTTTATGTGTCTATAGGGATTTTTTTTCTCTTTTGCTTCCTTTATAAGGGAAAAAGTGACGGATCAGAAGAAGAGAAAGGGGAAGAGGTGGTGAACAAGCCTGTAAGAACAATGCCCAAGAAGTCCAGAAACCCCTTTCTGTCTGAAAAGTATGTATGAATTCATTCAACTCTTTGCTGCTAGACTCTGCAAGCTGATCAGGAGGCTCTTGCGTTCCCAGATCAGCGGTGTGGTTGCAGGGAGGGGATGCTGTGCTGCCTGGGTGCCGGTGGGCAGGAGCCAGCAGAGGGCACTGACAGAGCACAAGCCTGCCCCTGACGCTCCATTCCCATCTCATTGATCCCTGGTGACAACAGCAGCAGGAGGAGGAGGAGGATGCAGTGCAGGGCGGGCTTTGTCCTGAACTGTTTACCTAGTCCATCTCCAGATGTTGCAGGCAAGGGTGTATTGCAAGGTGCAGAGTTTGTCTCTAGGATTGGAGGTCAAAATACCCTAAAGCTTTTGGCATTCTCCACATTTTTCAGAATCCAGGATTTATAGCTGCTTTGGGGATTCAGCGAATTACTTAACTCTGTGGTGGCTGGCCAGCCCACTGCTCAGAAAATTTATTTTGGTTGCTATTGCACATGTAGACTTGCAGGTTTCCTGCCCTGTCAGGATGATGCCCAGCACAGTGGAGTTCCCCTGGGGCTTGCTGTGGCTGGTGTCCACTCCTGCTGGGCCACAAAGGGCTCTCCTGCTATTGTTGCGGTGTTGCCTTGCTCCTGCAGACTTTGGTCCCCAAACACTTCTCTCTTCTGGCCCTGCACAGGATCTCTTCTCTTACTGCCACGCTGCACATGCACAGCCGGAAAAAGACGAAAGGAAAGAGACCCCAACGTGGGCAAGGCCCACGCAAGAAAATCCAGAAATCCAGCACAGGGCGAACCACTAAGACTCAGCGACGGAGGCTGACAGGCAAAATGGGCCGGGACCAGGATTAACAGAGAAACTAGTGCTCGGACCGGCAGTTGGGACAGCGCTCCACATCTGGCCTGCTGCTCTTCAGAGCCTTTTCACTGTGGGCAAGGGCCTTGTTTACTTGGCGCTCTGACCAGCAGTGAGCCCAGTTCAGCCTTTCTCTCACCTTCTGAGCACTGGCCAGGGTGACTAGACACTCTACCCATTTATTTCTGCATTGATCTCCAGCTAAGTGTCAATGGGTGCCATGGAGTCTCTAAAAACTTCTACTAGGGGTCAGATTCTCTGTTTGGCGTAACCCTTCTGTCCTTGGGCCTCCCCTTCCAGAACTAATACTTGGCTTTATCAAAGGAGAGGATCTGGGGCTGAGTGCAACAGGCACATCATCAGGGCAGTTCCTGAGACTTCGAAGAGCTCTGCTTCCACTTGTGCGTTAGTGCCCTGACACTTCTGCTGTGCAGTAAATCCTTTGTCCATGGAGACATGGTGTCGTCTTGTCTCATGTTTCTTTTCCAGTGCCACACCTGAATGCAGGGGTACTTTTTGTTTGGTACCTTTGCCAGGTGAAAGTTGGTGACTTTGTGAATAAATCTTTGTGAAGTCATTTTGCTAAGAGAAAAATATTTGTGACTTATTTGAGGCATAACAGCAACTGTGCTAACGCCAGTACCAGCTGGAAAGAGGGGAGATGATTCCTGGTGCTTAAAGGATATTGAAATCCACTGGTGCTTGGGAAATGGAATAGCTCTGTGTTACC
>NW_008825609.1:1427081-1430293 GCF_000699105.1 Pygoscelis adeliae
GTCTGCTGAATGTGCCGATCTTAATTGCGATAGCTCAGAGGAGTATGAAATGCCCTAATGCACTTGCTGTATGTGTGTGGCCCTCTCTGGGATGGGAGCGGCAGAGGCTGCCCTTTACCTCAGGGCTGCTGCAGTCAATTGCCTTTCTTCTTGGGACCTCAGTATATGTTTTTTACTATGGGTGCCTTCAGCAGGGTTGCGGGGAAAGGTTTGCGTGGTTGAGGAATGCTGGTGGCAAAACTGGGAGTGAATCCTCAGGAGGAGATTGAGCCTAGGCAGCATGCTGGCCTCTGTCCTCGAGCATCTGTAGGAGGTGGTGGCTATTCTGCTTCTGGCAGCCAGGCCCTCTCCCTTGCCGCATATGTACTGGTGAGGAAAAGCCTGTGTGGCCAAAACCCACACCAGAAAATTGGCAACCCGGCAATGGGTGAGTACGTAGATTCCTCGTTCCAGAAATGGGAGGGGGAAGAGTAAACCAGTGCCTGAGGCTTCATGGAGGAACATCAGAGCAATGCTGATGGCCACCAGCTGCTAAAGCTAACAGCACCAGCCTGGTGTATCTCTCATCATTTCTTAGAGCATGCGCACGCAAACACAGAAATTCTTCAGAGTGTGTTGGGGAGGGGGGTCTGATCTCAAGACTGAGCACAGCTACACACTTTCTGCTAGAGCATGTTCCTCTGGAGGGAGTTGTGTGACATATGTGCTTGTGGTGAGGAATGGGGTCTTTCTGTACCTCCCTTTCCCTTCTGAAGAAGGTAAATGGCAGGGAAGTGGATATTGTTATCCCATGTGCCACCAGTGCCTTGTGTGCTTGGACTCTCAGTCCCATCCTGAGCCGAGGCTTGGTGCTCTCAGGCACTAATGCTGAATAACCCTGGTCACATCATAAAAGTGCGGTGTGTGTGATTTCCTCACCTCCAAAATAGCTGTGGTGATCTTCTCTTGCTCTGCCTTAAAGGCCACTCCAAAAAACTCATGGGGTTTAATGCGTGACCTTGCCTGTCTTCCTGTCTCACCTTGGGGTGTTGGGTGTTTCAGAGCTGCAGAAACACAACTTGGGGGCAAGGCTGACAGTGATGCATCCAAAGTGTCCAAGTGGCGCCATGTGCAGAGCACAAAGCGTTTCTTCTTCTGGTTTGGGAGTTACGTGCTCTAGAGCCGTTCTGCGGTAGTTGGGTTTGAGAGGGATGTAGGAGGGAAGGAGAGGGAAGTTCTGTTTGGAGTGGTATGCCACGCCAAGGGGACTGCGGTTCAAAGCTGGAGGACAGCGTGTGACACCCTTGGTCTGGGTTGTACCGCAGCTTTCTCTCCAGGACATGGTGCTTTGTTGAGTGACCGTGGACAGAAGGTGACTTGCACTTGGCCCTACCCCAGGAGTTTGCTCTGGAGCTGGAATGGCTGCTGTTAAGGAAATGTACAGTTCGCGTGTTTGCGAAATCTGCTGAACTGTGGAGTGTGAACTGTGGGTTGGGTTGCCTTCTACAGCCTGTAGACGGCCTGGCATGGTAGTTGGGACAGCGCTGGATTGCCTCTTTATAATCCCGCTGGGGTGTTAAGAGTGACCTCAATAGCACTGCAGTGTTTGTTATTTTGCTGCCAGGTGATTTAGAAGAATATCTCTTTTAGTTTGTTTCCCTGGCCCTAATTACTTCTGAGCCTTTCTCAAGTGTCAGCTGAAATCTCCAGTGGCCTTTGCCATGCTCTGAAGACTTCCAGTTCCTGCTGGAAGTTGTGTTTTCACATTTAAAAAAAAAAAAAGCATACGGAAAAACTGAGAACAGAACTATACTGCATTAACCATCAGGATTGTTCACTGCGCTATTGATTTCTCCATTTCATCGATTAAAGCTTTGTTTTGTAATGCAAATTACTGACTCGGCCCTAGCCTGCTGTCTTTGTTACACACAGGGTGTGCAGTTGGGCTACCCCAGGATATATTGGATCAAGGATATGAGCTCCCACACGCACGTTAGTGCGTTAAGTGTTTGCCAGACACATCACAGTTCATACCAGGCTTGTAGCTTAAATTTTTCTTGTTTGCTGCTTCCCCTTGTTTTCAAGATGGATTTGAGCATCTTTGTTGGTGTCGTCCCCCCCCCAGCTGCTCACAAACAAGTTCCAGCTGTTCAGGAGGAAGCCACTTCCGAATATAAGGTACCTGCAAAAATCAACACGCTAGTGCAGCCGCTGCTCCGAGAAGGAGAAGCAGCGACTGGCAGTTCCCTGTGTGCTCCCCATTCCACGGCCTACGCACAGGCTTTTCACGCTTGGCTCTGCAGCTAGGCCACCTCAGGCACCTGCGCATTACTCGTGCTTGTGCCCGAGGGCTCGCAGAGAGAGATGCAAGGATTTGACGTGGGCTGCCACGCTGGGGTTTCCATGCATGATGGCTTTTGCTGGCTAGACTGCGATTCCGCACACATGCACGCACAAAAATATAATTGGGATTACAGAGGATCAAAACCGGACTGGGAGCCAAAAAGGTCAGACAGTTGGGGAAAAACAGGAGCGCAGCGCAAAGGAGGCATGGCTGCAGCGTGTGCGCGAGCTGTGCGGTGATCAGTGGACTGTATTTATTGCTCTTAAGTAGTGTATCAAGCTCAAGGCTGTACCCAGTACAGTCCCACTGCTGCTTAGAAAGGAACTGGGGAAAAAAGTTATTGGGAGAGTGACAAGAGCTTTTGGGCGCTGATGGAGCTGAATAACTGGGGTGGTTTGGCCAAAGACAGGGCCGGAGAGTGAATTGCGGAGTGCCTTCAGCTGGTAAACAAAAAGTGAAATTAAGCTCTTTTTTAATGCTCACCAGGACGGGGAAGAGAAGGAAGTTGAATTGCAGCAGGGGCAACGGAGGACAGACGTTGAGCAGGTTTCACTAGGAATAGCGAGGCTCGGGCAGGGCTTTGTGCTTGGCAGGTAGAGCCCAGGTTAGACAAACCTCTCTGGGGAGTGCTGTGGGTAGGGATGACCTCCCGTTGGACCCGTGCTGGGGACACGGTGACGTTGGGCTGTCTCGGTGCTTGCAGATGAGTCCACTGCTTTGGCACCTGTTCAGGGTTCAAGTTGACTAATTCCTGGGGTGATACCTGCGGAGGAGCGTGAGGGCAGACCCTCAGCAGGCAGTGAGCTGGTCCCGGGGAGGAAGGGCAGGGAAGAGGCCGAGGTATGAGAGGGCAAGGCGGGGGGAATGAGCCGCAGCCCGCTGCCCCCTC
>NW_008825609.1:1430559-1435085 GCF_000699105.1 Pygoscelis adeliae
GCGGGAGGTGGGTTCTGCTCGAGGGTAGGAAGGCTCTGGGAGCACTGGGCATGGCTGGCTGCATGCGTGCGTGCCAGAGGCCCTGGGGATCACAGCGTTATCCTGGCAGTAGGCCCCAAGGGATGTGGGGAGCAATGATTTGCCCATCAGGCAGCGGGGTGCCATGGGCTCCAGCCACGGGTGGCACTCCGTGGGCAGGGGTGGGCAGCAATGTTGGGGTGTTTCGTGCTGCATCCCTGGCAGGTGAGTGTTTAGGCTCCTGTCTGGCATTTTGTGTGAACAAGTCAAGAAAACATGCCCCAATGTGAGGAAGGGAGGCTGTAAGGTTGGCACTAGTGCAACTTGCTGTATTGCAAATGAGTTCACTGACAAACAAAAATTATAGCTTGCCTTTGGCATTGACAGTTGGCCCTGGTTGTTTTGGGGAGCAGCTATAGCCTTGATCAGCTGCTCTGACTCAAGTGTCCATGTATAGAGCAGCAGTGGCATGTTCACTTCAGGGATGCTGGATTCATCCCACACTGATTTCCTGTCCTGTTGGTGCCTCCTCCGGAAAAATTAAGCAGAGCCCTCCCAGCACAGATCACATCGTCAAATCCAAGGACTCACTCTCAAACCCTGCGGGACAGAGGAGGTGATGGTGGACAGGATGCTTGCGAAAAGCCAGGACAGAAGTATGGAGCCCAGCTGTTGTGCTAGCAATGCTTGTTGCCCTTCACAGTTTTGCAATCGACTATCCTACAGGTCTCAGAAATTTTAGTGGGATCAACAAGTTTAGGAAGAGTCTCAGTGGGTTTCCAAACTTCCTAAGCTGCTTATAGCTATCCCTTTATGAGTGACATAGTCAAGAAGAAAGGTTTCCTTTTTGTGCCTTTTAAGAGAGCTTGAAGGAAGAAAACTTCCATCAAACAAAATAGCAGGACGTGAGCATCATTCCCTCTGTTTGCAGGGACTCCCAAATTGGGGGATGTCAGCAATCATTAGAGGGTGCAGTGCAGTGCCCCCTTCTAAAAGAGGTCCCTGCTGGACCATACCCTTTTATTGTCTGTAATTATATGGATCATACTGATCACCTCGCACCAGGATGCCCTTCGATTCCAGTATTGCCAACTGAGAGCAGCAAACTTCCGTCTGGGAATAACATCCCTGCTTCTACAGGAGCCTTAGGCTGGGGAACCCTAAGCTCTGGTCTTCTGCTGCTGTTCCTTCTTCCTTTTCCTCCTGGCTGCCCCCTGCCAGCAGCCCATCAGCCAAAGATCTTCGTCCCTGCTATGAACGATGTCTGGTTCAGTAGATGACGTGCCCTGCATGAACTTTGAAGCCAACATATTTGCAAAGAGCCTGTGCCAGCACTGTTTCCGAGCTGCAGGGGCTCACCAGCATGCTATCCAGGTGAGCTGGTCCATCCCACCTGGAGGCTATGAATACTTCATTAAGGGCCCCTTTGTTCCACACTGGGACTCCATGTGCCTTTGTAGAGATGGAAATCCCTAAGACAAAGGCTCAGCTGGGCTTTCTAGATGTCTTTGGGGGAAGGCTCCATGGGGAGAGAGTCTTCCCAGGCATGGGGATCCATCATTTAACCATGCCCAGGCCAGGGCTGGGAGCCACCTTAGCAGGGAAGGGCTGGACACCGGGTACGAGGGGCTTGATAGAACTTGGAAGGGAAAGCAGGGGTGTTGCAGATGCAAAGCTACAAGGAGGGAAGGGGGGACTAGCAGAGCAGGGACCCACCCTGGATTAATCTCTGCTTGATGCCTGCTGGCATTTACAGCCTGCCTCACCTAAAATATAGTTCTGGGGGACGTCCCTGTGGCCCCTGGCTGTCAGCTTAGGGCCGGGGCTGAATCCTGTCCCTGGTGCACCTGCAGTGAGCTGTTCCCGGAGGGGAAGGCAGGAGGGGGATAAATCTCACAGGACTTTGGGCTCTGGATACCTCGATCCAACACAGTCCTTCGGCACAGGGCCGGATGCACAAGCTGCTTGGCTGCCTCTGACAGGGCAACAGCCGGTTTCATGTTCATGGAGGGTTTCGTGTTGTTCGCTGTCCTCCAGGAGTGACTGGCCTGGGATGATGAAATAGTAATGAGCCTCCCTCTCTCTTTCTCGCCCTCTCTGCCCTTGGCCCCGGGCCCTCTAAGGTTACCTCAGCCCTTCACCCGCGATCTGCTCAGAGCTGTCGCCTCTGAGTGAATCCCGGTGCGGGCGAGATGCTGGAGAGAAGGCAACGTGGACAGATGGCTCCCCGGAGCCTCCCCCCTTGCTGCTCATAAGCCCCACAGGTAAAAGGGCTGGGGAGGATGCTGAGATGCCTGCAAGCCCTGACAGAGAGAGGCTGGGGCTGCAGCCTTCGCTGCAAAAATTGCCCTCCCTCTTGGCTCCGTTGCCTCTCCCCGGGCTATCTGGGTGGCAAAGAAGAACGGCCGCCAGCAGCATCAATGCCAATGCCGGGGGGGCGTTCCCTGAGCCCTCATCCACACGCTGTCTCTGGGATGCCTGCAGCATTCAGCATCAAATAGGAGCATGCTAGTTCTCTCTGGCCTCCTGAAGTAGGAGAAAAATCTCAACAGTGGGCTGCGTGAGGCATCAAGAGCCCTGGAGGCCAGGCTGCTCTCGGAGGAGGGAGAAGAAGCAGGCATTTCCGAAAGGCAGCCTTTCTTCTCATCCTCGACATGCTGACAGGACCATTGCATCCCCTTCTTCCTCGCAGGAGCATGCCGTGGAGGTCGCAGGGCGCGATGCTGGCAGTGACACAGACCCAGGTGGGCCCTGGGACGCCCTCTGCATTTTAGCCCCCCACTGCGAAGTATACGTGTGCGTGGGCCCAGCGGAGGGGACAGAGTGGTGAGTACCAGCCGGGAGCCGTGCTGTTTCAACAAGCCCCCTCAGTGTGAAAAATGGAGGAGGGGGAGCAGGAAGCCAAGCAGGGGGAAATCAGATACCTTCTCCCTGATGCTCTGCACACCGATGCCTAGGAAAAAGGGCTGAGCAACCCCCACACCATGCCCTCTAACCGGGTTCCTCTTGGCTGTCCCAGTAGACATCAGGGGGCCACCAAAAGAGTCTCCTTCCTCCTCACTGCCTCTAGAGCAAGGCTGGTGGCCCCAGGATGGGCTCTGCCAGCCTGTGCCCATCCAGTGGAGGGAGAGCCAGTGTGGCTCGGGCTGCTGGTGCTGCTGCCCGCCCCGAGCTCTGTGGGCTGTGCTGACCACCAGCTGTCCTCTCTCCCTGCCCCACAGCTGGCAAGAGAGCAGGGGATATCCCCTGCTCAGCCCCGGAGCTGAGGGTGAGCACAGAGAAACCGGCACCAACCCCAGCGCCTGTGCCGAAGCCAACTCCACGCTCGCCAGGGTGAGATGGGGATCTCTCGTGGTTTGGGTTATTTCGGTCTCCCCAGCTCCCTTGGCCTTTCAATGCCACTTCTCCTGGGCACATTCAGAAGGTCCTGAGATGCAAGGGGGATCAGCTGAGACCCTTAGTTCCCACAAAGGAGGCTCTCCCCCTAAAGAGCACATGAGATTCGCTCCTGGATTACCCCATGCGGACTTTCCTATGTTGTTTCTTGCCATGCCCATTATTGTTAGGCTGGCGTCATCTTATGCTCACACAGCTCCTTTCCAGGTTCCTTTTTACCAGAAGCTTTGGGCTGAACGGGCTGTAACTTCTGATATATGCTCTTACCTCCTTCCGGCCCACAAAAGCTACTGGTCCCCATTGCAGAGATCTGCCCTATCTTGTCTCCCAGGACGGGGAAATGACCCGGTTGTGGGACAACACTTTGGGATCGGGCAAACGGGACATGAGCTACACGGGCCACAAGGAGGAGGTGCGGCCACGAGCCCCGCAGGCCAACAGACCCAGGTGGGCTCAGCCCATTTCCTCTGGATCCTGGGTGAGAACCGAGGCCCAGGGCTTTAGGAAAGAAATCTGCCCGCTGAAAGCAGGTACACTTGGTTTGCTCCCATGTGAGATCTTCATTCTGGTTTGCTTTCCACCCGGGGATCTCTGAAGTTCACGGCAGATCTCTATTTAGATTTAGCATCTCTTTACCTGGTTCTGGTCCCAGGAGGCGTTTGACACCTCTGCGGGCACCATGCAAAGGGATGCGGCCCAGAGTCCAGGAGATGGCATCTCTGTGTGTGCTGACCATGAACCATGGGTCTCCCGGGTGTTCTCTGTCTGCATGGTTTGGCATGCCCTTGGCTCGCAGCACTGTGTCCCAGCGCTCCCACCCCGCCTGGAGGGAGTCTGGGTTTTATCTCTGCCCTCCTGGACCATTTCTAGCTCTCCTCCGAAGACCTGCTTTGCTGTGGATGTGGTGGCATCCCGCGTCACTCGTGCCTCCCCCAGTAACGGCCTTCTCCCCGTCCCAGAGCACCATCCTGCCAGCCAGAAGCCTGAGGAGAGCTGGCCAAAGCACTGCATAGAGAGCGGCTATTTCTCTCTGGAGCACCAGAAAACCAACCCTCCCTGGGCATCCACCCCGTCGCGTGCCCCTGCCGGTTCCTCACCGGCCAGCCGCGACC
>NW_008825609.1:1435277-1436765 GCF_000699105.1 Pygoscelis adeliae
CGGGTGGAGGTGGAGAGGATATTTGGCTGCGAGCGCAGGTAAGAAGCAACGGGTCTCCGCAGTGGTCAGAGGTGGGGGATCGCCCCCCTGTGCTGTTGGGGGGCCCCCACCTCCGAATCGCCATGCTTCAGGGAGAGAGCAGGGCTAGATGGCAAAGCTCAGCTTTCAGCTGTGCTTAAATTTCCCTTAAAGCAAGGGTTGGGTTTAGGCTCAGCGCCTCCCGGCCTGGGGAGCTCCCTCATTGCAGCATGCAGGCAGCAGAGGCCATTGGAAAAGTGGAGCAAGGCTGCACCACTGGAAGTGGAGGGAGTAGCCCACCCTCCTCATCCTCCTAGCCACCTCCTGGTAGCCACAGGATGTGCTGCAGAGGAGGGCAAGCCACCGAAAGGGGGAAGAAGAGAGGTGGTCCCCGCTCCCAGAGTCAGTGGCTCCACAGGGATCCAGGGTCTGCTGTAGGAAAGGTCACTCAGGAAAGGATCGGGGATGATGAGAAGTCCCCAGTGCTGCTTGGGTCTTGGCTGGAGAAGCACGAGTGGCTCCAGTGTTGGTGGCACAGGGCAGGAGGGGACATAAACAGGGACCAGGGAAGTGTCCTGGGGCAGATGGGTGGGATGTGAAGGAGCAGATGGAGGGAAGGTTAAGGAATAGCGTGAAGAAGACGTGTGAGGCAGCAGAACATGAAAGCTGGGGTGGTTGAAGCGGTGGGGACAGGCAAGGGAGAGGCTATGTCACACACGGTGTCCGGGGCTGGTGGAGGTCTGTGGGGCCAGGCTCAGCAGGAGCAGGGTCTGTGGGGGCTCTGCCTCCGAGCTGAGCCTGGTGGCAGCCGGACAGACTGTGTGTGCCCGCAGGAAATCGGAGACCCTGGAGGCCTTCCAGGCCCTGGAGGAAGGCCGTGTGGACCGGCTCGACGGCAAGACCCCGGTGCCACCCAGCAAAGGCCGCCTAGTTTGGAGGCAGTCCAGCCCCAGCCTGCCCAGGGAGGTGAGGCTTGCCTGCATGGCGGGACCCCCTCCCCACTCCCTGAGCTGGGTTGCTTTTCCCTGCCACATTTTCCTCTATTTCTGCCCTATGCTTCTCTTCCATTCCCCTGCTCCCCCTTCCCTATATTCCCAGCCCTCCCCCTGCCACGGACCAGGACTCTCTGCTCTTAAGCGGCAGCAGCCTCTTCACCCTTTGGGTGCAAGAGGCTTCTCTTCAATACAGGCTGGCTCTGTGCACGGGAATGCAACTGCTGTCTGCAGAATTATTTAACCAAACCATCTCCCAGCCCCAATCCTGTCTTGTTCCTGCTCACTGGCTTTTTTTTTTTTGAGAGGACTCTCTGCTCTCTCTCCTCCGTGTCCCTAGGGCCAGCGGCTCTCCTGCCACCTCGAGCAGCGCAGCAGAGGTCCCAAGGAGCCCGTGTGCTCCCCCAGCCCAGCTCGGTCCCCAGGGAGGGCCAGCAGGAACCAGGGGAATTCCCTGTGCCCCACCAGCCCCGGCCGG
>NW_008825609.1:1436916-1439179 GCF_000699105.1 Pygoscelis adeliae
GGAGCAGAGGGGAGCCCAGCCGCCCCCCGAACTCAGAGAGGGGCCGAGCCGCCTGGCAGGCAGGGGGTACAGGGCAAGCCCTGGAGAGGAAGAGCCGAGGGGACTCCCTGCACCCCGCAGGCCTTGGGAAGGGCTTGGATAACAGCGGGCTGAGCCGGGCAGGGCCACCACCGCGGTCCCTCAGTCCTGGGAGACGTACGGAGAGCACGTGGAGAAGCCAAAAGGAGATCTCCCCTCCTGGCCTGGTGCAGGGGGCAGAGAAGCAACGAGTGAAGCCAGGGGAGCTGCAGCACCTCAGGGGACCTGGGAAGCCATCTGAATGCGGCTGGCAGAGCCTCCAGGAAAAACTGCCATCCTCCCACCCTGGGAAGGGTGCCAGCAGTGACTGGAAAGGCCGAGGCAAGCCCCTGCGCCCTGCGAGCCCGACACGACCACTGGAGCAGGACTGGAGGGGCCGGGGGGATGCCTGCCAAGCGCAGGCATGGGAGAAGAACTGGAAGCGCCAAGAGAAGCCCGTGTGCCATGCGGACTTGATGCGCCAGCTGGAAAGGGACTGGAAAAGCCCCGCTAGATGTCTGGACGTAGGACTACGGCCAGATGACAGCTGGAAAAGGCCTGAGAGTCCAGTACAGCGGCTGGAGGACGACTGGAAGGGTCCCGAGCACACCCAAGACACACACAACCCAGAGAAGCCATTGGAAAGCGATTGGGGGAACAAGAGGCTTCTCATTTATCACGTGAGTATGGCAGGAGCCAGAGCTGATGGGGACCCTGCCAGGTATAAAACTGGCAAGCATAGAGTGGGTGGGTCCCCTGGATTGCAATTCTGCGCACTCCGGCTCCCCTGGATCCTCTGCTTCTCCAGGGAAGCCATGCTGCCTGCCTGGCACTGGGAGGAGAGAGGATGCTTCTCCCTCTGGCCAGCACTGGGAGGTGGATGCTTGGATCTGGGAATCCGAGGTGAGGACTAAACCCCCGTGGCTTCAGCTCCTGCTTTCTGTCCCTGCAGCCTCAGCTGGGTGGAGGCGCCTTCCCACTCCAAAGCAGCACCAGCTCCTTGGGAAGCCTGCAGCCACGCTTGAATGCCAGTGAGAAGTGCAACAAGGTAGGGGCCAGGCCCTGGGAATGGTGAGGAAGGGCAGCTGCCCTTCCCTGGAGGTCACTGTGGGCAGCACCTGGGTCTCCAGCACTTGATCTGAGCGGGCTTAGTGTGGTGCTGCCTTTCCGTGACCTCCTAGGCACCATGCTCATTAATACCCCCCTTCCCTTCATCCTTCACCCATTTCTCAGTTGGTGAAACTGAGGCACAGAGCCTTTTTTTAAAGCCAGAGAGGGATGAGCAGTAGACCTGGGATTAAAATCTCAGTGTAGCTGCTTTCCTTCCCTTTATTATTGCCCAGTGATAAGATGGCACTGGAGGTTTTACGGAGATGAAGCGGGCTTTAGTAGCATGAAAGAAGATACGGTCAATTGTGTTGGTGTTCCTGGGATACCAAAAATGGTGCGAGAGCGGCTTTGGAGGGCTGCAGAAAGTGTCCTGGGAGCCTGTGTAGCTGGCAGCTGTGCCCGAGTTCCTTGCCTCTGTCCCCTCCATGTGCGTCAGTCATCTTGGCCAGGTTGTCCCCTTATAGGGCCTGGCTTTGTGCTTTATTCAAGGACAAACTGCAGCCGGGCAGGAGACTCCCAAAGGCCTCTGAAACTCGAAACTGGTGATGTCCCTTCCCTCACCTCCCTGCCCCAGGCCTGAGGGGAGCCCAAGCCCTGAGCTCCCCCTGCACAGCTGGGGCTGGTCACCACAGCTATCCCAGTTTTCTTCGGCACCAAGCTCTGGACCAGGCGCCTGTGCTTTGGCTTGCAGCGAGAAGCATCGCCTCGGTGTAATCGTGCAGTGGAACGTGGCATTTCACGATGCGCAGCCCCCTGCCCCTTTTCCACCGGGACCCTCTCTAGCAATTCCCCCTCCCTATGCGGGCTGGCTTGCCAGGGGCAAGTTCCCCCCGGACCTGCTACCACCTCTGCCAAGATCGCAAATCGCTGCTTTAGGGATACATTTGCGAGGGCGGGGGATAAAATCGAGCAGCTTCAGGAGCGAAGGTGAGGACCCCGCTGCGTGCACACACACATCGGGACTGCTTAAAATCCCTGCCTGTAAAAAATCCCTGCCTGAAAAAAAACCCTGCTGGGGTAAGGGCTGGGGTCCCGGCGGCCCCTTCCTGGGGCAGGAGCGGCTGGGCCCGTCCCTCCCTGGGCTTCAACTTTGCCC
>NW_008825609.1:1439904-1442192 GCF_000699105.1 Pygoscelis adeliae
CACTTCGTTAGCGGCGGGCGCCACCCCACCTAGATAGACATTGGTAACGCTGTGCATAAGCGTGGACTGGGCTGAGGCCTGCTGAGCTCGCCACACCGATGACCACAGTCAGATGCGAAATCTGCATCGCCCCGGGTGTGGGTAGGTCCTGCTCCCTGTGGGAATCAGATGGGGTTTTGGGGCAGGCAGCATCCCACCCCTGGGGCGAGCCTTACTCCGTGCGGGTGTCTGCCAGCCCCGCCGGAGGCTGGCAGAGTGGGGTAATGGAGGTGACAGGCTGGGCTGTGCCCGCTGGTGTTTCGCACGGGGGTGGTGGGGAAGGGAGAGCCTGTTGCCCGCTTCCTTTTGAAGCACATATAGATTTGGGAGCTGTGCTCCAGCCTGGGAGCGGTTTTGCTTCCATCAAACTGAGCTGGAGCGGTTTTGCTTTGTGTTTTGGCCTGGGGCCCACGCCTTTTGGAGTGGGTTCCCTTTTTGGAGAAGAGGAGACATTGTGCTTTCTGGGAGGCTGAGAGTCCCTCACACCATCTCTCGGAGGTGAGAGGAAGCAGTGCTCCAGGACCTGCCGTCCTGAGGAGCTTTTGGGAGCGGGAAGAGCAGGAGGCGCGGCGATGGCAGAGGCTGGTGATGGAAGGAGCACACCTGACCATCCCGTCCCTCCCCTCGGACACTGAGCTTTCTCAGCCTACTGCAGCCTCTTCTCCGCTCCTCCATCCTGGCGCCTCTGTACCACCCAGGAGCCATTCCTTTGCTCCCACCCCATCCCCTTTCCTTCTTTGGTGTTTACATTCTTCAGATACTTGCAGGCTGTTATCACCTCCCCTGTAGCCCTTCTTCAGCCAGAGCAGGCAGCTGCCTCTCCTTAACCTGCTGTTGTAAGCCAGTCCTTCCTATGTCCCCGGCTGCTTGGGACCCCTTCCAGTGTCTCTGCCTGGCCAGCTGCGGGGCTGAACATGTAACTCTGGTGGGTATGGATGCAACCAGGCAAAATTGCTGCTGCCACCTCCCGAGCCAAAGCCTCGCCATCCACAGCCCCAAGCTATGCTGCAGGGCCATGCATTTTGCCGGGGGTGCATCCTGCTGCATCCTTGCATCCCTGGCACCTGGATCTCTCCCAGCGGTTTGGCTTTCCTGGACGTTTCCTCCTCTGGCCGCCGGGCCTTTTCCTCTGGATGGGGGGGTTCGGTTTGAACCCTGCTCTCCTCTCTGCTGGTATCCCGAGCTCTTTATGCCAGATGAGGAAGCTGGATTTGGTTATGGGGACGGGGAGAAAAGAGGCTTTAAGCACTTTGTGCATCAATTGATGCCTCGTCCTACGGTACTGGCCCCACTATGACAAGAATAGTTCAAAGCCAATTCCAGAGCTGCGGCTCCACATCTGGGGGTGGCAGGGAAAACGAGGCCAGCAAGGAAAACAGGAGCCCTGTGCAATTCGCAAGCTTGGGAGAAGCCCTCCAGGGGGATTTTCTGGCCCCAGCCCTGCGTTGGGGGCAGCGGTTCTGGCAGGATGTTGTCCTGGTTTTCCCAGCAGTGTACATCCCGTTAATGTTCATTATTTTGGCACCTAATGGTTTGGGATTGTAAATCCTCAATAAGACGAGACCCAGCTGATCTGTACAGCAGCCCCAGCCAGGAGTCTTTTCACTCCCTCTCTCCCCATAGTGTTTTTCCGCCTCCGTGGAGCCTGCCCGGCTCTCTTCTGCCGAGCACACGTGCGTCCCGGGAGGGGGGAAGGTTGCGCTTTGACGTTTCGCCTCCTTTCTTTCCCTTCTGCCGCTCCCAGTTCAGAGCCGGAGCTGAAGTCACCGGATTGGAAGGGATAACGGGAAAAAGGGTGGAGCTGCTGCCACGGGGAAGGAATTAATTTTCGGGGCACTTTTTCAGAGCGGCAGCGGGGCCAGTGGGACATCCAGGTCTGTAGGGATGGGGAAGCATGCGTCCTCCTTGCCTCCCCGCCGCCGGCAGCGCCCATCACCTCTGTGGGAGGTTAGGCACGGGAGCCCCCCGTGCCCTTTTGCTCCAGTTTCCCTGCCTGTCTCCCTTCCTGGGCGGCTCAGGGCTGCTGTCAGATGCTTCTGGCTGGGCCTGAAGCTGCAGCAGCCGGTGACCCTCCCCTTGGTGGGCCTCCCCGTGCCTGCACGAACCAATAGCCGGAGCACCGGGGTGGGCTGGCATGTACTGGGCTCTTGCCACCCCATAACCTTGGGTGTAACCCAAGAACGGCAGCTCAGGGAGATGAAAGTAGGGGAAGGCTTGGCCCGGCTGGGCGGCCAGGGAACTGGGCTTGC
>NW_008825609.1:1442613-1451112 GCF_000699105.1 Pygoscelis adeliae
GTTGGGATGCCGCACCAATGGCGTGAGGTTAGGAGGAGGCGGGGAGTGGGGGGAAGCTTCTTCCTAGCACAGAGTGATCTGGGTGAAACTCTGTTCATCCTCATCTTTGGTAGCTGTGGCCAAGGCCGGGCAGAGGGCAGGCTCTGCAGCAGGAGGGAGCGGAAAGAGCTGGGCAGTAAGAGAGAAGCCCCCACCATCTCAGAGAGGATTGAGTCTTGGAGAGCGTCGAGTCTCGGAGAGGATCGAGCGCTGGTTGTCACTGATTTAATCTCTACCCTGGGGCACATCATTTAAAGGCAACGTGTTTTCACAGCTGTTAAATTGCCTCCTGTAAGTTTGCGGTGAGGACTGTTTCGTAGAAAGCTGCTCGTGTCTTTAATAAATGATCAGCGGTGAAGTTACCGGAGGGACGTAGCTCTGAGGCACAGATGACCAGGGTTTGGACAAGGCACGTCTGGTTCTTTGCGACTTTGCTTCCATCTCCGAGCCAAGGAGTGCAGCACTCCCTTCTGCCCGCTCTCCTTGCCCCTGCCTTCCCCTTCTCTGAATAAATACCTCTGAGGCACCTTGTGGAAACCTACCTGCTGCATATTTTCCTTTAATTTTTTTTAAACCTCTTTCCTTATCTCCTGCTTCCTCTTAAGGAACGACTGCCTGCTGCTGAGAGCTAAATCCAGTCCTCCTCCGCCACCAGGTTCTACAGCCCCATGAGTTTCCTAAAAGTGATGCCAGACTATTCCCACTTCTTGTTCTGCTGCTGGGGACTCAACTTCCACCCCCTGGCATGAAAAGCCCTGTTGTGGGTCGCTCCCAGACAGTAACCCTCTGTTTTGTCCTTTCCTCTCCAGCCGGATCTCCTGAATTTCAAGAAGGGATGGATGTCCATCCTGGACGAGCCGGGAGAGGTAAGCCTGAGGCAGGGGGGCTGCCTCTTCCCCCAGCCCCTGCTGCTAGAGATTCTCTGGCGAGCAGCCGATTTCCTTCCCCCTCCCTCGCTGAGGTCACTCCCGCTGGGAAAGGCAGCGAGAAGCCTTTGGTGGAGGTGCCTCGCTCTGTGCGCAGGCACAGAGGTTCACCCAGCGCCCTTCTCCCAGACGAGGGGCACGAGGGGGAGTTGGAAGGGACATGGAGGAGGAGGAAGAGAAGGCCAAGAGGTCGCGGCGCAGAGCGTCCCTCCCTGTTCCTATGCTTCCCCCGGTAACTGCCTATCCGTTTCCCTCCTGTCTTTTCCCTTCCCTCCCCCTGCCCAATCCGCCCGCAGTGGAAGAAACATTGGTTCGTGCTGACCGACTCGAGCCTGAGGTATTACCGGGACTCGAATGCGGAGGAGGTAAGCAGCCTTTCTCCAGCCCTCTCTTCCTTGCCAGCCAGGGGGGAGAGGAGCACGGCCCTGGCATGACCAGTGCGCTCCCAAGAGAAGTGGCAGCGTACTCTCCTCCTGAAAGGCACCGGAGGTGGCGAGCTGCTCTTTGCCAAGGGGTGACAAAGAGGATGGGTGTCTGAAGGCGGGCTGGCGATCAAAGGGAATGAAAGAGGTCACATGCGACTGGTAGTGCAGGTCTGTGTGCTGGGCATCACTGACACTCTCCGTCCATGCTGCTGGCTGCCCCTCAGGTTAAAAGAGGACACGCTGTGCCAGGGAGCTGAGACTGGCTCCCGGAGAGCTGTGGGGTGAAGGCAGAGGCAGCCTGCGCTTCAGTTAGGGTGCCGGCAGGTAACAGGAGCTTTTGCAAAGCTGGGTTTGCACTGATGTCTTAGCGGGTGGTTGTGCTTGCAGGCTGATGACCTCGATGGAGAAATCGACCTCCGCTCGTGCACGGATGTGACGGAGTTTGCAGTGCAGCGCAACTATGGATTCCAGATACACGTGAGTGTCCGGCACCATGTGGACACGGAGCAGCAGCACCAAGGGACACCGGGTGGGAATGCATGCTCCCTCCCCGTGCCGAGATGCTGAGAGGCAAGCCGTGCAAACCTTGTGCCGGGATGGTGGCTCCGCAGGGCTGGCTGGTGACACATGGGGGGTGGTACTCAGGAACACGAGTGCTGCCTGCCTGCAAAAGCAGGAGGAGGAGGAGGCGGCAGCTTTGCAGGGCTGGCCGAAGGCTGTGCTGGAGGCGGCCCAGGAGCCAAGCTAAACGCCAGGAGTGTTTACTTGACCTGTTGGCCAAGGCGGCTTCTCTAGAGCCGCGGGGAGGGAGTGGTGAGCACAGCAGATCTTAGTGTAGCCTGGCTGACTGTGCTCTGAGTAACAACCTGTACCTTGGATCCGGCCCCAGTACAACCCTGTCCTTGGCTACTTGCTGTAGCAGCAGGAGATGGCTGCTAGGGCAACATAAAACCTAGTGGGTGTGCAGGGTTGGGCACTTCGTGGTCTGGGTTTCCTTGCTGTGCCCCAGCACTGGTGCCCAGCTCCCAGCACCTGAATGACTGATGGCACCAGCTCACGTTTGGCCAAATGTGCCGGCAAAGTTTCTTTTGCCTTTGCTTGGAGATGGTCTTGCGGGGGACGTGTAATCTCGCAAATAACGTGTCTCCACTCCCACCCCTCCACCTGATCCCAAGAGCACGGGAGTCTTCAAGACAACACGTGGTCTTTCTAGCACTGTCCACCACCCTTGCGAGCGGGTGCCCGGGGGTCTTGGGGAACGAGTGGGAGCTGCCTGCACCTCTGCCGGGCGCTGACAGGGCCTCCATCGCCTCCCTGTTGCAGACGAAGGATGCCGTCTTCACCTTGTCAGCGATGACCTCGGGCATCCGGCGCAACTGGATCGAGGCCCTGAGGAAGAACGTGCGCCCAGTCAGTGCTCCGGACGTCACCAAGTAAGAGCTGCCCCGCGCCGCTTCTCCTCTTCCCTCTCTTGCTGCCCCTCTCCCCTGGCAGGCAGGGATCGGGAAGGCCCCTCTGGAAATCCGGCTGCTTCCAGATCATCCCTGCCCTCCACTCCTTCTGAATATGGCCTGGAGACATCAGCTGGTGGCAGGGGTTGAGAGCCTGATGATTCCACTCTTGCACCCACTTTTTGCCTCGCCACATCAGTTTAGCCCGGTTTCTCCGCCAGCATGGCTGGAACTCGGGGAGAATCCTCCCTGCCCTGAGGAGGAACCCGTTTCCCCGAGGGATGGGATGCTACAGGCCCAGCTACACGCTCAGAGTGGGGTTTTGTAAGGCTAGGCTGAGCGAGAGCTGAGCCTTGGGCAGTTGGCGGTGCCTCTGCTGGCATCCTTTCCCATGCGGCGCCTCTCCTTCACCGGCCACCGCTCTGCTTTCAGACTCTCCGACTGCGATAAAGAGAACTCCTTCCGTAACTGTGTCCCCCAGAAGAGCTCGCTCCGGACGGAGGAGCAGCAGCGGCCGAGCTTGGGCTCTGAGGGGAACTCGAAGGGTGGTCACTGGAAGGCGGATGGGCAGCGCCATGCCTTTGACTACGTGGAGCTGTCTCCCTTGCCGCAGGACCCCGGGAATCAGGGGTCCCCACAGAGGACAAGAGGGAGCTTGAGGATCTCTGACCGAACTCCCAAGCACGAGGAGCTGGAGCGGGACCTGGCCGTCCGTTCGGAGGAGAGGCGGAAATGGTTCGAGACCCCCGATGGCAGGGTCCCAAATAGCGATGGCCTGGTGGGAGACTCTTCCCGCAAGGCCGGGGAGCAGGACCTCCCTGCTCCCCCACTTTCGGAGGACCAGCGGATTCGGCTGAATGAAGAGATAGAGAAGAAGTGGCTGGAGCTGGAACGCCTGCCCTTGAAAGACTCGCGGCGGATGCCCTTGACAGCAAACAAATGGAGCAGGGGGGCCATGGAGACACCAACGAGGCGCTGAAAAAGGAGGTAAGAGCATCCCTGCTCTCTGAAACTGGGATTCTGGTGTCCCCTTCGTGCGTTCCCTGGCAGCAGGAGGCTCTGTAGAAGAGCAAGGCAGAGGTGCAGGGAGACGTTTATTCTTTCTGGCTCCATTTGCCACCCCTCAAGTGCATGGGAGCTTTTGCAACTGGGTAATGTGAGGCTGGAGACCTGCTCTCACACGCCTGGAGAGATTCCCCAGGCCGCTTTTTGGTCCAGGATAAGTTAGTTGGTGGTACTGCTTGCGTGGAGTCTGTGTTTCCCAGGAGTACATCCGCAGCCCCTCTTCTCTGGCTGTTCCCAAGCCTGCAAGCGCTTCAGCTGCCAGCCTTTGAAAGGAGCCGTGCGCTTGTCTGTCGTCCCAGCTACGCGTGCAGCGGTGGTTTCCTCCAGCACGGATCCAATTCTGGAAGTTGGGATGTCTCCTCCCCTCCCTGCTAGCGCTTACCAGCCTGGGGCTGGCTTTACCGGTTTGGTCCCTTGGCAGGCTGCCATTCCCATGGGAAGCAGACACCTCCGTTGGCCGTGCATGGTCCTCCCCATCCCTAAGCCTGGGGTTCAGATGCAGCACATCGGTCGGGTCGCGGCACTTTTCCACCCCTGGCTGAGCATCTCTCTCCCCTCCCTGGCGCAGGTCCAGTCGCTGCGGGCACAGCTGGAGTCCTGCCGGGCCCGAAATGAGAGCCTTCGGGAGGTGGCGAAATCCCAGGGAGACGGCCACGTGCCCCGGGGATACATCTCGCAGGTGAGCGGGGCACCAGACACAGGACCCTGGGGTCGCTCCCAGTTCCAAACAGGGAAATGCCGGGACTCAGCTCATTGCTGAGCAGGTATCGCTAATCATTGGGTTGCCATGGTGACCCTAACTGGGCCTACTTGTAATCAGTGTTAATTACATAAAGGCTGGTGTGTGTTGCCTGGCCTTAAAGGGGCCAGAGTATAAATGGGGAGGAGGAGCGTTAGGGGAGAGGTGCATGACCTGTGTCCCGCTTCGTGTGTGGGCACGATGCTGGCCTGGCCTGGCCTGGCCTGGGGTGGTGAGCTGTGCCCCTGCTCAGGAGTGGGTCAGCAGCTTTCTGCTGAGCCACCCGCGCGTTCCCCAGCAGTTTGCAGCTTGCCACGTGCGGTTCTTGCTAACAGGGGCTCCCAAATCCCTCGTTAAAAGCAGTCCATCAGGCCCTGGGGAGCTCCCATCCCTGCCAGAGTAGCCCGAGCCCTGAAGGTCACTTTGACTGCGCAGCCTGTTCATTTGCTGGGACAGCACATGGGAAAGCCTGCAAAGCGGAGTTTGCTCAGGCTTCGGCCTCTCACTTGTCTCTGTTTATTTATTTTCCCCACCATGGACTCATCCAAAGCAAGCGGGGTCACATCCCGCAGGGATTTCCTGGGGGGAGGCTGCCATTCCACCACATTGTGGGGATTTCAGGATGTGCCATACGTGTTGAAAGATACCGGGGAGGGGAGGGGGGAGGGGGGGAGGAAATTAGGGCACGCGAAGCCCGTTGCAGCGGGTTGGCTGTACCTAGCCCAGAGAAAGAAACCCACGAGTCCTGTGGCGCCCGGCCCAGCTGGTTACTAGTCACTGTGTCATCTTGATATAATGTTTACAGCTCACAGGCCTCTTTATGGTCAAAAAAAAGCAAAAGGAGTGGGGAGGAATGGCACCTTATCTCCCTAATAACTTGGCTCAAAAGGCCAGCGTTTCACATCTGAGGCTAAACTTGGTCTTTCCCCACAGGGCTTGTTCTCTCTGTCTGCTGAGGTTCACAGCCAGCCCGTGGGCAGATCACCAAATTGATCCCTCGCCTTTTCTTCTCCTTTGGTTGATCTGTGAATCTTCCCAGCTTCCCACCTCAGCAAGGAGGAGTAGCCAGCAAGGACTTGCATTCCCACAGCGTGTTGCAGTGCCCTTTATATCAGCCTTTGCCTTAGTACCAGGGGAAGGAATGGGACGGCAAGGAGCTGTTGGAGGACTTAATGGCTTCTTGGCTCTTTGCTGACATCTTAGAGGCCTTGGCTTTTTAAAATAATACTCTGGCACAGTTTGGTGGTAACAAGTCCTTTCCACGGGGCTTGCGGCAGTGCTGCCGGCGTCTGCAGGGAGCATGGAGGCGTAGCTCCGAGGTGGGAAGCACTTGCTTTGCTGTAACACCAGTTAACCACAGCGCTTGGTGTTGAAAGAACCATCCCCTTGGTCTCAGAGCCGTCAGAAAGGAGGGTGAGCTGTGTGAGGAGGATCCCTAACCGTTAGGCTTTGGGGATGGCTCTTTGGCAGCCTCTGTCAGGCTGCAGGGCAATGTAGGGTGTCACTTTTCAGGAGAAGAGGCTCAGTTTTCATTGATTCCGGGGATGCTGCTTCATTTAAAAGGCAGATACTGAGCTGTGGTTCCTGCTGTTGATCTCCTCCAGCCAGGCAGTGCAGGCTGGTGGAGGGGGCTGGGCTGGAGTGCCGGGCACATTATTCCCAGACCTTGGCCCAAGAGAAATGTTCCTGTCTTGCTGCTTCAGTTTTAAGAAGAGCAAGAGGAACATTTCTTGCTCCGCAAAGCACGTGGGGCTTGCAAGATGTATGGCCCTGTCAAATGGTTGTGTTCTGTGATAAAAGCACCACCTCACTTTCCCAGGATGGTCTTTTCCTTCTGAAGCGGTCTTGCTTCTCTCAAAATGACCCTGGACTTGGGTGAGGTTTGCAAAGCCAAACGTCAGCCGCCTGTCATAGCCTGAGCCCCTGCATGCCTAGGACCTTTGCGTCTCTCACCCCTCCTTTCCCCGCATGGCAGGAGGCCTGCGAGCGCAGCCTGGCCGAGATGGAGTCATCCCACCAGCAAGTGATGGAGGAGCTCCAGAGGCACCACCAGCGGGAGCTTGAGCGGCTGCGGCAGGAGAAGGAGCGGCTCCTGGCAGAGGAGGCTGCGGCAACGGCAGCAGGTAGGAGTGGACACCAAGCCGTGCCCTTGCTCGGGTGGGTCCCTCCCACCTCTCCCAAATGTCTCTTGCGAGAAACCAGTCATCCCAGTCATCTGGAGCCACACTGCTGACCCTGCTGGTGTGAGGCTGATGCTCAGCACCTTCTTGTAGGCAGGCAGGACTGGCAGAGGTGGCAGGGAGCTCCCACACTGTGTTAGTCTCCTTGGCAGCACTTGGTGCATCAGAATGATCCTGGGGTGTGGAGAAGGTGGGGGATGCCCCGAGGGCAGAAGGGATGGAGGGGGAACCTGCAAAGATAGGTGTGGGAGCCTGCAGCGGCAAGAGCTTTGCTGGTTCCCTGGCTTGGTTTTCCCCAGATGTGCCAGAGCTGGCACAGCCTGATCCCCCATCTCCCATTGTCCCCCTCCGCAGCCATTGAGGCGCTGAAGAAAGCCCATCGGGAGGAGATGGATAAGGAGCTGGGCAGGACACGAAGCTTCCAGCAGTGTGGCTCGGTCTCAGATGCCCTTCAGAAGCAGCACCAGTAAGAAACCACCTCCCCCACTCCCCTTGCCCAATGCTGCCGCCCTGCGCCAGTGTCACCGCACCCCATCTGTGGCCATAGCCCCCAGCTGTCCCCCTGCCACCTCCCCAGCTCCCTCCCCAGGGGCGGTGGGTGCCGAGCGGTGACTGCCAGGGCTGCTGGAGCTGTAGGGCAGGGAGGTTTATCCCCTGCTTGGCTATCTTCCCTATAGCACCTCCATTTTCCCTATAGCTTCTTCCCTCTCTTTTCTTTACGGAAAGCTCCTCCAGTTCTCCTGCATGGCTTGAAGCTCCTAGAAGCACCACACTCGTGTGTGGGAGGGTGGGAACTGAAGCCTTGGTCCACAGGAGTCATTACTTTGTGCCAATGACTGATGTGGGCAGAGGCTGCCCGTGGCAGGGGGGAAGGCAATGCCGGTGGCCAGGGGCCGGCAAGGATTGCAGGGCAGCGATGATCTGGTGCCACTTTGACAGGTTGGATGTGGATTCCCTGAAGCGGGAGCTGCAGGTGCTTTCCGAACAGTACTCCCAAAAGTGCCTGGAAATTGGGGAGCTCACCCAGAAGGCAGAGGAGCGGGAGCAGACGCTGCTGCGCTGTCAGCAGGAGGGGAAGGAGCTCCTCCGGAAAAACCAGGCAAGAGAGGGGCTTTCCCTGCCAGCAGAGACCACAGAGAGCATTACTCCCTCGCACAGCACAGCCCCTCTGTTAAAACTCCCCTATTTGTTCATATTTCTTCCCTTCTGAGATTTTATCATCAGAAAGAAAAAAAATTAAGAGTTAGAGGCTGTAGATGGGCCTGTCTTAACTATAGTGTTAAATATGGCGAGTGTATTCTTTGCTACTGGTTGTAGGTGCCACCATCATGTATGGGCAGGGGGTTACAAGGAGGTCTTTAAGCTGGGGCTGGCATGAAGATGGAGAGGTCAGAAGAGCGGAGAGGCCTGTGCCCTGGCTACCCTGACATCTTTTGTTTTTTTCCCACAGGAGCTGCAGACCCGCCTCTCAGATGAGATCGGGAAACTGCGAAGCTTTATTTCATCGCGGGGCTCTGGGGACCGCTCTCTGCACAACAACGAGCGGAGTTCCTGCGAGCTGGAGGTACGGGGGTGCCCCCCAGGCTGCCCCGCTGCCTCCATCCCCACCCTGTGCCGGGGGTCTCCTCCTCGCAGCGGTTTTGGCTTGGAGCGGGTGGGGGGGGGGGGGCGGAT
>NW_008825609.1:1451212-1459092 GCF_000699105.1 Pygoscelis adeliae
CGGCCCTCCTGGCCCTTCCTTCCTTTTCCACCGCCACGCTTGCGCTGGGGCCCGCCGGCCTTTCCAAGGCGGTGGCTCTTGAGTCACCTCTGGTTTTTCTTCCCCCTCCCTGGCCTAGGTGCTGCTGCGGGTGAAGGAGAATGAGCTCCAGTACCTAAAAAAAGAGGTTCAGTGCCTCCGGGAGGAGCTGCAGATGATGCAAAAGGTTGGTGTTTTCTGGGAGCCATTGGGAAAGCAGGAGGAGAGGGGAGGGAGGGGAGCAGCAGGGCTGCATGTCAGCAGGGTTTGGCTGGGTTTGATGGGGTGCTCAGGCTAAACCCTCTTGTCACCTGTACTCCTCATCCCTGCTCGCTCCCGAGCACATAGCAGCCACGTGCTCCGAATGGCGCAGGCTGGCGTAGACTTACCTTGTACAAGAGAAGTGTCAGGGAGACTTTGCTGCTGGTTTCCCCAGATGTATGTACATATAAGCGTGGACAAGCTAGGAGCCCTTCTTTCCCAGGTGGGAAGACTGGATGAAGCCTGCCTGGCACTCCACTTGCCCAGCCACCTTCTCTTTTCCTAGTTGTCCTCTCATTGGGTGGACATGTTTCCTTGGGCACCGTTGCTGGGTGTGCTGCTCCCTCCACTGGCAGCAGCTCCTTCAGAGGGATTTTCAAAGAACCCCTGCCAAAGGGGAACCTGAAGGAGGCTTTGAGATTCAGTGACGAGGAGTTCATAACTTTCTCACTTAAGCTTTTTGCCATATAAGTGGCTGGGACCAGCCCTTTCAGCAGCCTGCATCTCTGGTGGGGTTTATTTTTCCCATACGGCTGGCCCAAACACACACAAGCCATGGTAAAGCCCACATCACCTCCTCAATCTGATGCTGCAGATCCCTGCTGCTGCGGGACCAGCAACTCTGCCTTCCTGCCCAGCCCAGGGTTTGGGAAGTGCTGCCTCCATGTTCTTCTTCTGAATGGTTTCTGCGTGGCCCAGATTGGGATCAGCTTTAAACCCGGGGCTGGCTCTCCCCTCCTCACCTGTTGGCTCTTCTCCTTGCTGGGTTCGCCTTGCCGCCCCCCTCCCTAACATCAGCCCTAAAACCTGCTGACCCCTCTCCCTCCCCTGGCAGGATAAGAGATTTGCCTCAGGGAAATACCAAGACGTCTATGCAGAGCTGAATCACATTAAGGTGCGCTCGGAGCGAGAGATCGAGCAGCTGAAGGAGCACCTGCGCCTGGCCATGGCGGCTCTGCAGGAGAAGGAGTCACTGTGCAACAGCGTCAGCGAGTAACGGTGAGCACCAGGGATGCTGTGACATCCCCTGCGGGTGCAGGTGGCTGAGACCCAGCTGCCCTGCTTTGACAGGGGAGTGGTCGCTGCCAGTTCCTCCTGCTCCAGTCGGTGCCGAAACTTCAGGCTTAAACTCTTCCTCCCCTGCTTCTTGCATCCTCTCGTCCTGCACCCCTGGCCCTCCTGTTGTCCCTGACGTTCTCCCAAGGCCCCCAGCCCCCTTCTCACCGTGCTGCTCTTGATGCGGCCAGCACCAAGTGCTTCTCAACCAGGCTGGAGGTGGGAGCCAGCCACATGCTGTCCTTTGCCCCGTGGCTTGGATGACAGCGTGGGGGCAGTTATGCACTACCTACATAGGTGATGTTTCTGTTGCGTTTGCCTTTGAAGTGGTTTCCCTATCACAGCACGGAAATTTCAGGTCTGCATCAAAGCAGCCCTGACTAGACCCAGCCCTCCTCCCACACTCGCCTGCAGGCATCCCTGCTGCGGCTGGGGAGGGAAGCAGGGTGACAGGAACGAGGGGATCCCGTTGTCCGGAGCGCTGCTTCTTCTTGCTTGGATGCCAAGGCCGTTGGGATTGGGATCACCCTGCTCCGCCAGCGCTTGCTACAGTGGGTCTGTAGCAGGGCACCAGACAGCCATCTCTCGGGGGAGCAGAAGGGGTGGCATTTCTGCGCTCAGTGGAGTCTTTCTAAACCATTTCTGGTTTTGTCTCTCTGTAGGTCTGCTCTTCGTTTGTTTATCTGTTCTTGTTTTGTATTTGCTCCGTTCCTCACTTGTGGGGAGGGGGAGGTTGAATCCCATCCGTTAATCGCCTTGGCAAGGAATCCCACCCACCCCCCAGCCTTCTCACTCCCCTCCCAAAGCTTTTTTGATGAACCCCTTTTGCCTGCGTACCTGAGCACGTTGTTTGGACTGGCTCCTTACATGCACCTTCTTCAGGATTTTATATGTGAAAATTATATTTTATAGAGGAATTTTTTCCCCGGGGAAGAGGAGGGGGAAAACTTTTACTACATCACCAGCATTTTCTAACCTGAAAAAGAGAATCTGGTTTTTTCCCCCCCTCCCCAGCCCTGTTGCTCCTGGCCACACAGCCACCTTCGGCATGTATTCCCTCTCTTCCAAATGTCTCCACGGCCCCCCTGGGATGTACGGCGAGGACCATGCTCCCCCCACCCCGTGCCACCCCCAGGGACCTGCGGAGAAGACATGCAAGCCATAGGAGGGAGCCGCCGGGGCAGTCTGCCATGGACGTGCTTTCCTGGGACTTTTGAAAGAGGAGACCTTGGCAAGAGTCCGCATGATCAAGCTCTCTCCGTGTCCTTTGGCTCCTTCAAGAACCCGAACTGGCAGGAGCCCAGAGCCACGGGGTCTCTCCTTTCTGGGGAAGAGGAGCTGTGAGGCTGCTACTGCACCCGCCGGAGCCAACCCCCCCTAAGGTGGCAGCTGCTGCTGCTCTGCTGTGCCCTTCAACTTTTAACTTAATAAAATCTTCCCCTTTCGCTGAGAAAAATGGGTTTGTCGAGGGGAACATGTCCCTAACCCAGTGTGGTGGTGGTGGGGGTTCATTTTTCCAGGTTCCTGTGTGATTTTGGGGCATCCTGACCCGTCGCTTTCCTCCCTCTGGATTTGGGGAGGGAAAGCAGTGGAAGCACCCCCGTCTGGAGAGCAAGAGGAGCCCTGCAGTGCCCTTATCCAGCTGTCTGCTCCACCTTGGGGTTTGGGGGGGGAAAATAATCTGCTTCATGACACCACTCTGAAAATCCCACATGGACCCTCAGCCCCACGGAGGAAGAGCTGAGCCTGGGCTGCATCAGTAAATCCAGTATTGGGGGGGGCAGATGGCACTGCAAATTACCGGCAGAGTAAACAGTATATATAGATCCTGGGGGAAATGAGAGGGATCTCAAACGCTTTCCTCCTCCTGTTTTTGGGTGAAGCATGTTGCTTTTTTGGCAGGATGGAGGACCTGGGGGTGGCTGCTCCTCATTCAGCCCCATCCCAATGTAAACGTGAGCTGTTGCTCTGCAGAGAGGCTGCTGGCAATTACAGAAGACCCTTAATTGTGGGCTTGTGCCGGGACTGGAGGCGCCGTCTGAAGGGGGGAAGGTGAAGGGCTCAAGGAGGACCCTCGGATGGAGGTGACAAATGCATCAGCTGGGAGGCTGGAGTACTGCAAGATGTGGGGATGGGAGCGGGGTGTAAGGACATGGTGGCAGCCTCAATGAGGAGAGTTAGGGCAGCACACCTTCACTCGGCGTGTGATAACCTCGCCATGGTATTGGTGGCCCCTGGGGCAGGGGGGTGCAGGCAAATACAGACCCACTCCTCCATGGGCATGGCTGTGGTGACTGCTTTCCCTAGGTAAGGCAAGCCGCTTCGTAAGTCACAAATTCCGGTAAAACTGGGTTGCAGGCTTTCGTCACGCGCACGAGGCCCTTGGGCAACCCAGCGGATGGTGCAAGAGGCCAGGCACTGAGCTCAGCAGCCGGCTCCCCGTTGTGCCTGTGCAGAGGCAGGGCTTGCTTTCGCTGGTGCTTGGGCTCCTGCCTCCGGCCTAGAAACCCGTCTGTGTGCTGCCCAAGGTCCAGGCTTTTCCCTCTGCCTCCCAGCAGGACATGGCTGTTGCTGTCGAGTTTGGGACGGGGCGAGCGTTCAGTACGCTGGGGGCGTGAGATGGGAAGGAAGGCAAGAGGCGATAGAGCAGCTCAAGGCAACTGCTTCCAGGCTACAGGGCTTGGGTCTTGCCATGGGGGATTGGTAGGGACCAAGAGAGGAGGAAAAAAAGTGGGGTTCAGAGCACGGTGTTGCGAGTTGGGGGATGTGTGCGTGGTTTTAAGAAAAAACAACTGCTGAAGCAACGGTCTGTGTGGCTGTACCTACCCCTGGGGGGAGGAAACCCCCAAAAGTGGGGCACTGAGGGCAAGCGGAGGGTGAGCGAGGGGTGAACTGCAGACTGCTGGTGTGTGCGGCTCGCCGGCCCCTTCCCCGCGGGGTTTGGTATCTTGTGTTTGTTTGGGTTGGTTTGTTGGCGTGGTGGTTTGTTTTTTTTTTTTTCCCTTCCTGACCGGGGGCTGCTGACCCTGATAAACGTGTCACGTAAGCGTGGGTGAAATGTGTGGGTGCATGACATGCAGTCAAGCCACCCCTCCTCGAGGCTCTGTGGCTGCAGATCAGCCACTGGCCGGGCAGGAGCAGCCCGTCATCCCCCGGGGTGATGGGGGACCGCCGCCTCCCAAACTGGTGTGGCGTTAATCGGGCGGCCCCTCTCTCCCCTGCAGCGGGGCGATATGGTCGCCCAGTCGTCTCCGCATTGCTATCTCCCGGGTCCAGGGGGGCTGGGTGGGGGGAGAGAAGTGGAGAGAGGAGACAACTGAAATGCCCCTGGGCAACAAGCGCAATGGCCGGCAGAGCCCAAAAAGCATCCCAAAGCGATGCTTTGTACCCCATCCACTTGCCTGCAGCTGGGTTGTGGCTGCCAGAAACGTCCCAGTCTCAAGCACAGGGAAAACCCACGGCCGTGCAGCACCCTGGTTGCATGAGAGCCAGCATCCCGGCCCACATAAGGAGCTTGTTCTTAAAAACCAGCTCGTGAATCTTTTAAAACAGTGGTAATCGGTCCAGCAGCCAGAGGCAATACCCCTTCGCCATTTATTGGCATCATTAAAGCCCGCTCTGCTGTTAGCGGCAGCCAGGCTAAGCGGCTTTGTGCCGGGCTGACCGCACTGCATTGCATGCCGGGGGCTCGGGGCTGAAGCTCTGATGAGTGCGGCTGGAAAATCAGCTAACTTCCCTGTTTTTGCCACTAAAAAAGCACTGAAGCACTTGGATCTGCGTACCAGCGAGGCCAAGTCCCGCTGCTGGGGATTTTTAGCCTCTTTGAAAATGGAAACCAGGTAAAACAAAATGTTGTCGCTGGCATTAGTTGCCAGAACTGCCTCGGTGCACTCGGATGCCAACAAACAGCTGTCCTGCCCCTACAAGGCAGGGGCTGTTACCCAGCAGATCCATAGCACGTCCGCAATGGACGCAGTTTGACCATTTAAGATGAAATCCGCAGCTGGAAGTGCATAAATCCCCGCAGGGTCCAGTTGAACGCAGCGCGGAGAGGGAGGGGAAGGTAAATGGGATTACAGAGCGGATTCTTCTGCCAGGCTCTGTCCTCTGGGGTTCATTGGAGAAACAGTATTTCCCAATCTCTGCTGCCTAATGCCAGAAATGGGAGGCACAGGAGGCTTGGAGCAGTTGGGTAGCTCTCCTTGAGGAGAAAAGGGGGTGCAGGGGGTAACCGACCCCACCCTGGGCATGGTGGCAGGTTCCTGTGGCCAAAAATACAGACATGGGTCCAAGCTGGGCACGGGGGACTGGGTGGCCCATGGGAATAATTTTTCCTTCTGGATGAGCTCCCCCATGCTGCCTGCAGTGGGGTGCTGGACCCCACTTCCCAGAGGCAGCGGGGCTTGCGTTGCCCTGCAGCATCTGCATCCCGCCTCCAGCCCTGGCATCCCACCAGAGGCCAGAAAACCCCTCTCAATCCTGGCCAGCTCACGTTAAGGATGCATCGGCATAACAGTGCAGGGTTCAAGGGGTGCTTTCCAATATCAAGTGGGGCGCTTAGGGGTTACTTTGACCGGGATTCCCCCCCTGCGCAAGGCCAGCAGGAGCATGATGGGCTGTGACCACCCGTATGCCTTCCCTCCACCGAGTGACCTGGGGGCACGGGATCTTCCCCCTGTTTTGACTGGCTAAAAATTAGGGAGCTAGTCTGGATGAAAGGGTCAGAACCCCCACGTATAGGGGAGAAGGCGTTTGCCTGCCGGCAGCGGCACCCGCTGGAGGAGGCTGAGCAGCCCCAATCGGCTGCAGGAGCTGCCCAGGTGACCGGCTGAGATTAGACCCCTAATTTTCAGCTGGCTGAAGTTAGGTAAAGCATCTGCCCTTCTCCCTCCCTGCCTCCCCACCTCTCTTGCCTCCCAGTCACCGTGCTGCCCTGATAATGGCTGCCTGGTTTTTAAGGCTGGAGGCTCTGCGGTCAGCCTGCGGTGCTGTGCCAACCCTGGGGGTTCGGGGCCAATGCTTACACACACACACACCCCCCAACTCATCATCTACCCTCAAAGCCCGGCATACGGGCGAGCTGCTTCTGACATTTAAAAACTTGGATGCAAATAAAAGCAGATGGTGCCTTATCTGCACGCACCTGGGTCGCCTACGTGCAGGCAGCCAGCGACGGCGGTTTATTCCCGGCTAGGAAAAACGGGAGGTCCTTCGGCCGGTCAAAGCGTTGCACAGAGGCCGCCAGAGCTCGCCGCCCGTGCGCTCCATATGGGATGGAAAGCGATGTATTCATTAGGTCTTAAGCAAAAAAAAAACCCAGGGGAGGTGGGAAGGTGGTTATTCCTCTCCGCAATTAGAAGCTCTTTGCTCTTAATGAAATCGAGTGGTTTGCAGGTCCTGCGAACCTTTCCCGCTCCCCAAATGAAGTGGGGCACGTGAAAGAGGGGCACCAGGGAGGGAGGCACAAGGGGATGCCCCCGGCAGCCCTTCCACCAGTGGGAAAGCATCAGGGGGCCGAGTGCCTCCTCCTGGGACAGGGACACGCCGCACCCTCACGTAGTACGTGTGTACGTCAGGGAGGGGGCATCAAATATTTCTGTTTCTACTATTTCTGTTATTTCTATGTCTATTATTTCTATTTCTATACTTATATTTCTATATTTATATCTATTTGTATTTACGCATCTATATCTGTTTTTATGTATACTTCCGTGTGTCCCCGGCCGGTGGTTTTCATGACCCTGGGCATCCAGGGCACATCGAGGTTACAGACAGGTGCTCGCTGTGTATTTTAATGCCCTGCAGAAGCACCGGGGGGTTTGGAGGTGCCGGGGTTCACCTCCGAGGACCGCACGGTGTGTTGGTGGGCACCAGGCGGCTGCGCCCGCGTGTTTTGAAGAAATAAGGGGGGAAACATCATCTAAATCCTACGGGCAAGATGATGATAGCGGCTACATTTAATCTCCCATGAACAGCCGACCAGTCACCCAGCTGGGAAAGGATGGCTGGTTGTCACTGTTCTATGTCCCTGCTCTGTCCCCTCACAAAGAGTTGTGTGTCCGTCCCCAAAAAGGGGACAGCCTGTTGTTTGTGACCCCTGCCACACACATGCAAGGGCTGAGCTGATGTCCCCAAAGCACCTGGTGGGGAGCAAAGAGGGCAGAGGAGGGGGGCAGAGGCACTGGGCTGTGGGGTACTGCTGCTGAGCCTATTTTGAGCCCGGTGCTCCCCCTTTTCTCCTTGGTGTCCCTCCCCAGTGTCTCCTCTAGTGTACCTCCTTGTCCCCCTAATGTCCTCCCCAGTGTCCCTCCTTGTCCCCTGATGTTTCTCCCTGTGTTGTCCCTTGTGTCCCCCCCAAATGTCCCTCCCTGGCCCCCAGCGTCCCCCCTAAGTGTGCCTTCACGTGTCTTGATGTTGCTCCGAGTGTCCCTGCCATGTCCCTCCCTGTCTCCCCAGTGTCCCCAAGCGCTCCCCAGTGTCCGTCCTTGTCCCCACTCAGTGTCCCCCCAAGCGTCCCTCCTTGTCTCCTCCATGCTCCCCCCAGG
>NW_008825609.1:1459787-1460662 GCF_000699105.1 Pygoscelis adeliae
ACCCCACCTACTCAGACATGATCGCGGCGGCCATCCGGGCCGAGAAGAGCCGCAGCGGCTCCTCCCCCCCGGCCATCCAGAAGTACGTGAAGAGCCACTACAAGGTGGGCCAGCACGCCGACGCCCAGGTCAAGCTCTCCATTCGGCGCCTGCTCGCCGCCGGCATCCTCAAGCAGACCAAAGGGGTCGGCGCCTCCGGCTCTTTCCGCCTGGCCAAGACGGACAAGGCGAAGAAGTCCCCGGCCAGGAAGAGGAAGAAGGCGGCCAGGAAATCCACGTCGCCCCGGAAAGCGGCTAGGCCCAGGAAAGCCAAGTCGCCGGCAAAGAAGCCCAAGTCTGCCGCCAGCAGAGCTAGGAAGAAGTCAAGGGCCAGCCCGAAGAAAGCCAAGACGACAAAGACTTTTAAGGTCAAGTCGCTGAAGGCGTCCAAGCCCAAGAAGGCAAAGCGGTCAAAACCCAAAGCCAGTTCCAGTGCCCGGAAATCACCCAAGAAGAAGTGAGAAGTCTAGAGGTGTTTTGGTACTCTCCCCGTTGGTTTCTGTAAATAGCTTTTGCCTTTATTTTTACCCCTTTCTATTGCATTTTATAAAGAATTGATCTATTCCTGTCTGGAAATAGCTAAAACAAGGCAGTTAATGAAAGAAAAAAGGAACACCTTTGGTATGGAGAGTTCCCATTTTTAAGAGTTACTGGTCTGGGGTTTTATTTCGATGTCTCAGAAATTTCTTGTGTGTGTCTTGTTTTTTTTTAACGCTGGGCTGCTTGTTGTGTGTTGGGAATGATGGTGACTCCATGTGTCTGTTGAGGCCGTACAGGATTTCAATTCCTGATCCTTCCCCAGCTCCCGGGAGGTTGTGTGTTTGCTGGGGCTGGGC
>NW_008825609.1:1461294-1462295 GCF_000699105.1 Pygoscelis adeliae
CTGGCCCTGCCAGAGCCCCTCCCCAGGCAGGGCTGGGCGGCCCCGACAGCCGGGGCTGGCCTGGAGCCTGTGGGCCGGCCCTACTGCTCGACAGGGTCTGAGCCTCTGGCAGGAGGTGCCTAATCCCCCTTGGCTAGAGATGTCTAAACTCCTTGGATGTCAGGATCCCCAACCACCTGGGCCAGGAGCTCCGAAATCCCGGGGGCTCCGGGTGCCCAGTCCCCTTGGGCTTGCTGTGCCTAAATCTCGTGGGCCCAGGGTCTTCACCCTCCCTGATGGTAGCTCCCAGATCCATTGGCCTGATGATCCTAAATCACTTGGGCAGGTGGTGCTTGAGCCTTTTAGCCATTGAGGATCCCAAATTGTGGAGTTCAGGATGCTGAAATCCTTGGCCTGGAGGCACCTAATCCCTTTGGGCTCTTGTTCTAAGACCCTTGGACCAAAGGCTCCCAGACCACCTAGGCTGAAGACCCTAAACCCCTTTCAAGAGCCTGGTGCCTAATCCTCCTGGACGTGAGGGGCCTAAACAGGATTCCCCAGGCAGCTAGAGTGGAGGATGGAGATGCCTGATCCAGCCGGACTCTTTGCATCTACACGCGGTGGGCCTGTGGGTCATAAACCCCTTGGGCCAAAGGCACTCAAATTCCTTGGGCTCGGGTACCTAATCTCCTTCAGCTGTTAAGTCCTAAACCTCTCAGACCACAGGATCCTTGGTCACCTCGGCTGGATGCGCCCAAATCCTATAGACCCTTGGTTCATTACCCTCTGTGGTGGGCACCCATAAACCACCTAGATGCGAAGATCCAAGTCACCTGTCCAGAGGACCCCAAATCGCTTAGGTGGGGTCACCTAATGCTCCTGGCCTTGTTGATGCTCAAGGTCCGTGATGGCCCGTTGCTCCAAAATCCCTCGGGCCCTATAGTACATGACCCCCTCCCTACAGTTCCTAAATCCCATGGATGGGGTTCCCCCAAATCCCTCAGACTCCAGGGATCCCAAAT
>NW_008825609.1:1462779-1466760 GCF_000699105.1 Pygoscelis adeliae
TCCGCTGGGCGGGCGGCGGAGCCGGTGCGTACGGGGCGGCGGGGAGGGCTCTCGGCCTCTTTCCCCGGTGCGACGCCCGCGCTTCTCTCTTTCTTCCCGCAGGGATCCTCAACTTCTGTGCCAATAACTACCTGGGGCTCTCCAGCCACCCCGAGGTGATCCGTGCTGCCGCGGAGGCCCTCGAGAAGTTCGGCGCCGGGCTCAGCTCCGTCCGCTTCATCTGTGGTACCCAGGTACGGGGCACCGGGGCAGCATCCCTTGCTCCAGGGTAGCCTTTCTCAGGGGCTCCGCTCAGACTCCCGTCTTGGCACTCGCCTGCGCAGTGCTAAGGTACACGTGGCCAGGCCGAAAAAAAGCCTGCTGAGTCCCCCGCTAGCCAAAGATCTGGAAATACGCCAACTTAAACCGTTACAACCCCTCAGAGAGCAAAGAAATTAAACACCCCTCTGAATTCAGAAGGTGAATGTCTTTTTTCCCCTCCCTTAAGGGCCAAAATTACAGCGAGCCTGACTTGAAATGGCTCTGTCAAACCCACCCCGGTTTGTCCCCGCTGGAGCCCTTTCAGAGCCCCGGCTGGTTAACTGCAAAGAAAACTCAGAGCGGCTCCCCCGTGGGTGGGGAGCTTGGAGTCTCCCTGCTGTGCTTTTGGCGTCCAAACCCATAACCGCATTTTAGGGCCGCGTTTGCAAACTCTTTCTGAACACAACTAACTTCTCCCACGCACACACCCCTTTTCTGCATAAAACCTGGCTGTTTCCTCCCCTTGCAGTCAGCGTCTAACAGCAGCGGGCAAGCAAGAACTTGTGCTGCCCCACCGTTGACGCTCGCTCCTCTCTTCTCTTTAGAGCATACACAAGGACTTGGAGGAGAAGATCGCGCGTTTCCACCAGCGGGAAGACGCCATTCTCTATGCCAGCTGCTTTGATGCCAACGCTGGTATCTTTGAGGTTCGTAGGGCTTTCCCTGTGCTGTGCGTGGAGGAGGGAGGTGACGGCGATGTGCTTGCCGTGCCTTCCAGAGGCTCTGATGTGAGCTCTGTGCCACAGAGAAGATAGCAGTGACCGGTGGTGGAGAACCGTGACTTGGTGCCCTTGGACTGGGGGAGCCATGCAGAGCTGTTTAATCAGCCCTCACCTCCCCCTTCCCCAGCCAGCTCCAGGTTTTGGGGAGGGCTCCCATTTCTGGGGAGGTACTCCCCCTTGAAGCGTAAGGCAGGGGGAAGGGGTGATCCCCCGGGCTTGCTAGGGAAGGGGAGGGAGGTTCTGAGCTCAGAAGCCTGGCATAAGGAAAGTGGAAAGTTTAGCGGTGCCAGGAGAGACGTGGCAGCTGCAATCGAATGCAGCCTTGTCCTCCACACTGAGATGCTGGAAGATCTTATTGAGTCATCACCCTGGAGCAAAGGAGGATCCTTTCTGTTTGGCATGGCCAGGCCCTGCTGACCCCAGAGGATGCAGTGCTGTCGGATGAGCTGAACCATGCCTCCATCATTGACGGGATCCGCCTGTGCAAGGCTAACAAGTACCGCTACAAGCACATGGACATGCAGGACCTGGAGGCCAAGCTGCAGGACGCGCAGGTACGGAGGTCTGCTCCCACCTCAAGGTGAGGGTGCTTGCTTAGCTGTGCTGCCTACACAGTAAGCAGCCCCAAAGGGGCTTGAGCTCTGTCTTTTCCCGTGCAATAGGCATCGTTTTTGCCGATAGGCACAGGTAGGCATGGATGGGCAAGGTGGGGAAGCAGCTGGTTGCAATGCAAACCCCCTGTCTCGGTTAGATATATCCACTCCCTACAGGAGTTGTACTGTGTCCCGGTCTCCTTCGCCAGCCCCTCTCCTCAGGGTGACATCTTCACCCCTGGGGATGCCACTCTCCCTCCCACAGAAACATCGTCTGCGGCTGGTGGCCACCGACGGTGCCTTCTCCATGGATGGTGACATCGCACCCCTGCGGGAGATCTGCCAGCTGGCCCAGAAGTATGATGCCCTGGTCTTCATTGACGAATGCCATGCCACAGGCTTCCTGGGACCCAATGGCCGGTAAGGGGCTCTTTTACCCCTGTTTCTCGCCCCCAACCCCAATTACCTCTGAGGCAAGGCCAAAGGTGGTGATGGCCAATGTGTTTTTGTGTGGGGACTCCTGGAACCACCGTTTCTTGAAGGCTTCGCACCCCACCTCTGCCTCAGCCCTCCCCTCCTGATGATATATCCCTTTTGGGGCACCTGAGGTGATTGAAGGGAGATACTTTAGCACTGACCCATCCCATTGCAACAGACACTTCTCTGTGTGCAAGGGATGGTGTGACCATCTCATCTGCCTCTCCTGGCAAGCAGTTGGACTTCCTGATTTCCGAATCCTTCCCCTCCCAGCTATCACTTTGAAATGCTTGGGTCTTGGGGGTTCTGTGGAGTTAGCTTGCACAGTTTGATAATTCCCTCAGGGCAGCTTTTTCCTCCATCCCCTGGAGATCCGCCAGGTGCTAAGCAGTACACTTGCTGAGGTGCTTTGCTGAGAACAGACACTTCATGTGCTTGTTCTGTTCAGGCACGAGTGCCAAGCGCTCTGTTGCGTGGTCCTTCCTGCTCTCTACTGAAAGGTAGAGAGCCGCGTGAGGCAACACCTGTAGGAGCGAACAATGGGTCCCTCCTCAGATGGAGGGATAGTGCAGGAGATGACAAGAGGAGAGAGCCATCTCTGAAAAAGCCAAAAGTTGCTCTATGGAGAGCTCCCTTCCAGCTCTCTCCTCTCTAGACAGTTCTCATGTGGGAAGCTGGCAAGTCCACATGAAGCTGTGAAATGGGTGAGAAGTGGAAACTAAGACCCTCCTTCCTTGGGGCATGGTAGCCATCTTATGGGTTAAGGTAGACCTTGTCGCTCTGTCCCAGTGGGCTCTCTGGTCCCAGCAACTGCAAAAACAACTGTTTGACTGCTCTGAGGTGTGTAAGTGCACAACGGCTTGAGGAAGAGAGAACGGTTACCGAGTGCTTCCTGAGTTATGCCAGTTTCAGTGTGAACCTGATGCTGTTGTCTATAACACTGTGTTTCAAGAGAGCCAACAGAGAAACTGGGTGGCCATGCCCCGTCCTGCCTTTTTGGGCTGGAGGATGTGAAGCTGCAGAGCACGTTTGCCACATCCAGTTGGTTCCACTAGCGTAGACCTTGACATGGGTGCTTTAGGCCTGCGTGCATTTAGGGCAGCACATCAGTGATGTGCACAGCCCACCTCAGAGGACATCGGCTACTCTAGCCAGGCAACTGTTTTTCCCTGGTGTATGCTGATGGTGTGGTGTGTCAGAGGCGTGTGCAAGACCTACATCGATGGGTAGTGCTTTCTTTGGACTATTAAACTTCTGTGTGGGAAGTTTGAGTGCTCTCCCATCTGTAAGGGATGAAGAACCCGTGCTCTTACCTTGGGAGATCCCAGCTTAGCCTTTCTGCAGGAGAAGGGAAGGTCAGCACTTGGGTTGAACTACCACAGGGGGATGTTCTTCCTCTACCAGAAGGGGGGACACCAGAGACCTGGCTGGTGGCGCTTTGTTTCCCTTGAGGCATCAGGTGTAGAGCAGCTTCCCTGGTGCGTGCTGGCACAGCTGATAACGTGACATTCCTTTTTCTACAGGGGTACCGATGAGCTGCTGGGAGTGATGGACAAAGTCACCATCATCAACTCCACCCTGGGAAAAGCTCTTGGAGGAGCTGCAGGTGAAGGCATTTTCCTGTCCAATGCCCTCCATGCCCTAAAGAGCTCCACAGCATTGCTTTGGTGTTTCCTTCCTCTGCCTAATGATAGAGCAACAAATGCATGTTGTCCTCTTCTACTGGTGGCATGAGGCTCAGTTTGGGACCCTGCTACAGGGTCAAGGGAGGTCCTGCCATGTGCTCCTTCCACTGTCATCTTCCCCATGCATTTGCCTTTAGGGTCGAGGTGGAAACACTTGGTAAAAGGCATCAGCTGTGATTTTTTTAGGCCTGGTTTGTACTGAAA
>NW_008825609.1:1466782-1470690 GCF_000699105.1 Pygoscelis adeliae
TGGAGGGCCCCCCCTCTGAACAGGTCACCCTGGGGTGCCTTCTCCATTTCTCTTTCCTCCATCTGCAGGTGGGTATACAACTGGCCCTAAACCCCTCATTGATTTGCTCCGCCAGCGTTCCCGCCCATACCTCTTCTCCAACAGCCTGCCCCCCGCCGTGGTGGGCTGTGCATCCAAGGCCCTGGACCTCCTCCTGGAGAGCAATGCCATTGCACAGTCCATGGCTGCCAAGACCCAACGGTGAGGGGGCCATATTGGGGTGGGAGCAGGGGGAGAGGTTCATTAGGAATGAGTTGTCCATGTGTGTTTATTCACCCCCTGGTGATAGCCGTGAAGGTAGTTTGGAAGTCGTGGCCGGGGGGTGCTCAGGGGAAACCGCAGGATGTGCCTGTGTGTGTCAGATGTGTGGGCAGATGTGTCACATCTGGGTGCTCTGTGTGCTGGGACACATCTTCCCCTCAAGCAGCTGCAGTCCCATGGAGCTGAGCAGGAAATGGCAGGAGGTCACTCCAAAAAGAGACATCCCTTCCCTGGACAGGAGATGCATGGTGGAGCAGAACTACACCCAGCCCTCAGTGGCCAGTGCTCCCAGGGGAAAGAAAGGCAGCGGTCCCCAAGGACAGGGGTGCTGAGGTGCTGAGAACTCATCCTCTTGTTCTCTTCACCAGGTTCAGAAGCAAGATGACGGCAGCTGGCTTCACCATCTCGGGGAAAGACCACCCCATCTGTCCTGTCATGCTCGGGGACGCTCGGCTGGCTGCAGTGATGGCTGAGGACATGCTGAACAGAGGTGAACTGGGGAGGGAGCTCTGGATGCAGACACATGCCCTGAGGGAAGGGACAGCTGGTGGTGGTGCCACCACCATCCCTCCTCCAGAGGATGTTCCTGCATGAAATCTGTTTTTTCAGTACCCTCCAACTGCAAATGTCCTCCTGGTCTCCCCCAGATGTTGCTGGCTTCACCTCCTTTCTCTGTTGTGGGGGTTTACATTAGCTCTCTTGTCCTGCCGTGCTGGACTCCATCCCCATCACTGGCCCTAACCCTTGCTTCCATGCTTGGGAGCAGATGCCACGTGAAAACCCTGAAGCCTGGAAATGGTTATTGAGAGGGGAGGGAGGATCCAAAAGCCTTTCTATCACCCAGTACCACCTCAGCCTCCCTCCCTCCCAGCCAGCTCTGACTCTCCATGTGTTTCCTCCCCAGGCATTTATGTCATTGGCTTCAGCTACCCCGTGGTCCCCAAGGGAAAGGCCCGCATCCGGGTCCAGATCTCGGCCGTGCACAGCGACGAGGACATCGACCGCTGCGTGGAAGCCTTCATCGAGGTGGGACGGAAACACGGAGCACTGCCTTGAGTGGCCAGCAAACACCTCCTCTGGCACCCTCCCTGCCCATGACCGAGTGCCTGTGCTGGGGGAAAAGGCTTGAGCAGCACGCTGCCGAAAGCAGGACCGGCCCTCAAGGCATCACAGCCTGCGGGAGGCTGTGGCTGTTGCAGCGTGCTGGCAGCGGCACTGGCCAACCAGCTCCTGTGTCATTAAAGGTGTCCAGTGCAGCAGATATTTGTCCAGCTCTTGTTTTCTCATCCAGGAGCTGCAGCCCATCCCCATCTTCTCTCGCTGTGACGGGACACTCTGCTGTGTCTTCCCTGAAGCTTCAGTCTGGGCGCTGAAGCGCTGAAGCTCCTGCTCTTTCCTGCCGATGGACATGTAGCGTTGCTGGTATGCCCAAGGTTGCCTGCTTCCTCCGCACTCTCCTGCGGGTCCAGCGGCGTCACCGCGGCAGATCTGCCCACTGTAGTTCCCCACCGAGGCAGGGGGGTTTCCCAAGCCCTTGGGAACCCGTGCCACAGGCAGCTGGTCCGGGAAAGAGGACATGGGCCAGCCGAAGCTCCGGTGCTCCTTTCTCCCCTTCTCACTCTTGGGTGTTGGGTGTGAGGCTTGCTTGGTCCCCAGGGCCAGCTCTAAGGCTTTGCCCATTGCTGTGGTGCTCTCAAACCTGCCCTGGGAGCTGCATCTCACCCCAGAGAGGCTGTCAGGCAAGTTGAGGTGGCAGAGGCCAGCAGCTTGGCAAGAGGGCCTGGGGCTGAGGCGGGGGGCAGAGCAGGTGACAGAAACCTGTAATTTTCCTCCATCAGCTGCAATTTTCGCACAGCAGAGAACACATAGCAGGCTGGAATCTCTGGATTTGTTCTTCCAAGCTGTGCTGGGGTAGCGATTTAGCACTTGAGCAGGAACAAGTCGGTCCTGGGCATCTCTCAGGATTGCTTTGTTTGCATCGTTTTTGCTCCAGATGAGAAATCATGTGTGTCCTGCTGTCTGCCCACGTGCTGAACTGAGTACCAGCTGCCTGCAGCCCAGAACAGGCTCCAGGCGAAATGAGGCTGTGCTGTGCTTGGGTGCCAGAGCACTGGGTCATGTCAGCAAAGACCTGCTCCAAAAATGCTACCTGCTGTTAGGCAGTCAGGGAGCGAACTATGGGGTGATAACGCATCTGACCTGAACCAGAGCAACTGCAGAAGAATATAGAAGTTAATCGAGGGTTGCAGCGCTTTACGGGATGCAAAAGGCAGGGGAAAAACATATTTGCTATGGGGCTGCCACCAGACCTTGTTAGAGCACCTGGTAGTGTAACTGTGTGCCGATTTTTATTTAATTTTCCGTCTCCGCAGGGCCCTGAGCTCAGCCTGCTGATAAAGTATGATATGGAGTTCCCTCTGTGTGGCGCCAGGCCCTCATGGTGCTGCAAACTTCCCCCTTATCAAAGGGCAATATTTTGGGAATGGGGAATGTAATGGGGAAATGGCAGGGGGTTGCACTCAGGCCTCTCTTGCAACCTGGAAGAGATGAAGCTTCAGCCAGATGGGCTCTGGTACAGGGGGTTTGAGTCCCTAAACCGAATCACTGCTGTCTTGAGCCTGATGTGTGTGCACCCCCTTGCTTCCCCGCTACTTGCACACCTCCATTGCACACCTGTACCGTGCTCCCCCCGCACCTCCCTCCTGCTGGTCTCCAACCCAGCCTTCCCCCTCTCCCCTGGGCTTCTGCAGGCAGCCCTGCCGCTGTCTCTGCTCCATTCAGGGCAACTAACCCAAGCAGTTTAACCCTGCTCCAGCTTTCAAGTCCTCCCTCAATGGGAGAGCAGTCATTCAGACGCCTCGCTGCTCAGCTGCAAGCAAAAGCAGCAGCAGCCTCCCTCCCCTGCGATGCACACATTTGTTCTTGCATGCACACATGAGCTCCCCCCTTCTCCTCCTCTCCTCGCCAGGTGCTCTGACCTCCCTCTCCCCTCCGTCTCTCCCAGGCCCCTCGGCAGCCGACCCCCACACTCCTGCTGCTTCTCCGCCTGCTTCAAGGCCGAGCTCTGCAGCCGACTGCGGTTTGCATGGCAGCACGGGGAGTGCCGGAGCCCAGGGAAGGCAGGAGGGTCAGGCCATGGCGCAGCGAAAATAAATAATGCAGCGCACATTGACTGCAGGCACCATGTTAATACTGCATTGCCAGGCAAAGCCTCCAGCTCTTTATTTCTTGAAGGCCTCCCAACCTAGGTCTGGTCTGCAGCTCTTTGCAGCTTCTAGCCCAGAAAGCAGAGGACTTTTTGCTGGGTGAGATGTAGAGGCAGACGCCACTTTTCAAGGATGAAGTTCCCACCATGGGCTCACTGACCCACCCCAGACCCATATGCTGCTCTGCCAGGCTTCCCCCCAGGTCTCAAGCTGTCACCCTCTATACCATGTGGGATCCCCGTATCTCACCCATTGTACCTCAGGGTAGGGGACTGTCCTGTCCCATCCTGTTTCCATACACACCCACCCCTACAGACCGCTTCCAGCCCTGAGTCCCTCCCCACCCCACACTTCTTCCACCCTTGCCAGGCTGCCTCGTTGCAGTCCCAAACCTGCCACCCT
>NW_008825609.1:1471422-1471759 GCF_000699105.1 Pygoscelis adeliae
CCCTCTGCCCTTTCTCCCTGCCCGTAGCCCTGCCCAGGCAGGCAGGGATGCCCCAGCTTGGACGGGGCTGATGCAAAAGGGGTCTGAACCTGCCATCGGGTGCCACGATTTTCCCATCCCGCATCCTTCACCAGAGATGAATGCCATGCAAGGGCCCCCACTGGTGCAACCTCTCCGCGCTGGCAGGTGAGGGGCAAAGCAGCTGTGTCCCCCCTGGCTTGGGGGCTTCGGCGAGAAACAGCAATGCCCACAGCCGCTCCCCCCCTCATTTCTGGAGGTTTATTTCTCCATTTGGAGGATTATCCCCCCGGCTCCCTCGCCCCAGGGGTGAGCCCAG
>NW_008825609.1:1472499-1477335 GCF_000699105.1 Pygoscelis adeliae
GGGGGTTGGGCTCCCGGGTTTCCTCCGGCGGCGGCAGTGGGCCCAGGGCACCCAGCGGTGGCAGCAGGCAGAGGAGGAGGAGGAGGAGGAGGCAGCCACGGCGTGGTCCCTCCATGACGAGCGGCGCTGCAGCGGGCTGTGCCGGGCTGTGGGTTCTCGCTCCGCCGCATCCCCCAGGTTATCGCTGTGTCCCGAGGCACGGCCTTCCCCTTTTCCCTGGTTACAGCGGCTGATAGCGAGTGGGCAGGGGCACCCTGCTCCCTCCCGCCAGAGGGGCAGGCAGGGAGGAGAGGACGCGTCGTCCCTCCCGCCAGGCTGAGGGGTACTGCTGACGGGGGCATCAGGGCTGCCGTGAAGGTGAAGGGGCTGGTGCCTCCTTCTCCTCCGCATCCTACCCCATCGTTGGAAGAGGCATCCAGGACCTTCCCAGCAAAGGGAAGGTGGTGGCTTTCGGGTCTTGCCAGGAAAGGACCACCAAGCTGTGCTCGGCCTCAGCGCACCTGGAAGTCCGCAGGGCACAGGTCCCGTTGCGGGGGTGGATGCGGTGGCCGGGCGGTGGGGCAGGAGGGCTGTGTGGGTCACTGTCGCCTCTCAGCACATCAGCTGGCACATGTGCTGTCCTGGGCAGCGGTGAGGGAGCTGAACCTCTGGAGATGGCCTCCCTGGATGGCTTGTCCTTCCTCCCCACACCGCAGTGCCCCAGCAGTGCTGGTGGAGGGCAGATCTGGGCTGGATGGAAAGCAAAACCTGCTTTCCCCTCCTTCCCTGGGTCAGACATTGTGGGAGAGACTCGATCTACTCTGTCCCTTGCTACTAACAATTAATAACAGCTAGTAATAGCAATTAATTGCTCATGCTCTAGAGGGTTTAGACCCATATCCCAAGGATGGGGCAGAGGCCAGGCTCACCCTGGTGGGATATTCATGTTCCCTGGAGGTGTTGGGCAACATGTCCTGAACACCCAGCATCGAGGGGTGCCCGCAAGGCCCGACGGGGTCCACAGGACCCTGCCCCCCTTCATCCTCCCTCTCCTACCGGAGACTAGCAGGCTTTTTCTCTGCTGCCCCCTCCTCGCTGGAGCGGGGAGCGGCTGAGGCTGCTGGAAGGCTGGGCAGAGAGGAGTTAACTCCAAACCCAACCTCAGGGAGAGGGGAAAAAAAAACAACCCAGAGATCAATGGATCAGCAGCAAGAGCAGAGGGAGGGAAAAGGGGGAGACAGAGAGAGAGGAGAGGAGCTCCAGAAGGAGACAGACGGTGTGGGAGCCAGGAGAAGAGAGAGCAGAGCTGGTGGCGGGCAGGGGGAGGCAGTGGAGCACCGGGCAGGGGTGACGGCGCTGCCCAGACAAAGTCTTCGGTCGCCTGCATCCTCCTCACCACTGCTGCCTGGCCTGGACCAGAGGTCTCCCCCGAGCAAGCGGTGAAGCTGCAGGCCCTTCCTCACAGAGGTGAGTGCTGGCTTCCCAAGCAAGGAGCAGCTGAGCAGGGATACGACAGTGCCTAGAGATGCCCCGCTGCCTATGTGCGAGTGCGTGCCCAGAGTGTGACCAGGGTACTCTGCTCAAGCGAGGAGATCCCATGGGGCCAGGATGGAGGAGCCAGATAGTTACCAGTAGGACAGAGGGGACTGCAGAGCCAGAGAAGCAGGGACAACCTTTCGATGCAATACAGAGAGGCTGCTGGGAAGGAGAAGTGGCATGAGCTGAGGAATAGGGGAGCATGGGGCAAAGGAGCTTGCACGACCCAAAAAAGAGTTAATTGCATGTCAACAGTTGCTAGATAACAGTGTCTTTCCCTCTTGGTTGCTGCTCAGCGAAGGACAATTTGTTCTAATGATAGCACAACACGGGGAAGGCTCATTAGGAGATAGGCTGTTGGCACTCCCTGCCTGAGCACAGTGTTACTCGGGGCTGGAGGAAGTTTTGCAGCAAATCACAATACCTTGAGCTGCAGTAATAATTACGCTCCTTCACAATGATCATCATGTGTTTCAGGCTGCTGCAAGGTCTCCCCTCTTCCTCTCCTAGCCGCCACTGTCCAGCCCATGACCACCTCTCAGCATCAGGAAGAGCTGCCCTGAGTCACCCCTCCTCTGTGGAGCATAACTACTGCAAAGGGAGCAAGGGGCAGCCAGCTCTAGGGTGGAGGTGGTCCCAGCTGAAGGAGCTCCCTTGAGGCAGGAGTGCGGCGGGGTGCTGCTGCTGTGGGGTGTCATCCAGGCAACAGGTCCCTGCTGCCAGAGGTGGCACAGCCTGGGGTGAAGGTGCCAGAACCTCTCGCGGTTCCTGTGGCCTTGTGTCCCTCGTTGATCCCTGTTGAACACCAGCGAGGATTTAGACTTGCCAAAGCAAGCAATCCCAAGAGGTTTAGCGGCTTGGGGATTGTAGGCGGAATGTAGGGGAGGCCAGGCGGCAGGGCAGGGTGTCCTTCGGGGGGCTGGGAGCACAGGAGGTGCCATGGTGGGGACATGAATGCAGGCAGGAGAAAGGGACTTCGGCTCCACTCAAGCCGGGCAGATGTGGGCTGACTGATCCCAACAGCATTCTTGCCAGTGACGTCATGAGGATCTTGATGTCATCATTTAACCAGCTGGTTGGGATTGGCGTCTCTGGGAGAAATGTGGGCATCAGACAAAGGCTGGGATCAGGCACCTTAGGGCCAGAGCTCTGGTGGCCACTGTGGTTAACACCGAGCAGCACCTGCTTGCCTACAGCCATGCACAGGTGCTGTGTCTCCCTTTTTCCCCTCGCAGGTCCCTGTAGTCAGATGGGGAGATGCCGGGAGGCTGGAACGCCTCCTCTGACAGCCCAGAGCTGCGAGCTGCAGGGATTATTGTGCCCATCATCTTCTCCCTCATCTTCCTCCTGGGCACTGTGGGGAACGGGCTGGTGCTGGCTGTGCTGCTGCGGAACGGCCAAGTCAAGTACAATACCACCAACCTCTTCATCCTTAACCTGGCCATGGCTGACCTGTGCTTCATCGTCTGCTGCGTCCCCTTCCAGGCCACCATTTACACCCTGGATGGGTGGCTCTTTGGGGCCTTTGCCTGCAAGGCTGTGCATTTCCTGATCTACCTCACCATGTACGCCAGCAGCTTCACCCTGGCCGCCGTCTCCATTGACAGGCAAGTGTCCCCTCCACTTTGAGTCCCTCAGCTCAGGGACAATGTGTTTGCCACCCTTGAACTAAGGGGTGGGAGAAAGGCCAGTCTGTTGAGTGTCCTGTAAGGAGCAGGTAGGGTGTCCCCAGAGGCAGAGCCAGCAGAGCCAGCCTCCCTATCTCCCCATGCCCTCTTCCAGCACCAAGCCAAGCTCTTGGCTTGGTTACCCGGCCCTCACTTAGGAAGGAGGAGTACAGGCACATGATGAGGTTTGGTGTCCACCATGCAAAACCGAGAACAGCAAAACCCCAGGGCAGCAGTGCACTAGAGGAGAAAGAGGGAGCCCTCTGGGACCTGCTCCTGTCCTTCTCTTCCCTGGTTCAAGAGGTATGCTGCTTGCCTTTCCTGAGCTAGCACAGCAGAGTGGCCAACGGAGATCCCAGACCCACCGTTGGGATGACCCTGATCTCTATGTGAATTCACCGTAACCCTCCCTACCAAGAGGTGGGGAGGGGAAGAGATGGGTGGCTGCATGGGAAGGGGTGCACAGATGGCAGCTCCATGGGGCGACAAGGTATCACCTCACGTATGTTGTGTTTGGTCTCTCCTTCTCCATCCCCTCCTTGCCAGGTACCTGGCCATTCGCTATCCACTGGAGTCCCGGGATGTCCGTACCTCCCGAAACGCAGGAGTGGCCATTGTAGCGATCTGGTCGCTGTCACTGCTCTTCGCGGGGCCTTACCTCAGTTACTACCAGATTGTCCATTACCACAGGGTGCCCATCTGCATCCCCATCTGGGAGGACCAGCGCCGAAAGATTCTGGACATCGTCACGTTTGTCTTTGGATACCTCCTGCCTGTGACCGTGGTGAGCCTGGCATACGCCAGGACCATCAAGTTCCTGTGGACCTCCGTAGACCCCATAGAAAGGATCTCAGAGTCCCGGAAGGCCAAGCGTAAGGTCACCAAGATGATTGTGGCTGTGGCCATCCTGTTCTGCCTCTGCTGGCTGCCCCACCACCTGGTCATCCTGTGCTTCTGGTTTGGCCACTTCCCCTTCAACCGAGCCACTTATGCTTGCCGCCTGGCTTCCCACTGCCTTTCATACGCCAACTCCTGCCTCAACCCCATCATCTATGCCCTCATCTCCAAGCATTTCCGCAAGCGTTTCAAGCAGGTGTTCACCTGCCTCTTCTTCCAGAACAAGACCAGGAAGAAGAAGAAGAGAGTTGAAAAGAAAGTCCACGTGGTTAATGTGGGCAAAGGTTTCACCAACAGCACCAGAGGTTTCTATGGAGGCAACACTGAGGTGACCCAGGTCCCAGAGGAGAACACCAGGAAGAGGGTCCCTGAAGGTGCCATCCCTGAAGATGCGAGAGCATCGTCTCACCAGTTACAAGATGCCATGGTCTCTGTGCAGAAGGAGCTGCTGGAAGAGGAAAGTTTGGCAACAGCTGGCCACCCCCTAGCCATGACCCCTCCAAGAGGAACTGAGGAGTTTCTGACTGTTCATTACAGATGAGCAAAGTGAAGAAGCCTGTTTTCCAGCCTGTGAGTAACCACTCCATTCCCAAACGGGCAGAACAATGTGGGGCAGAGGGGAATGGACACAGCAGAGCCACCGAAACCTCCTGTGGCAGTGGTTAACCCATTGTCCCCACTCACCTTCACTCACTGGCCCACAGCATTCATATAGGAATGGCACAGTCCACCCATGCAAATGCAGAGTGGAGGGACA
>NW_008825609.1:1477374-1481470 GCF_000699105.1 Pygoscelis adeliae
TGATGCCAAGAGACCTGGGTGTCATTCCTGCAACAGGGTTTAAGGCCTCCATTTCCCAACTTCCTAACTTGCTAATTTTGTGCAGTACCTTGAAACTCTAAGAGGCAACCAAAATGAAAACATCCTGGTAGGAAATCCAGGCTGTTAAAGGCACATCAGAGCATGGGTGGGAAGGGTGGAGAGAGTGCACAGGGACCTGAGTGACAATGGGGTAGCTGGCAGCCTCTCTCCCTGGCAGGGCTGGCGTGCTGTGCCCAGCCCCAAGCGGTAAAATGCTGTTCCCTGCCCACATGTCCTTTTCCCATGGTCCAGGGGCAGCCCTAGTCCACCTCCATCCCTTTCCCTAGCCCCTGCATCCAGATCAGAGGGCCTTTGCCACACTGTCTTACGTGGAAGGAAGCTAGCCGTCTGTGCCAACAGCTCGATGATGCAAACTCTGCGGCAGTCACTAGTCATACTCAAACGATTTATGTCACGGCAGGTGAAGATTGGAAAGGCTTGTGTGCCGACACCTCTGCGTGCCTCCCCTCTGCACCTGTGGCTTCTCTGAAGTTCAAGGAGGAAAGGACCATCTGTCCAGTCTCTTCCCTCCACCCTGCCCCACCAGAAGTATTTGCTGGAGGATGTTTCCTAGAGCTCTGTCCCACCTGGCTTTAGCTCTTGCAAGCAGGTCCTGCAGAACGCTGTCCCACTTCCTAATGCTGCTTGCAGTTCAGAAATATTTCCTGATAGCCATCCCCAGTTCTTCCTAAACAAACCTGGTAACTCCTCCTTCCACCATGTTGTTCCACCTGATCCGCCCCTCTGCTTACTTTCTGTTTGCCTTTTGCAAATTCCTGAGGGATGCTGGCTCCTCTTTGATCTTTGCTTGCTACTCAGAGTTCTATCCCTTCCTTCTGGGGCTGAAGGACCTGTTGCTCTCTGATTCATTGCTATTAGCCCCATCTGTGTGGTTTACTGACTTGGCCAGACAGTTTTTTCCACTTGATGGTGATGATTGTGAGTGAATTGATGGCTGTCACCAAAGCAGAAGAAAGTAGCTAAGCTGCAAAATGAGCTCTGGAGCCAGGTGACAGCTGTGGTGAGGCGAAGGAGAAAGAAACAGACCCATGTTCGATCCTGTCTCCTCGGTGCCCCTTTCTACCTGCTGGAGAGGGTTTCTAGGAGAGCGTGAGGCCAACACTGCTCAGTAGATTGGGACATCTTCCAAGACGGCCACTGTTGTGGGATTGCTGTGGGACCCATGTCTGCCTGGGAGCAAAACTTTCCCCTCGTCTGTCCCCTGCTGCCCTGAGCAGCCGTGGAGGAGCCTTTGGCTGTGGTAGCAGCTCAAAGACACCTCGCAGCAGGGCCAAGCATCCCCCCGGCCTGACCATGGGAAGGATGGGAAGTGCCACAGAGATGGTGTGGTGGGACAAAAATCATATTCACCAGAAGGTGCTGGCATTTCTCCCCTGCTTGACCTGAATAAACCCCAGTAATTTCCTTCACCTGCCGCATTTGCTGTGTGCTGGATACAATCTCTGCCCGGCATGGGGATCTGCAGTTTGGGCTGGAGGCGGTGGAGGCTGTACAAGCTGTCTGACCACAGCCTGGTGCTCCCAAGTCACTAGCAGGGCGTCATTTGTTTTATTTGACTTTGCAGACACTGCAGAAGTGTACAAAAGAAGCAAAGCTGAGGGGTTTAAGATGGATCCAGCACTGCTGGTGTTCAAGAGAAAGTCGTAGGAGAGGGAGAGACAGAAGAAAAGAGAGGGAAAAGGAGGGATGGTGAGAGGACGGGGGGGGCAATATAAATGATAAATGTGTGGCGGGAGCCATCCACAGGGACAGAAAACAGCAGTGAGAAGGCAGGGCAAAGTGAGGGGCTAGAAGCAGAGGGCAGAAGGGAGGACGAGGGGGCATGCGGGAGGCGGGAAGTAATGTGCTGGCAGAGCACCCACATTTTGGCAGGAGCCTTCTCCCCACCCCAGCAGTGTCACACTGCTCCGGAGCTGGGGTGAGCATCACTTCTCTGTGTTGGACCCCAGCCCCACAGCAGCTTTCTCCAGCATTTTTCTGCATCATCAGGCTGCTGGAGAAGCCCAGAAAAACACCATCCAAGCAAGGCCTTTGATCAGTCTAGTGCATATGGGAGGGAGGGAGCCGGTGGGATTTGCATTGCCGCAATGCCGTGATTTGCCGCGGTGCCTGGCAGAGCTAGGCCTGGGCTCGTGGCTGACTTCACACAGCTCCAGTTTTGTCACGTAGTCGTGAGATGAGTGGAGAAGGGAGAGGGGCCAAGCGGGGTACTCGGCTTCCCCAATGTGCCAAGTCCATGTGCCACAGGTAATCACAGCCGCCTGAGGCCATCCTCTGCGGGCATGGGAGAGCTTCGCCGTGGGGTCGTAAACCCTGTGATGCCACCTGGCTTGTGAGTGCAAGCGGGACAGATCCTGTTTTGTTTGCCAGCACAGGCGTAGCCCCTGAGCATCAGTCCTGTGTCTTGGGAGCTTTTGGTGATGCTGTAGGACCAGCCCAGGAAGAAGCCCTAGGAAGGGGACAAAGTCAAATCACCTGAGAGACGGGGAGGAGGAAAGGAACTGCTTTTGCCAGCCAGGCAAGCCCTGAGGAAGGGAAAGGGACCAGCCCGCGGAAGGACCTCCATGGTGAGAGGTGAGTGAGAAATCTCCATTAGCATCACACTTCCTGATCACATCCCAGGGACTCTGCTTTCCTCTGGGAGAGGTCAGGATCATCAGGGCCACACCTTATCCCCACTGAGAGAGTTTTCTGTTGGCAGCAAAGGAGATGAGCTTGCTCATTCAGGACCATTAAACTGAGCTCAAGCCCCACAGAGCTCCTCAGCGACCTCCTCTGCAATCCTGCAGCCAGGACCAGGATGCCTTGGTCTCAAATCATCAGACCTGCCACTGTCCCAGCTCAATATTTACAGTAAACTTTACATGATTGCAACATCCCTCCTTTTCCTTAGTTACATATGGCATTTAATTAGTGCTGTGTGGCTCCTGAGTGTGTAACTCAACGTGAAGCAGATCTTCACCCAGAATGCCCTAAGAGCAGGTGAAAGAGGCAAAGCTTGGCAGAAAGTGTTTAGTGAAAGCAGTGACATTGAGGGATACTCCAGACTTCCATGCTGAAGCTGGGAAGCAGTTACACATCATCATGGCAGCAGTAGGTTTCAGGGTGAACGCGTTTGCCCTGAACCAGGCAGATCATTCTCCTTCCACGGCAGTTCACTTCCCCCAGCCCCGCTGCCCACAGCCAGCATGTGCATGGAGATATCCCTCCCGGCGAAGCCCTACAGGCTGATGCAAGGTGGAGACGCAAGGGCTGGGTGCTATGTCAGTCTCCGTAGCCTGGAAATCTGCCGGGACCACACTGCTCGCTTTCTAGCTAATTAAAACAGCGAGGGAGCTAACGCTGGGGAGCCCCAGCCGGCAGAGAGGAGCCATTCACTGCCAGCCCGCTGATTGTCGGGAGCCGATTGCCAACGTGAGCCTGCGGCAAATGCGAAGTTGCTGGAGGCTGTGCAGCCCCGCTGGTGGTGTCCTGAGCCCTGCACGGGCTGCGGAAGTCACTGGTGTCCTCGCTTGTCCCCATGCACGGTGGGACCTCGTCAAGGCAGCTGGAGGCTGCATCCGAAGCAAAGGGTTTTTGGCCCCAACCTTGCCCTTCGACACTCTCAGTGCTGTAGGCATTGTACAGCGGGGATGGGGGACATCAGGCAGCAAGGGGCTCGCAGAGCTGTGGTGTGCGTGAGCAGAGCCACGAGCCCCCCCTTATTTCTCTTCTCTTTCCGTCCCCTGCTTCTGCTTGCATAAACCTTCTCTCATTGCTTTGTCCTGCCCGCTCTTAAAATTCCCAGGCGATGTGTTATTTCTAACCCTCGCTGAAGCTGTTGCACGCCTCGCTAGAGCTTAGCTCCACGGACACCCCTTTCCCTCTGCGGAGGCCAGCTGAAGCACTGCACTGGGAATTATTTTTCTTTTTCCATTCAAGTGTTTGATGTTGCTCTCTGCACCTTGAGCCTCCCTCGTCTCCTATCCCTGTTTCTGATTTCTCCGGCTCCCCTCCTCTGTAGTGGCTGCCGCTC
>NW_008825609.1:1481576-1493060 GCF_000699105.1 Pygoscelis adeliae
TGGCCGCAAGCAGCCTCCAGGTAACACAAATATCTGCATCATTTCTGGGGCTGAGGCCCCACTTCACAGCCCAAAGCATCAGAGGGAGAAGGGAACGGTGGTCGGGAGCAGTGATGCCGGCACAGCCAGACGCTGCCTGTTCTTGCCCGCTTGCGGCCAGGCTGTTGCTTGCCCCTGCTCCTGCTCCTCCTGGTCCTGGCTTGCAAAAGGAGTGGATCAGGTCAGGACTGACTGCTGCACTTTGGGGTGAAGCCTACATAAAACAGGACAGAGAAGACAGGGAGAAAACCTGGGGGAGAAAGTGCATTTAGCACGACAAGCATCTGCAAACCCCAGCTCCCATCCCTAGCTCTGCCTGGTGTTAAGCCCTGATTTTGGGGAGCACATGAGTGGGAAGGGCAGATGCTGAGCCTGGCTTGGGGAGGCTCTGGAGCCAGAAGGGAATTCCTTTCTGCCCAGTAACAGCATGCACATTCCAATTGGTTTCACAGCTCAAAGGCAGAGCTGAAGAAAAGGTGTCACGTCCTTGATATAGAGCCGGGTTTAATTAAAACTGAAGGAGCTTGATTGCTGCTTTCCGCGCAGCCTCCCCTCCAGACTGATTAGCATTCTGCAGTCTCCGCTCCCAGCTTCTCGCCTTAATTAATGACTCCTTGCTTATATTTTCTTTCCTACTTGTCATCACTCGGGCTGATGAGCTTGGCTTTAACCCTGCAGAGGCCAGTTTGCCAAACCCACTGAGTGCAGCCGCGCCAGGAGCTGGCATGGGGCAGAGGGAACAGGGGAGGCAAGGGCAGGTCAGGGCTTTGCGACCAGTGGTCGGCACCAGCTCCCCTGCAAGCCGAGCATAGCTATCCTCTGCGGAGCAACTTAGTCCTGCCAGTTGTGTGCCGGCTCTGGTGCCCACGCATCTCCCCAGCGTGCGTGCTGTCAGCCTGATGCTGCTGGGAGATGTCAGACCCAGGTACCAAGAAGCTCATGTGCAAATCTGGCAGCCCTGGTGGCGGTTTCCCTGTCTGCAGACAGATGCGGCTGGGGGAGGCAGAAGGCCAGGGGAAGCTGTTACAAGGACAGCTCCTAATTCCAGGCCTGGCAGGGCAATGGGCTCAAGCACTGCCCTTGCGCTCGTGGGAGCAGGACCTTGTACAGACACTCTGCAAACAGCCAGGACAGCACTGCAAATGCATCTCGCGGCAAGACAGCCTTGCCGGCCAGAGAGGTTACGGTGTGACAGGGGTGGTCAGGGCACGTAGCACTATCAGCTATAGAGAATTCTGCTTATTTGCTTTTGGCTTTAGCCGTTGGTTCCTAATCCATGGCCAGCCTTAGCAGGTTGCCAGCTGATTATTTTAATTCTTCCAACAACCACGTGCTCTCTTCCCCTCTCAGAGCTTTCAGAAAAGCCCAGAGAAATGCTATTTGCCGTATCTCCTTTATCAGCTACAGTTTTGATTAAGAACTGCTGGCTCTTCCACCTAGTCGCCCTGTGGGCTCTGAGCTGCCCAGGGCTGCTCTCCCACGCTGGCCAGGCACAGTGCATGAAGAAGGCATCTTTCCGCAAGCAGCTTTCCATGATGGAGGAGATCTGTCTTACTCACGGAACAAGCGGAGGAAGCAGACGAAAGAGTGGGAGGTTTGCCAGAGATGCTTCATGGGGCTTCTTTAGCAGCGCAGATAATTACAATGATGGATTTGGAGTCTGCTAGAAAGGCAAAGGTGGAGGAAGTAATGGAGTTCAGATGTTGGCTCGATACCCTGGAGTTTAATTATTTCAGCTGCTGAAGAATTGAACAGATTCTTGATGTTTGCACATAACTGCAGTGTGCACTTTGCATTCCCTTGCATGGGTGAGTGGCCGCCTCAGAGATAGGCCTTTTGCTTAATAACATCCATGCAGCTTTGTTAGGAGGCTTTGTTCAGGGCTGTTGCTTCTGCTGTGGGTCCTTGATGAGACACAAGCAGGTTTTCAGTCTTTGCTTGCTTGGATGATCCAGATCCTCAACCTGGCTGGTTTCGGTTGTGTCTTACAGCACAGCAGCGGCTGCAGAGCTGGGGAGGTTGCTGCTGGGTTCAGTGGCTGGGGATTCAGCGCGTCACTGCAGAGCCGTGCTCTGAATGAGGAGGGGAAATGGAGTGTATTTGGAGGCCAGGCAGCGGTGAGGGGGAAGCAGGGCCCTGGGTCAAGTCCTGGTTGCCACGGCATGCTGGCAGCCTGACGCCATGGGCCCCAAGGAGGGGGATGCACCACCACTCCGGAAGGGACCTGGAATGTGTTTGATGGTGTAGCACAAGAAAAACGAGGAGGTTGGCCTGAGTTTAACGGCAAAATAAATAGCAGAGGGAAACCTCTGCTGTTGTTTTCATTCTTTGTTACTGCGCAGACACCTCTGGAATATGCGGAAAGCTGCCACCAGCCTCACACCTATGGGCTGTGCAGGGAAATATGTGGCCCGGGATGCAAGAGCAGGGGGAAAAGCTGCTGGGAGAGGCCAAAGACTCCAGACCAGGAGCAGCAGAAAAAGCAAATAGTGCCAGCGAACAGCTCTCGGCACAGCATGAAGCCGCACTCTCCTCCTCCCCTGGAACCTTTTCTTTCCTTCTTTCCCTCCCCAGCACCTAACTGTCTTTTGAGATACAGTTGCCGGACACGGCAGGGTAGTCAAGGCTTTGGCATGACCAGCTGACACAAAGAAACCTAAAACTTTTCTCAGTCCAGTGCCAAACACATGACATGGCTCTCAGCAGCCCAGTGCTTCAGCCCTGAGGCAGGAAAGCAGAACTGAGTGTGGTGATTCCTACATGATGCTTTTCCCGCCCCCGAAAACCAGATCCCCTTTTCTCTTTCTTATCTGGTATTATCGATGAAGTAGTGGCAAAACTTCTTACAAGCCTGCTGGTTTTATTTGCCTCAGCTCATTGTACCAGTCTCCGGGGGACCACCAGCGCTGCCTCACCTCTCATAGAGGAAGCAGTGCTGCAAAAGAGGCAAGGCAAACACTCAGCTGGCTGCAGCATCCCCACCTTTCCCCTCCGAGCATACAGTCAGGAGCAGTTATTAAAAACCCCAGCACCAGGCAAGACAAAGGCCTGAAGAGCTGTGGACAACAATGTCACGTGGGCTCAGGCTAAAAGCTTCGCTCCGAGCCCCAGCTAGGTGTATTTGGGGTTTGAGGAAAGCTTCTAAGCTGTGTCTAGTTAGCAGACAACGTCAGCAACTAAGGTAACTGCAGTGATAAAGAGCATTTCAGCTGCCTGCTCTTTGGGCACCTTAATGGTCTCCTCAGCAACAAGGCTGTTGAGTGCAGAAGCGTTGACAGCTGGGTGTACGTGGACACCAAGGCTAGGCTGTGAAGATGGGAAGAAACAAGAGAAGTAAAGACTGGACACGAAAGTCACCTGCTCCTCACACAGGGACCACCCTGGAAATTCTCTGCCCTGCCCAGACGTCCCTCCCCAGCCCCTCATCCCCTTGCTGTCTCTTCACAGCACAGCCATTTTACCTGGCAGGGGGCAAGGCACGAGTTCAGCCGCCTTCTCCCCACCAGCTCCGTACTTATGCAGGAGTGCAGACTGGGCAAGGCTGCTTTTCCTCTTTGCAAAACATCCCATCTTCCAGCTTGAAGCAATCCCGCTGAGATTCTCTTTCCTCTATTTGTACGGTTTCACGGCAACTAACTAGATTTAAAGTTTGGATTTCTTGGCTGTGGGAGTCAAGATCAGAAGGTGAGTCAGCACCCATGTACTTCGACCTGCAAACAGACTGGTGTTTGAATTCAAACAACTTTGTGTTGTCGCTTCTAATTTCAGTACCCAGTATGAGGGTAGCAGTTACCAAATCCGGTGCTGTGCCTGGGGCCTGGAACATAGGTAAAGAAAAAGGAACGAGCCACTCTGAAAAAAGAGAGAATTTGGCTGAGTAGTCTGAAAAGGCTGACAGGATTTTATTTAAGTTCAAAATACAAAAAGGTCATATTGTCTCCCGCCCCCTCATTATCCTTCGCATCCAGCATACTGTAACCACGTATCAGTATTCACAGTGACAGCTCCAGCCAAACCGCAAGACCGTTAGTCCCAGTCATGGCCTCCAGCACCCCACAGATGAACCTATCTAAAAGCCATGCGTATTTCTGGTATCTCAGCTTTGAACATGGAGGTCCACTTAGCCTTTTCCTGGACAAGAGGCCAGATATTAGAGAACACGCTGACCTGAAGGTCTCCGAAGAATGCTCCAAACTGTGGCTGTTGCATGGTTAAGCTGAATCCTAAGAATGGACACTTCCAAACCAGCGATTCCCAAGCTGTGGGATGGGTATTGCTACCGGCACACCACGTCATTTAGGCGTGGCACACAGCTGGGAACTCAGATTGTTATTGGGCATGTTCTTGTCACCCTGCTGCTATTCGTGCCTTACCAACAAGATTTATGGATCCCTGCTCCAAAACAAAGCTATCTACATCTTCATTACCAACCACAGCGGTGCAGAGGCAAGAGATTAACAAGGGCAATTCCCTGCATCCTTCATAGCTGCATCACTTCAGGCTCCCAACAGAGGTCACAACTCGTTCCTCATGCTGCACTTGAGGTCCTGGAGCAGCACCGCTCCATGACAAGCAAGAAACACACTATGGGTCAGCTCTGGGTTTGGTGCTGCTGTGGCAGCTGTAAATCCACCTCCATCCCAGCCCAATAATATGGCTGAATACACAACACCTCCTACTGCAACTGGACCTCTTGCCCAAGACTGCCAGTAATAAGAAACACAAAAGTCAGTCAGTTATGGTGAGTTTTTTTGCAAGATGTAGATGTCTGCCTAAAACTGCGCTAGGATTAAGTCACCCCCCAAACTTTATTCTTGCATCACGGCAGCTCTGACCTGCTAGCTGTCTACCTGGGTATTTTTTGCAAGTGTTTCACTGTAGTATTTAAGCACTAACTTGCAGCAGTGATTTAAAAACCAGGGCCAGTGAAAGCTGTTAGTCTAGTGATTAAAAGCTTTGTATCCCATTTGTAACCAGACAGATTCTCTGCCCTCTGACCGCAGGCTCTGGGGAAGGTTAGGATTAAGCCTCAGTGCGTGTTTCTCAAGGCAGTATGTTTGCTCAGCTGCTAGCATGCAGAATTAAGCGTGTGTTCTTCTCACGGCGCAAAGCCTTCTGTTGTCCAAGGCATCATCCAGTTTCTCCCCCATGCAAGTGAGTACTGCAGAGGTGGCAAAAGGTGCCTGTTCCAAGCATTTCTGTGATGTTGGCCAGCTGCTGAGGGCACTAGTCAGGGCTGGTGACTGCACATGGCATCAGCCACCACCTACATCGAGCTGAAGTGCTCAGGAGAAGGCAGAGTATCTCTGGAAGGGGTACCCTATTCAGTGCCAGCCCATCTGACAAAAAGAAGAGTAACTCTTTTTTTCCAGAATTCTCAGTTGCAGCACTCTGTTGTCTCTGTTGTCCAAAGCCTGCTGCCTCCCCGTGAGGCAGCTGTGGCAGCACCCACAGGGACAGTCTGAGCACCGCTGGAGAGTGGATCTGGCAGGAACGGCTGCTGGCAGCAATGTTTATTCAGCGATCTGAGAAGCAAGCTTCAGCTTCCTCTTTCTCTCTCTAAGGCTTCTCCTGCTGCATCAGGAAGATGATTTGGAAGCCCATTACCTCTTCTCCATCTTCTGCATCTGCAGGCTGAGCGACGTGAAGCTGGCCAGGAGGTCTGTAACCTCGTCCACCTGACAGAATACAGTTGGCCGTTAGGCAAAGGAATGCAGCTGCGCAGCTGATCACCCCCATGCAGCAGGGACCACCCTTGCACCAGGACTGCCAGCAATGCCCACACTGAGGTTACACTAGGACACGACCCCTTTGGTCCCACAGTCGTGTGGGAGGGCTCCTGTCCTCACGATCAAACAAGTCCTAATCTAAGGCAATGGGAGCTTCTCCCCATTCCTCAAGAGGTCAATGCTTGACCTCCACCTTGCGTGATTTAGCCAGACCTTAAAAGAGAAGTGTGTTGCTGCATTACCCAGAACTCAACAGTGGTACCAGGGCTGTTTCCTCTAAGCCTGTTTCTAAGGGCCAACCTTTTGTAGAAAAAACCCAAACAGGCCCTGCAGCCCTGTGTGGTTGTGCTGATCCTGGCCTTAAAACGCCTGTGCCCTCGACCCATCTGATCTTCAGCTTCTCTGCTGAGCTGCCAGGCACAGCGATGCTTTCTGCATTTTGAATTCCAACCCAAAGGAGTACCACGAGTCATCACGTAACTTGCCCACTTTACCCAAGTGGGCAAGAACACTTCCATAACCGTGTCTTGAATGTCACCTTGCTCATGCAGTTGCATTCCCCTAAGCACAGAAGTCACAACACAAGTAGGTGAGTCACATAGCTCAACGCCGCCTACCTGCTCCTTTGTGCTAGTCATCTGTAACCTGGAGCAGAGGTCATCCAGCTGTTCCTTTTGCTCGTGCCTCCCCAGACGCTCCAGGTATTCCCGCAACATCTGGATAATCTGAAACCAACAGGCATAAGAGGCAAACATCAGACAGCTGCACCAGGCCGGGATGTTTTTACAGGAAAAATTAAATTACAGTCAAATTGCCAAGCACAGCCTTGACGCTGTGGTATGTGGCAGAATACATGACCCACAGAAAAGAACACATGCAAAGCAACCAGAAAGCACTAATGGCAGCATCAGAGCCCAGTGAGTCACCAGAGGCGTTGATCAGCCACAGATGGACTAGTCGTGATCCCTGTGCCTGGTTTAAGAACGGGCAAGAGAGACAGGCCCAGCTGAAGAAGCACAAGGTCTAGCCCGGAAAGCACCAAGCTTTTCTTTATGGCCAGCTAGCTTCCCTCACTGCGAGGAGCAGGGACTTCCCACTCCAGCAGGATCTGCTTGCGCACCGAGGATGAACGTTCTTGTGGCTCCTATATGGCTCCTGAAGCGAGGCCCACACCTCGTGCATTTGTGATGCAGCCCCGTGACTGCTTTCCTACCCCACGCCTCCAGGTATCGGAGCAGGGCAGGCTGCGCTAGGAATGCAAAGTCCCTGCTGGAATGCGTACAAGCCATGGTTACAGCCCCATGCTGTGGTCCCTCTCCGGCCACAAGGCATCTGTCTTACATGGTGGTTGAAGAAAAGAGAGTGCCCCATACAGCCCGAGAATTAAGACATTCAATGCATCCTTGACCTACCAGAGCCAAGAGAGGCCCTGCAAAAACTCAGAGTAGCGGTTGGGAAAAAGGAAGGTCTCTGGAAACAGAAGGAAAAAGTCAAACTCTCCCCAGAGCAGCTAAGAGCCTACAGACAGGTATTTAAATAAAGGGTGCAGGAAACTGCCAGGGGCTGCAGCGCCTTACCAGATCATGGGACTGTTTCTTTTACCTGTTTCACTTCAAGGCGTACGGCCTCCAGGCTGTGGGAGAGTCCTTCCTGCAGGATGTTTAGCTTTGATTTAGCGAGGTGCAGTGGGGTTCTGCCAGCTCGATCCAAGGCATCAACTCTGGCCCCTGCAGGATGCATGAGCAAGAACAGAAAGTGAGGTCTGTCTTCAAGGCTTAGTGTCCCCGGGGAGTATCAACAGGGGCAGGGCAGGAAAGGGACAGGCTGTAATTGTTATAGAGGAAATGTTACCTCCGCGCAGCAGCGTGGTGATGACGGGAACGTGGTTCGTGCAGGCAGCTGGGGAGGGAAAACACAGGACACACAACTCAGAGGTACTAGCAAACAACAAAGGAGTTTCTGCTCAAGCACGGAGCTTGCTGTTTCCCAAAGGGCTCTTTGCCATGGGAAAGAGGAACAGCCCGACTGCTAAGGGTAACCTCACGTGCAAGCCTGGGTACTCTCTCTGGAACAGACGTCATGCTCCTTGGGGCTGGCAGAGGGAGAGAAATGCATTTTCTCTACCTCTGACCCTTAAACCTTCATGACGAGTGAAGCTAATGAAATGCAAAGAATCTCTCCTAGGTCCTTAAAGCTGAGGATGCAAACTGTGGTACACAGGAAAGAGGAAGGCGGAGAGGAAAGAAACAGCAAGGCGGTGTTCACCTCACCTCTCTGCATGCAAAGCTCATCTGTTTGGCACTTACCCAAGTGTAAGGGGGTGTTTCCCAGCCCGTCCCTCTGGTTTGGGTCAGCCCCGTGGTCCAGAAGCAGTTGCACTGTAAACAAGGAAACAGAGCCACATCAGTCCCTTCCCTTTGCCCCACAGGTCAGGCCCACGTGGGCCGCAGGTCCACGCGGCAGCCACCAGGCTGCCTTAGGGATGCTCCTGTTCAGCTCATCAGCTTCCTCCCAGAGACAGGGGACGGAGGTTTGCGCAGCAATGCAGAAGGACCCAGCACAAAGCCAGGCAGTGCCACTGCCCCTGGGCTCCCTGAGGGGAAGAACTGGGACTAAGGACACCCTTCCTTCTGCACCGGGACAGCCCTAGAGCTGGGAGCTCCTGCTGCCCCTTCAGCAGGGGGACATGGCAAGCCCTGGAGCAACTTTGCCACAAAACACACGGAAAACAGCAGTCTCTGTCATGTGCTGAACCAAAATAAAGAGCATCCTTTGAAATCTCTGCCACAGAGAAGTCAGATGACAGAACTCCCCCTCCCCACTCACCGATGTGATCGTTGCCGTTGCAGGAGGCAAAGTGCAGGGCTGTCCGGCCTTTGTCGTCCGCGGCACAGGGGTCAGTTCCGTCCTCCAAGAGTTGCTGCACTGACAGCACCAAGGAGGAGAAGAAAGCAGGTAAGCTGAAGGGGCACCTGATCAGAAAGGGGTAATGCTACCTGCCCTTCTGCGGTTAGATACACACTCTGCTAGCTGTCAAGTCAACTGGACTCGAACCAGCTCCAGCCAGCATCCTGGCTCAGCAGAACCAGCCTAGGCAGTGTGCCCTCCACCCTCTGTTACAGCCTTCACCAGCTTCCAGGTACTGCCACAGAGACAAGCCAACAGCTGTAATGGCTAAGGCTAGGGATCCATCTAGCCAAATATTCAAGCTCCTAGGACAATCAGCAGCAAATGCCTACAGAAGAGTATAAAAAGATAGCAAGGATGTGGGGCTAACTCTCACGGCCTTTAGTCAGCTGCATCTCGGGCACTTCCCAAGCCAGAAATAGCATCCTGTGCTTACTAGCCCTCCATGGGCTTTCTCCGTGGATTTGCACAGTCATCTCCTGCATCTGTGTAAACTTTTCACATCAACATGGACCTGCAGTGAGAAGTTTCACAGTGTAACTCCATGCAGTGAGAAAAAACACCTCTTCACACTTGTTTTGAACATGCCGCTTCCTAGATTCATCTGAAACTCCTAGGTTTTGCCATACTAACGGTGGCTACTGATTGGGAAGCGGGCAAGTGAGCGCACCAACCTGCCAGCAGCAGTGCAAATATACCCTTAGGAGACAATGTATTGAAGTGAGCTAGTGAACAGCCTGAGTAGCCATACCATCATCTACTCACACTTGTTCCCCCTGCTTTTCCACTCAGCTACTTCTTCAATGCCACCACTGACACTTCTTGTAACCTGAACTACCTCCTTTTCTCAGATAAGAAGGAAAAACCTGCTCACACAGAAAGACAGAGAAACCAGTATGAGTCTCCAGTACTGCGTATAACAAAGGCAAAGAGACCGGTAAAGGCTGAAAAGATCAGCCTCAGTGAAAGCAGCATCTACAGCAACATGCGTAAGGGCAACTGTAAGGGCTATTACTCCTGTGGTTTTGAGATTATCCTGATATAGTAATCAGTGTGTAAAATAAAGCTCATTCCGTAGCTGTTAAAAATACTGACAGATTCGCTATATTTTGAGATCTTTAATAGCATATCCTGCAACAGTCAAGACTGACCAGTATTGGAGACAAGAAACTAGATAGCTCAGACCACTGAAAGCCACCATTGGTCTCAGCTTCCAGAGATCGAATTATAGTCACATTTGAATTTCTTCTTCCTGTACACCTACTGCTTTAAGTGTGGTACAGAAGTGAAAGGAACACCTGAAAAGATGGAAGTGGCATTAACGGGGTATGTTTGATACTCCAGAAGAAAGACAGGGAGACTGACAGTACCACCAGTGAGAACCATCAATGGGGAGCACTTTACCTAGTCCTTCCCTGAAGTCAGTAGGAAATGACATAACCTCTCCCACCCAATGCCACCATAGGAAACAGCAAAGTTTTTATTTGTTGATGAAGAATAAATTCATCATCAGACACTTCCTCAAGTTGCAGAGCACACAAAAGACAGCAGGACTGTAAACAGGGGAACCTGTGTATCAAATACAGGTGTAAAACTCTTAAGATGGATTGGAACCAAGACTTTCATAAAGCCTGATTCTTTCATTCTTCCTCTTGACTTGGTGACTGAAGCCAAGCCTTTGTGTACTGACAGAGCTCACAGATTAACTTTATCCATCAGTTCATGAAACAAGGTGTATTGTGAAGCCGAAGGGTAAAGCACACCAGACAAACCCCCATCCTGATATATTGGGAGTTTCTACAGGTCAAATCAGTTTCTAATTCTGTTCACAGAATGGCCCGATGAACAGTTAGGCCAGCACAGCTGAGGGGACAGTATAGTCTAAGGAGGGACAATGATAAGGGCCAGACAATATAGGCCAATATTGCTGCCGGACACTTCATATCAAACCCCACCTAATCTACAGAACCGAGAGGTAAAGGGAGTCACAGACAGGTCACGAGCCTTCTCTAAAGTCACGGTGAGAGGCAGAGTCCAGCACTGTTCCTGGTTCTGATCTACTGGGTCACACTGTCTCATCACACAGGGTATGGCTTAGATAATCATAGCTTTTCCACTTTACCGAAACAATACTTTCTTGCTGCTTACAACTGGGCAAAAGTTACGTACCAAAAAAGCTGGAATAGTGCAGTGCTGATTTAGCTTAAGGCAGTTGGAAAACTAACGCTATGAACCAGATGCAGTGAAAAAGTCAATATTATAACCAGCCTCACTCTGCTCAGAGAACGAAACAAGGCTCCAGAAAAGCGGTTTCTAGTTTTGCAGTATCTAAAGCACTATGTCCACAAACTATCGGCACCCTTCTCCTCCTCTCCTAAACTAAAGGTCCTCGACAAAACTGCCCTTCCAGGAAGAGGTCCCAAGTAGGATTGGCAGAAGTCCTACCTGTGTCCAAGTCATTGCTATTGGCAGCTTCACGCAGCCTTTTCAGAGCTATGGAGAAAAGAAAGCGATTACTGGAAAGCGCAGAGGAAAAAGGAGCATTTCCCTACCAAAACATCCCATCCCGGCGCTCGAGCCCAGGTGCAGGGCCCAAACCGCACTGGTGCTGGCTCAGCCCAGAGAAGGGGAAGCAGGAGATCCAGATGCCAGGTAAGAATTGCTCTCCTTATCTCCTCCTGAGGCCGACCACGGGCCCTCCCGCTCCTGACGGGCACCCTCCCCTGGCGGGAGCAAGGGTGCCTTCCCAAGCCGCTCACCGAGCGGATCCGACCTCCTTCCGGAGCCCCCCACACGGGAAAGCCGAAGC
>NW_008825609.1:1494246-1497880 GCF_000699105.1 Pygoscelis adeliae
GGGCCGGGCCGGGCCAGGCCGGGCCGTGCGGCAGCCGCCTCACCGCTCCTCTTCCCCTTCAGGAGACCCGAAGCAAGACCTGGCCTACGAGCGGCAGTACGAGCAGCAGACCTACCAGGTGATCCCCGAAGTGATCAAAAACTTCATTCAGTATTTTCACAAGACGGTGTCGGATCTCATTGACCAGAAGGTGTACGAGCTCCAGGCCAGCCGGGTTTCCAGTGATGTTATTGACCAGAAGGTGTACGAGATCCAGGACATCTATGAAAACAGGTGCAAAGCCGTCCTTCCTGCAAGGGGGAATCACTGCTTAAACTGTGATGAAAGTGCACCCTGCTCTTAAAAGAAGAGGCTGGCTACTACCCGTGTTGTTCCAAACTTGGGCTTTCTTTAAAATATAGCATGAGGTTTGATTTGATTACTGGGGGAAAGAAGCAGATATTTCCAGACCATTAGGCTTATGTAAGTATAGGTGAGTTGTGCCCAGTCTGAAGGAAAATACCGGTCCTGTGCCTAACAGGGATGGAGGCAGCAAAAAGTGACCCCAGTAGTGCTAGTTAGGCAGTTTGCAGAACGCTGTGAGGTGTAATTGTTGTGTCTGTTCCCTACAGATACTCCCACTCCTGCTTGTAGCTGCGTCACCTTGCCGTAAAGGGAATGTGAAAGTAACATACACAACTGTCCCATACTTCAGGGATAAATTGAGGACTTTAATTGATTAGTTTGCAATTCTCATTCTTTGTTTCAACACTGGACTTAGTAAAAGGGGATGGTGGTGGTGTTCTACTTTAACCAAGTCCAAGGCCTTTATAATGTAATCTCTAACTCCAGCACTGTCATACTGAGAAATGGTTTCTAATACCACATGTGTGTCTCTCTTTCAGCTGGACAAAGCTGACAGAAAGGTTTTTTAAGAATACCCCATGGCCGGAGGCCGAGGCCATTGCCCCTCAGGTTGGAAATGGTAAGTCTTTCACTTTCTTTTTGCTTGTCAGAGAGAGAAGGAACTAAATCACTCTTGATACACGAGTGAGCAGGTGGACAGTGTCCTGCCGCCTGAGTCAGTCGTCTTTGTTCACTCTGGCAACTCCTTCAGCAGATGCCTGGCAAGAAGTCGAACTTGAACGAAGTATCCTTTTGTGCCTCCCTTTATTACTGTGGCAGGAGGAGCACCACTGTCGTATCTGAGAGATCCAGTTGCCTTGGCCTTGTGGCTTGCTAATGTCCAGTTCTGTCATCTTTTCCAGATGCTGTTTTCCTCATCCTATACAAGGAGCTGTATTATAGGCACATCTACGCCAAAGTCAGCGTGAGTGTTTGTCCTGTGTCTTCCTGTTGGCTGCATGCTGGCTTCTGTGTGCCATAAAACTTACAAAATCTTGCTTCCACCACAGTATCAGTGGTTCCATAATTTTTGCAAGACAGGATTGGATAGGTTTATGAGCTGTAAGTCAAGGGAAGTTAAAATTCTTGCCTTTTGTTAGTTTAGTAAGGATTTGCTGATTGCTGAAAAGCAAGAAAGACTTGACTGTCTTTCTGAGGCTCGTTAGCTGCCTCCTCAAGCTTGGTTGTAACAAGTGTGCAGGATTCCCTGCCAGCTGATATGAATCAGAAGACCTGGTCTGAGTTTTCAGGAGGCTACTACGTCAAAGTTTGTTACTGACATCAAATGTAGTGGTCAGTGAGGTAGGGAAGAAGGAGGTGTTGGGAGGTAATTGAATTATTTTTTTGATAGAGCTGTAATTGCAAGACCTATAGATGAGTTGGTTTTGTGTGTTTCTTTGTGGCTCTTTGTTCTTCAGATTAGCAGGTGGGTGAGAGGGGGTGTCAAAAAAGGGAAGGTGCATTATTTGTGATTAAAAAAACACACAGGGTCAGAGTGCCTTGTGGAGAGGGAAACATGGGCACCATAAAGAATACAGGACAAGGAAATGGAAGGAATAATGCTCTATAAAACAAAACAAACCCACTTCTTTTTCTTAAGCTAATTTGAAATCGGTGAGAAAATCACAGTAGTTCTTGGTTCTTTAAGGAAAGAAGCTGAACAGAGGCATGACTTATGGGGTAAATACGTAATAGCTGCAGTTTTGATGTGGACCAGAGGGTGGAGAAATGGGCACTTTAAAAAGGCTGCTGTATTAACCCAAGTCAGGCTTTAACAGGAGAGACTGGTTTCTCAAGCTGTGCTGTTAGTGGTTCTCAGACTGCCCTCGAGTGTCTCCAGGTGAAATGAGGAAGATGATTCTAGGAAGGGAGCGGTTCCCTACTGTGTTTACTGGTCTTTCAAAGCATTTAGAAATACTGTCCAGAAGGAGAATTGTTGATTTATTAAGGCCTCTCATGAGGGGAGAAGGAAGGAAAGCTGGTGAAGGTAATAGGAAGCTCTTAAGTCTGGACAGCAGAGAGGAGGACACGGAAGGTTGATGCATCCTATTCACAGAAGGTTTGAATGCTCGGTCGTCCTGGGAGAAGCTACCTGTACGTGAAAAGTCAGCCCTATTCTATGGGACAATAGTGATACAATCTCAGGCTTTCTGGGTGGCGCTGGTGGGTGTCCTGGTTCAATATTGGCTCTAACATTTCTGAAATAGACCCTCTACTGCTGTGACTATTGACTGTCCTTCATAAGCTGTTGCCCATAAACTCACTCCTGCTGTGCTTGAAACTAACAGACTGTGCTGACTTCTCATTGCAGGGGGGGCCCACGCTGGAGCAGAGATTTGAATCCTATTACAACTACTGCAATCTCTTCAACTACATCCTCAGTGAGTTGCTGCAATTCATTTCTGGTTTGTGAATTTTGGAGAGGGAGGGTGGATGGAGAGGGGGTTAGAAGAACTAGAACATGTTTGTTTACAGATCATAGAGGGTGAAGTAGTCTACGAGCTTTCCATATGTTTGAGTTTGTTGAATGGAGAGCACTTTACGTCCATGCATTTAAAACCACAAAAAGCACAAATAGTTTCCAATGCTTTCTGAATTACTGTAAAGAATAAAACTTATTTAGCTTTCTGTCTTGCTGAGAACTGCTTCACCTATCTTTATTTAAAAAGCAAAATGAAGCTGTAAGCTAGAGAAAACTTGCAGTGTTTCACAACTGCTTACTGTTGTTGACTCAGCTTGGAACCAATTTTAGTGTTGGCGATGCCCTGCCAGACTTCTTGCGGAGAGCAGATCAGTTAGGATAAACCCCTACAGTCTGTGCGCAGCTTCTGAGAATCACTGCTGCTGAGCAGTCACGCTCTAGAGATTAACCACATACATGCTCGTATTCTTTAAAAGTGAAGGCAGTTGAGGTAGCCGAAGTTACATATCACCGCCCTACTGGAAGCTTCATTCATCTGCTGCTGCATCTCCCCTTTCAAGGAAGTTCTTGCGTTCTTAAATTTCTCTATTCCTCCGGTTCTGCCACTGTTCTTGCTCAAAGTATGAAGCCTCTCATCTGTTACTTATGTTCTTCTGCAGATGCTGATGGCCCTGCTCCTCTGGAACTGCCCAACCAGTGGCTCTGGGATATCATTGATGAATTCATATACCAGGTATACGACTATAAGACTGGGCCATTTTGGGGTGGCCTTGCCTCTATTAGTGCTGTAAATTTTCCATCTCCTCCCTCTCTGTGATTTTCATAGCT
>NW_008825609.1:1497896-1503272 GCF_000699105.1 Pygoscelis adeliae
TTCTTTAAGGAAAGAAGCTGAACAGAGGCATGACTTATGGGGTAAATACGTAATAGCTGCAGTTTTGATGTGGACCAGAGGGTGGAGAAATGGGCACTTTAAAAAGGCTGCTGTATTAACCCAAGTCAGGCTTTAACAGGAGAGACTGGTTTCTCAAGCTGTGCTGTTAGTGGTTCTCAGACTGCCCTCGAGTGTCTCCAGGTGAAATGAGGAAGATGATTCTAGGAAGGGAGCGGTTCCCTACTGTGTTTACTGGTCTTTCAAAGCATTTAGAAATACTGTCCAGAAGGAAAATTGTTGATTTATTAAGGCCTCTCATGAGGGGAGAAGGAAGGAAAGCTGGTGAAGGTAATAGGAAGCTCTTAAGTCTGGACAGCAGAGAGGAGGACACGGAAGGTTGATGCATCCTATTCACAGAAGGTTTGAATGCTCGGTCGTCCTGGGAGAAGCTACCTGTACGTGAAAAGTCAGCCCTATTCTATGGGACAATAGTGATACAATCTCAGGCTTTCTGGGTGGCGCTGGTGGGTGTCCTGGTTCAATATTGGCTCTAACATTTCTGAAATAGACCCTCTACTGCTGTGACTATTGACTGTCCTTCATAAGCTGTTGCCCATAAACTCACTCCTGCTGTGCTTGAAACTAACAGACTGTGCTGACTTCTCATTGCAGGGGGGGCCCACGCTGGAGCAGAGATTTGAATCCTATTACAACTACTGCAATCTCTTCAACTACATCCTCAGTGAGTTGCTGCAATTCATTTCTGGTTTGTGAATTTTGGAGAGGGAGGGTGGATGGAGAGGGGGTCAGAAGAACTAGAACATGTTTGTTTATAGATCATAGAGGGTGAAGTAGTCTACGAGTTTTCCATATGTTTGAGTTTGTTGAATGGAGAGCACTTTACGTCCATGCATTTAAAACCACAAAAAGCACAAATAGTTTCCAATGCTTTCTGAATTACTGTAAAGCATAAAACTTATTTAGCTTTCTGTCTTGCTGAGAACTGCTTCACCAATCTTTATTAAAAAGCAAAATGAAGCTGTAAGCTAGAGAAAACTTGCAGTGTTTCACAACTGCTTACTGTTGTTGACTCAGCTTGGAACCAATTTTAGTGTTGGCGATGCCCTGCCAGACTTCTTGCGGAGAGCAGATCAGTTAGGATAAACCCTTACGGTCTGTGCGCAGCTTCTGAGAATCACTGCTGCTGAGCAGTCACGCTCTAGAGATTAACCACATACATGCTCATATTCTTTAAAAGTGAAGGCAGTTGAGGTAGCCGAAGTTACATATCACCGCCCTACTGGAAGCTTCATTCATCTGCTGCTGCATCTCCCCTTTCAAGGAAGTTCTTGCGTTCTTAAATTTCTCTATTCCTCCGGTTCTGCCACTGTTCTTGCTCAAAGTATGAAGCCTCTCATCTGTTACTTATGTTCTTCTGCAGATGCTGATGGCCCTGCTCCTCTGGAACTGCCCAACCAGTGGCTCTGGGATATCATTGATGAATTCATATACCAGGTATACGACTATAAGACTGGGCCATTTTGGGGTGGCCTTGCCTCTATTAGTGCTGTAAATTTTCCATCTCCTCCCTCTCTGTGATTTTCATAGCTAGGATACCATTGCAGGTCAAAAAACTTTGGTGAGCACTGTTATTCCTGGGTCACCAGGCAGATGAAGTGGTTGTAAATGTACAGATTTTTAAGTTACAGAGTGGGAGCTCTTTGGAGAGTCCTGGACTTCTATTGATATTTCTGTTTCAGTTGCTCCTTAGGGGATTTTCTTTAACTCGCCTTCATTTCTGCCTGATTTGTGCAAAGCAGCCTGACTGAAATCTTGCTATAATCACAAAGACCTTATGAAGATACTTGTTCAAACTAATTTTATTGTGTTCTATGGTTTTACTTCAGTTTTGTATTTCTTAGTCGGTAGGGCCTTTATGCTTGCACTGGGAGATTGCTGACCTGATTTGAAATAATCTATGGTCTAAGATCTGACGTTAGGAAATATTTTTCCACTTACTGTTCTGAGTGCAGCAATACAGATCTCAAATGCTATTGGTTTTTCTTTATAGATTCCTTTCACTGTAACTTTTTATTATAGAGCTGCCTGGAATTCCTCAAGTGCAGTCTTGTCAAGCTTGAGGATGAAAAAGGATGTGTGCATATATAGAAAAAGATGTATGTGTATGCAGACGTATCTTAGGACTTGGTCAGTCTCTTTGCTACCTGTGCAGACAGCAAATTTGTGTTTAGTTGCCTGTCCTGATTGTCTAAGAGATCCTTCTCTGCTTTGTTCTGTCTTCTGGCCTTTTCCCTCTGCACTGTATCATTTTTTTCCCTAGGTGCTTTAAAGGTGGTATAATTTGCCATTTTGGTTGCCAAGTGATCTCAGATGAAACTCTCTTTTTTTTCATGCGACTTGTAGCTTATTGTGATGCATTTGTGTGATCAACTTGCGAGCTTAGTGCACTTAAATGAACATCTCCAAACTAGCTTCTCATCATCGAATCTCTGCTTTTTCCTGTAGTTCCAGTCCTTCAGCCAGTACCGCTGCAAGACAGCCAAGAAGTCTGAAGAGGAAATTGATTTCCTTCGTTCCAACCCCAAGATCTGGAACGTCCACAGTGTCCTTAATGTGCTTCACTCTCTGGTGGACAAATCCAACATCAACCGACAGCTGGAGGTCTATACAAGTGGAGGTGAGCTAGCTGGGTGATGCCAAGGAGGACTGGTGTCCATGCTGCCTTGTTTTGATTGGACCGAGCTCGGTTAGCTTTGTTTGGGAGCTGGACCAAACCCTTAATCAGTGGATGGATCGACTGGGAACAGGTTCTGTTGGCGTTATGTGAGAAGTGCCGGTGATTACACTTGAGGTCTTGCTCCCTGTGCTTGTAAACATAGAGGTGTTGAAAGAGGAGCTGGCTTCCTTGGAGGAAAGCATCATGGTTCCTTTTTTTCCTAGGTGACCCTGAAAGCGTGGCTGGTGAATATGGTCGCCACTCCCTCTACAAGATGCTGGGCTATTTCAGTCTGGTTGGGCTGCTGCGTCTGCACTCTCTGCTGGGGGATTACTACCAAGCAATCAAGGTTCTGGAGAACATTGAGCTCAACAAGAAGGTAATACAACATGTTTTAAACCCTCTGTTGCAGTTTTCCAAATGCCTCTGTTCAAACATGCCGGTGAAAGATTGCCATAACGAATCTTCCAGCTGAGGAGCTGTTTGTAGCTGTTGTAGTTGTCAAGAGTTTGTAGTTGAACACAGCTGGAGCTTTGGCATTAAATCAAGCCATGTGATAATGCCTGGTGCTGTTGCAGCACAAGTGCCTGTTTTTTTAGGAGGTTTGCTGTGTTGTGCAAGGCAGTGTTGTTGCAGGGAATATTATTTGAACTATAAGTGGTAGCGCAGCGGTAGCTAGCTGAACACATCGTTCCCACCTTGGTCAATGGCTCATTCTTTTATTTTTGACTCTCATTCTCACTGTGCCCACTCCCACCTTGCATGTTTTTGCCCTAGAATTGGGTGCTACTTGTGGTAACAGTGGCTGACAAAAGTCCAGCTGCAACATGGGCTTGGCCCAAGGCTCGACACAGATCCGTGTATGTGCTGTCTGGCACACGACGTGGAGTGAAACAGGGGGAAAGGGAACTGAGCAAAACAGTATTAGGCACGGTGCAAGAGTCCTCTGCTTGCAGGAAGCTGAAACTGGAAACCATAGGAAATGGGATGATCTAATAAACGGTGAAGAAGCTGCTGCAGGGATGGGTGGGAGGTGAGGTATCCTGAATTAACCCTCTCCTTTCTGTATTTGCGATGGGAGTGAAAGCAGAGGTGGCTGAATTACGGGTAACGAGCTGTTTGGATCAAAGGTGGTTGTCTCCCCTCTAACGCAGCGTGTTGGTCCTTCCTTCTCAGAGCATGTACTCCCGGGTGCCTGAGTGCCAGGTGACCACCTATTACTACGTGGGCTTCGCATACCTTATGATGCGGCGTTACCAGGATGCCATCCGTGTCTTTGCCAACATCCTCCTCTACATCCAGAGGACCAAGAGCATGTTTCAGAGGACGACCTACAAGTATGAGATGGTAAGAGATACAATAGGTGTAGACTTCCCAAAAGAAAAAGCTGCTGTCTTCTTTCCTGCCCCTCCTCTGTCACCCGATAACCTACATCTAATAGTCCAGCCTTATTTTCCTGGACTATGCTGGTGGTGGTGACTGGGGAACCTTTGAATTCCCTTTGCCATGTGTGGCAATATTTTCTCCTGTGTTCCTAGTTCCTTTGGTTGTTCACCATACAGTTGCCCCAGCTCCATCTGCACTCTCCTTCTAGGCAATGTCGTTAATGAATGTCAGCTGCTAATGATATTCTTGTCAATGCTTCTTGAAACTCAGTCCTGTTCCTAGTCCAGTCCTGCATTCAGTTTACTGCCATTGTTGAATGTATTTCCATTATCAGATAATCATTCACAGACTGTTTTAATTCAGCATGGCTGAAACAAAGCTCCTTTCTCTTTCCACCTAAGCTGCCTCTGGTGCCTGTTTTACCCCCTGCTGCCGCTGTCTCCTTTTCACCCTTATTATTCATTTATAACTCTTTGTGTAGCCAAATCCTGCCGTTCTTAATTCCATGACACTTCAAAAATTTGGTATATCTGTTTCAGCCACACAGCTGTCCATTTCATCCCACACTCAAGACAAATCTTCCTTCTCAGTCTTTTCTTCACTGGCCTCCCTGATAACTGTCCCTTGCCAGGAGATGGTTGTTAAACTGTCTGCCTTCCCTTCTCCTCTGCACTTTTTTGCACCAAAGCAGCCAAACCTGCTTCTGGCCATCCAGGTTCTGTATGGCTCTGCATACATTCACTCTGTACTTTCCTCTTGTCCAGCCCTCTTTTTCATTGATGAGAGCCTTGATACAGCATTCATCTATCTGCTTTGCCCAGAGGCACTGCTTCTTTGTGCTTGTCCTTGAGCATTAGGACCATCAGTGCTCTGGGTAAGGGTCTGTCTCTGAAAAACGCAGCTCCTAGCTCCCTCTGGCACCATAAAGCCTGGGCACTTCGACAAGCTAACAGGTTCTCCTCTTTATCTCAGATTAACAAGCAGAACGAACAGATGCATGCACTCCTGGCCATCGCCCTCACCATGTACCCCATGCGCATAGATGAGAGCATCCACCTGCAGCTACGAGAGAAATACGGGGATAAGATGCTGCGCATGCAGAAGGGTGACGCACAGGTCTATGAGGAGCTCTTCAGCTACGCTTGCCCCAAGTTCCTCTCCCCTGTGGTGCCCAATTACGACAACGTGCACCCCAACTACCACAAGGAGCCCTTCCTGCAGCAGCTCAAGGTCTTTGCTGATGAGGTTCAGCA
>NW_008825609.1:1503284-1508870 GCF_000699105.1 Pygoscelis adeliae
TGAGTTTCAGCAGCAGGCCCAGCTCTCTACCATCCGTAGCTTCCTCAAGCTCTACACCACCATGCCCGTGGCGAAGCTGGCTGGCTTCTTAGACCTCACGGAGCAGGAGTTTCGTATCCAGCTGCTCGTCTTCAAGCACAAGATGAAGAACCTGGTATGGACCAGTGGCATATCTGCCCTGGACGGGGAGTTCCAGTCTGCCTCTGAGGTCGACTTCTATATTGATAAGGTTGGTATCTGCCCCCTGCCGGCTAGGAAATTCCTTCACCCAGGACATTCTGGAAGTGAAAACATCCCTTCCTTCTTTGCCATGTGAAGGGCTTGGCTGCCCACAGTGAAGCTGTAGCCCTGCTTAATAGAAGTGCCAGTGAATGAACAGCGATGGGATATCGCAAGCAGCTTTGACAGTTATCGTACCCAGAAAACAAAGGTCCTAAACGTCTTCCCCAGGACAGAGGGAACTGTTTGTCTGTCAGTGTTCTCGGGAGGTGACAGTTGGGTGACAGATAGTGCTGTCAGTGTGTCAGGTGGGATTGTCAGCTTTGTAGGTCTCCCCCACATCTCTCCTTTGCTTGACAAAGCAGGGATCTTGCTTGGTCATGTAACAGGTCCATTTTTCACTGGGGCAGCATTTAGCCCCGTCTGCTGTAGGAGGAATCTAAACACAAGGTACGGTCCTTTCACCATCCTGTCCTTGGAACTCCAGGCAGTAGGAAGTGCTGGAAAGCGTCTTCTAGGACTTCACTTTTTTGAGGAAGATAGCATTTGGTTTCTTGCTAGGAAGGAGACCAGATTGCCCCTTGATCTTGGTCCTGTCCTTAGAGCAAATCTCTTCCTGCAAGGTCTCATGCTTTGTCTTCCCTGTTTACCTGAACCAAACTGACTTGTGTCTGACTGACTTGCATTGCAGCCTAGCTCTCCTGGTAGACAGACTCTTAGCTGCTGGTAGAGGGAAGCAGAGCATGAATCGGGGTTGGGACTGTCAAACTGCTGCAAAGAGAGACGAGAATAGGCAGAGTGCAAGAATGTGGGAGGTGAATACAGTGTGAATTTGGGACCCATCCCAGGCAAAGGTATAGGGAAGGCAGCCCACAGAGAACTGAACGGTTGCTGTGGGACTAGCACAGGTCAGGTACGTGTGATGCTGAACCAGGGCTGGAGTGAAGCCCCTTTGGTTGCTCCTCCCATTTGGCAGTGCTTGCTGTCTCCCTGCTAGCGCAGTCCTTTTCCTGACCTCATGCTGTTCCCTCCCCAGGACATGATCCACATCGCGGACACAAAGGTTGCTCGACGCTATGGGGACTTCTTCATCCGCCAGATCCACAAGTTCGAGGAGGTGAGGCCTGGGTGGGAGAGCTGTGTATCTCTGTAGGAAAAGTGGGGCAGGCATTGGGCTGTGCAGGGCCTGAAGGAGGCATGCTTGGCGAGACAGTTGTGCGATGCCTTGCTGGGGCAAGCCCCAGCTCTGCGAGGCACTGGGCAAAGGCAGGTGGTTTAAGCAGCAGCTGCTGGCCTTTGAGGAGTGGTATGTTTTGTGCTCATTCACTTGAGCTACAGTGGAAAAGGAGGAGGGTTTTACTGTGTAAGGGTGCTGACTCCGTTGTCCCTAGACAATTGTCGTGTTCCTGTCAGTAACACAACCAAAATCATATCTCTACCCTCATAACTACGGCTCTAGAAAGTGGCCTCAAAGATTTCTGGAGCACAGATGACTTCAGCATTGTGCTCAGCCAGGAGGTGACATTCCGTCACTGCTCCACTCTCCTGACAGAGGCTGCTGCGCACTGGAAACCAAAATCCTGAGATGTGGAGACTTGAGCAATACAGGGTTGTGATACCACTGCTAGAAGTTAGCACCCCCTCTTCTCCCCCACTCTCCAAGGCAGCAGGGAAAGATGAGGAGGGAGATTTACTAGTTCCCCGTCTACTTCGCACACTGCCTGCAGTTGGCGTGAGAGCTCTTTTTGTCAGTGGGTTGGAGAGGAAGGAGTAGAGGCATTGGATGAAGGCTGCTGAGGGGAGCAGTAGTGTATGTTAATCACTGTGTATTTTTCTGACCTTTGCTTTCTCTAATTCCAGCTGAATCGAACCCTGAAGAAGATGGGCCAAAGACCCTAAAATTTCTGTGGATGCAGTGATTGGCCCGAGCAGAGAAGTGGGTGGGAGAGATTATCCTCTTTGTGGCAAGGGAGGGGAGCTCAGTGGTTCTGGCATTTCTGGAATCTCCTGTGACTCCGAAGGTTTTTCATACTTAAATAAGCAGACTCGTTTGGCTCAAACTATCCTACGAAGGACAAGACATCTAATAAATTAGTGGAATTTTCCTGGTGAGCATTCAGTATCTGATGTACTCGTTTATTTTTCCTCTGTGGAAGAATATAATTGCATCTGGAGACGTGGGCAGCTGCTGTTGGTTTGTGCTCTCTTTGGTCCGTGCTGTTGCAGGTAACAGTGGGGAGCAGATCTCTTTCCATGCTCTGTAAAGGCACTGCGCACAGTGAACAGGGAAGGCTGCAGAACTGATCAACAGGGAGAAAATCAGCTGTTCCACAGTGTTTCCACAGGATATGGAAGGAGATGCAAGCTAATATTATTCCTTTTAGCTCTTGCCCCACACATTGAATAAACCTGGGTTGTAGTTGCTTTCCTAGAAGGTAGCATTTTTGCCTTCCCACCCTCTTTTTTTTTTCTTTTTTTTTCAGTTGCTATGAAGTAGAAATGCTCCAAAGTGGATTGACGTGTTTTTGAAGGAAGGGGGAGGATTTTTGTAAACATTCAACCAATATTAACTTTGGTCATCTGATGAGATGTCCTTGCTGGAGGTTGTGTTTTATTTCAGCACAAGGGATGCCCAAGTCCTGGCCCTTAATTTAATGGAGTTCAGTTTCTCCAGAAAACTCCCTAAGGGTGTTTAATTTATTAAAACCCTTTAAATGCTAATTTTCCCAGCTCTCCAGCCACTTTGGATTCTTGAAGGCAAACTTGCAGTGACATGAAAGAGAAAAAACAGTTGAAAACTAGTCTGATAAAGGGGAATTGAGGACCTGTAAATACTGGGGAAGAGAATGCAAAGAATGAACCCCATCTCATCTATCCTCCACACCCTCTCTCCTGTCTCCTTTTGCAGGCTGTCTTTAAATAGTTTGGTGTTTGAGTGGTAGAAACAGGTGCAAGAGGAAAACCTGCGTGTGTCATAGGAAAGCTACACAAAGCATGCTTCATATATACCATCTGCCTCTTTGTACCCCTCCCTCTCATTCCTTTCCACTGAGAAGAGGGGTCCTGGCAGTCCAGCTTGGCTTCGTATGCGATTCTGTTTAGAAGTCAGGAATAATTAGCCTTTGTTGGATTATACGCCGTGTTTGAATGAGGGTCAGGTTTCTAGTGTCCTAGGTACTGCTCAAAAGTAAACTCTGTTTCCCATCCCAAAGTTGTGTAACTGGGGCGGGCACGGTACAGGCAGCCCAGAGTGAGATTGAACGGGCAACTCCTGTTGGCCTTCTAGCTGCTGCCGTTAGTGTTATGCATGCTAAGAACTTAATACCTCCAGTTCTGAAGGGTTTGAGGCAGCCAGATCATTAAGAAATTAAAGGACTAAGATGCCACTGCGTTGCAGCGGCCCACAGGAACGGGGTTCGTACCAAGAGAATCTGGTCCTTTTTATTTTTAGGGCTGGCACTTTTGCTTGTGTATATTTACCAACAGCAGCACAGTGAGCGTAGCTGTCGACAGCAACCCTCCTCCTACTTGTTATCCAAAGCCTAAATCTTTCACAGAACATGTGCTAAGACAGATGCGATGCACAACAGGAGAACCTCTGGCAGGGCAGTATCTGCGTGATCAGTTCTAGTTCATAGCATAGCAAAGGAACACAATGTGTTACTAGGATTTGGTCTGTTTTTAATCTGTGATTGGCATGTTGGAATGACAGACTCGTAACGCATGTATGTATCATCTTAAACGCTCCAACGCTTACAGGCTGTTCTCAGGTATGTGAATATGCTGCTGCTTATGTTTGTGTCTGCCAGAGCGGCTTCCAGAGGATGCACAGAGACCATCCGCCGGTCTGCCTGGCTCCACGCCGCGTCTGAGGGACCGCTGAAGGTTAACTGAGCGGGACTGGCACTTGGTGGAACGATGCCAGGAAGAGCTTGCAGCTCTCTCACGGGGCGGAAAGACGGGCTGAGCGAGCTGCGGTGCCTGGCACTGCTTGAAGCTAGAGGAATGCGGGGGCGTTCAGCAGCATCAGCAGAGCCCTGCTGCTGCTGGCGAGGCGCTCTGCAGGGAGGCGGGGTGGGTTTGTTAGAGCTCCAGCCTTGCCTGCCGCAGCAGGGTTTGGTTAGTGGAAGCGTTCTCAGGCGGTTCTGGTCAAAACGGTTTTATCAGAGGGAACCACAGCACAGGGTTATCCACTCTGTGTCTCTGACTCTGACCTACAGTTGTGAAGGGGGCAAGTGTGATTATGGACCTTGGAAAAGACAGTCAAGAAAAGATCCCGGATCCTGCTCTCCCTTGGGATACATCAGGAAGACGCTGTCAGGCAGGTCTGGGGGATCCTGAACAGCCAGCTCGGTTGTTACAAAGCCGAGACAATACTTCATTTCCTTTTTCTCTAGTAGTAGCTTTTCTTGTGACTTACACCACAGCTTATCTCGGGCACTGAAGGGGGAGGCTGCGCAAGCCATTCAAAGAGAATTTATTTTTTACTTCTTACAGCTCTGGGGCCATGGAGCGATAGAATGAAACAGCGGAATAGAGGAAGGAGGGTGCTAAGCATGAGATCTGACTGGAGAAAGGAACACAGAGCCCATTAACAAAAAAGAAAAAGTGGAGAGAGGGGACTCCTTCTGATTCGGGACTGGCAGCAATAAGCTCAAACGTCTGTGTGATGGATCAGCCTTCCGCAGAGGTAGCTATTGCCCCCCTTTGCCTAACTGGAAGTGAAAAAAATGTTTAGCAAAATAAAGTAACATTTAATAGGGTGCTTCCCCCCCCACCCCTCGTTGTCAGACCATCACACTAAACATGCAAGCCAGCTCTCGTGACAATCCGTCTCCTCGATGTTGTGGGTTCCTGAGATTGTATCGCACTCTTCCTCCACTTCTTCCAGCGCTTCCTGTGAAGTACCGCCTGCAACTCCAAATGTCCTTGTCTTCAAAGCCCTCCCTGGCCCTGTGCCTACCCCAGGAGCCACCTACGTCCCACACGTGCGCCACTGATGTTTCCATGTCCTCTGCTGCTGCAGCTTATGCCCCTAGGATGGCCGAGTACTGCTTCTGCCTAGAGCAGCCTACGTCGAAGCCTGAAGAGGATCCAGAAATGAGGTTGCCTGGGTTTTTGTTTTTCCTTTGGCTGACGTTAAACTCGAGTTCAGTCCCAACTCTTTTTAGTTCCTGCTTGCAGTCCTCCCCCCTCCTTCAAGGACTGAGCGGGGAAAAAAAGGCTGCAACTTTGGTTCAGGACTTTTCTCCGGGAATTCAGCCTTCCCTGAGCTGGGGAGAGCCACGGGGCGGGTGCGTCTCCCCAGGCTGCTGCCCTACTCACCCGGGAGCAGGGGGCCCCGGGGTCTGGCCCTGCTCCCTGGAG
>NW_008825609.1:1509688-1519165 GCF_000699105.1 Pygoscelis adeliae
CGGGCTGGCTAGCGGGGAGGGACAGTTTCCCTGTGCGTGGACGTGGGGGGGCTGGGAGCAGAGAGGGGGGCAGCGGCTCTGTTGTCTTCTGAAATAATTGGGTATGGGGATGAAGGATGCTGCGTTTCAGTGGGTGACTTTCTGACCCGAGCTTGGAGACCTGTCAAGGTCAGGTTTAGCAGGAGTTGTGTGGTTTAAGGCCAAGGAGAGCATGGAGGTGGGCTAGGTCTGGCCTCGAGCTAGTGTACTGGTACTGCCGTACACCCAACTGGGAGCGGTGCCTGTCAGGGAGGAGGCATGGCGCTGGCAGCTGGACCTGGGGGTGTTTCTCCTCTGCGAGAGGTGGGCATTCCCACTTCCTGAGGACCAGAGGCCTGCCTGGCACAGGGACATTCTCAGCTGCCAAAGGCAGCCACTCCGAAACATGCAGAGCCCTGGACCAGGTCGCTTCATGTATTTGCTTCCAGCTTGTTTGCTGTGGATGCCGCAGTGAAAGCAGGAGGTACCAAATACCAGGAGGGATATTGATCCTTGCTAGCCTCCCCCCGGCAAATGGCTTGGAGTTGAGTTTCCTCAGTCAGTCTCCCTTTTGCAGGGTGACTCTGAAGGGGGGAATGTGAGTTTCAAGAGGCAGCCGGTGAGTTTGGGATTGCTTGGGGGCATGGTGTTAGGCTGGAGAAACTGGCTGAGCTACTGGAAGGAATCTGCCCCGACCTGCCGCCGTAACCCTGCGTGCCCCGGCACTGCTGGGAATCCGCCTCCCATCTGCTCTAATCTTCAGTAGCCCTCGCAATGCAGGTAGGCATCGCTCCACCTTGCCGTGCCTCTGGCGTGCGTGCGCTCCTCGCCTGTCAGCAAAGCCCGGCGGTGCATACCCTGTTGCTTTCTGCTCCAGGACTGGTGGTTCTTCCCCTGATATTGCCTGAATTGACCAAATCCTCTTTTCTGACCTGGCCCCAGGACAGCCTTTTGTCATGGCATCAACCTCTAGCAGGCAGAGGGTTGACAGTGACTCCACTGTGGAGCTGCGGTGTCCATGAAGAGGGCAAAACAGGCCTGCTTCTTACAAGCAGAGGCTGAACAGGTAGGCTAGAAACTGAACTGCTGCCTGCTGTGTTTCAGGTGGCTGGCACAAAATCCTCAGCGTAGCATCCAGGAACCACCGAGAGCCGAGACGTACGATGGCTTTGCATTGCTCTGGGTCTTGAGGAAGCTGTGTGGTCTTGTGTCCCAGCAGCTCCCGGGTGGTGTAGCTTGCTCTGACCAGCTAGGATAGAGCCTCTGAAAACACTTCCAGTCGCAAGGCTGCTGGAGGGGAAGAGGCAGATTAAGGACAGGAACACTTGCAATTACTGTGTTTCTGAAAATTTTTTTTTTTTGTTTTGGGTGAGTGGCACAGTAACTGGGAACTGAAAAGGAGAGGTTCAGCAAAAGCTTACAATAAACACCACTAAAACCACTCGATGGCTTCCTGTTAACCATATTTACCATCCCATTAAGCAGCAGCAACTGCTCTTAAGTTGTCAGTGGGCTTAAATCTGCTCCTGGCAGATGTCCTAACTAAATGCTTCATAGGTCCTCTGCACGAGCTGTAGTGTAGAGACAAAGCCCAGGGCCTTACAAGGACATGGCATGTTGTAGAAGGATTTTCAGAGGGTGGTCAGGAGAGTAGCATCATTTCATCTGATTCTAGCTTCTTCAGCCTGTCCCGATTTGGAAGTGGGAAGATCGGATCAGAGGCAGTAAATCTCCTGATGGCGGAGGAAAAGTAGTTGCCCTTCTTTTCTTCTAAAGTGGTTTCAGTCAGCCCGATAATGGGACTTGGCAGGGATCTGTGAGTACGTTTCTGACCTTGCGTGGTCTTCCTTTGTGCGGGGCTGTCCTGGCCCGCCTGAGACAGCCGTGCTGCTCCCTGAAGGCTGAAGTTCCTCCATATTCAGCTGCTTCCCTGCTTCCCTGGGTCGCAGAGGGGAGGAACGAGCACATCCTTACAAGAGCCAAGCTGGACCTCTCTTCTCTACCTGTGCAGCACCGTTCCTCTGGCACCCCGATCTTCCGGGCTTTCTTTTGCTGCTGCGGTGGCTGTTGGTCTGTCCCAGTTGTCTGACCCTGCCCAGAGGCCCCCTTGTTGCACTACTGTGCTGGTAGGTGACACTCTGCGGAAGAGGCTGTCGTGAAAAGCTGTACGGGTAAGTGAGGCTGAGGACAGCTTTCTGCGTGGCCTCTGATTTGAACACAATCGCCTTGGGATGAGGCAGGTGGCATCCAGAGGGATGCTCCCCTGGAGAGCTTTGAAGCAGCTCCTGCAGAGCTCTTGGAAACACTAGAGGTTTTGGTTTGGTTTTTTGTTTTTTTTTTTGAAAGAAGTAGACTGGAAGTGCTCAGTGTCTACTGAATCTGGCTAAAGGTGTCTTGAACTGACCACCAAGGATGAGGTGCATACCTGCGGGACCTGTCTGTTGAACCATGAAGCTGAAAGTCCCTGACTCTAGCTCCGCTACTGTACACGCATCGCCTGGTTTCACTGCCTCTCTCTCACAATCGGGGAAATGGGAAACCTGGATTTAGCCGCTGACTGTGTGATCTCAGGGTGAGACATTTAATCTCTTCTTTTCCCTTGTCAGTTAAGCTGGAAGCATCCGAGCCAATTTGGCAGTGGACTGTGGGGATGAATGAGTCTGTTTGCTCAGTGCTGTAGAAATCTAAAGCACGAAATCAGTGTTTACAAGGCATTTGCCACAGCTTAGTGAAGCAAAAAGCATCTTTCAGTGTCCCAAGCTGTGCAGCCTCCCCGGAGCTCAGGGGAGGTTCTTGGCATTCGGGGATGAGAAGAATAGGAGAGCGTGGCGCGTGCCTTTCAAGTGCCGAGAGAGAGGCAGGGGCTTGAGGAAAACAGGGGATGAGAGCTGTGCGCTAGAAATGCTGTTTTGTGTACCTGGAACTGTGGGTTCGGTTACAGGCAAGGTCACAAATCTAATTTGTTCCTTCCCATGTACTGCCTGCATTTCCCTGACAAGACCTGGAAAGCTGAAGGCTTGTTATGCGGCACTGCCGTTAATGTGCTCATGATTTATGTTTGAGGAATCCAGGAATTTGCTCTGGTTTTAGCTGTACGGCGCACCCTTCCCTGGGTCTGCTGTGCTCCCTGGCAGCTGCCCTAAACCCTGGGCTGCTTAGTGGCTCTGTACCTAATTAGGTAAGCGCTTGGGATGTTATTTGCATGGAAACATTACTCCAGGATATGCTACGACACTGGGGGTTTGCTGAGTCAAGACAGTTGTTCAACTGGGATAGCCAGAGTCTTGCCTATTCTCACATCCGATCCCTTGGACTGGTATGTTGTCAGGAGAGGAGCCTGAGCAGGGCTGGATGAAAGGCTGCTGAGATCAGGGCAAGGAAATAATGTGACATGCAGCCACATGTCACGGAGCTGTGGGATGGCAAGTTCTGGTCTTTCTGCAGAGAAGGCGGTTTATAGAGAGGAAAGGGGTATGTCTGGGGTGACTTTCTCCCATGCCTGGGAGGCCATGCTTCTTGCACGTTGGTACAAGGAATGTGCCCAGAGCCACAGGGATGCTGTGTGGCAAGAGTGGCACGTGGGAGCGCTCATGTCGGGAGTGATGGAGATCAGCGCAGTCCTGCTTGGCTTGTTCAGAGAGAGCGCTGGAAAATGCAGTGGAGAGGAACTGAATAAACTGTGATCCCTGGGGCCTCGTAGTGACGGACCTCAGTATCTCGGGTAGAAGCTGAGAGTCTGCAATCCTACGTTAGTGGAAGAAAAAAATCTTCTGTTCCCTCGCTGCTTGGGAGCTCCCCTGTTACCTCCTGAGCTTCACGTCCTCTCTGCTGGCATCTGCTTTCCCAGGCAGATTTGCCCTGGTTTACTAAAACAGGTTTGGTTCGTTGGGGCAGAGTGGAATGGACATTATGTTTTGTCTGTCAAAATATACTATCCCAGCCCAGGCCACCAAGGAGTCTTCAAGCTTCCAGCTGCACCACTCCCATATCCTGAACGTGAGGGCATTCAAAATGAAGGTCATGAATGTTTAGAAGGCAGTTGATATATAACTTTGCTGTCATCACTTCTCCTGTGTTCCCAAGCTGGTATTTTCTTTAAAAGGAAAAAAATACAGCAAAGTTAAAGGGGTTTTCTAGAGGGGGAAAAAAAAAAAAAAAGACTTAGGGAAAAAACATCTCCCAGTGGAAACTAGTCATAAATAGAAAAAAGGAGCTAGTTTTCACATCAAAGTGAACGCTGCAGCTGAAGCCTTTTCTCACCAGCGTGTAGAGAGGGAAAAGTTGCAGTATTTTGAACAGGCTGAGTTCTGTGCGTGTATTTGCATGGGCTTTCAGAAAGGTGCTTAACACAGAGGTGAACGTCCAGCCCATCTTCTGCCTATCTGCCGCATTTGCTCCCGCAGCAGCGAGCGGCTGCAGTTTCATTTATCTGGGAGGGAACGGCACCAGCAGCCTCTTGCTTTTGAATGGAGGAAGTGTAATTTTATGGTGGCACAGGCAGCTGGTAAAATCTTTCTGAGTTTATCACGGACTTCCTCTGCAGCACTGGGAAAAGCGCGCGAGGGGCTTCAAGAAGGGGCTGGTTGCCGTGCGGTGCGGTGCCGGGGTGGGCTGGCTTGTTGTTACAGGAAAAGGCAATAAAATCCAAAGGGGGATGGAGGAAGGGAGGCTCCCGGAGCCCCTCTCCGTGGGCGCATGGCTGAGGATTCACCATCTCGCCCGATTCCTGCGCACCACCTTTGGGGTGGGGAACATGCTCCCCCCTCCTCTAATCTGAATTGTCATTCTGGGTCGGCCTCCCAAGTTTTGGCACCTCTCTCTGGGCCATTGGGGTGGCTTCGCCTGACCCTAAACGTCTCTGGGCTGTGTCCTCCTCTGTGAATCCAGCTCGCAGGCACACCGAGCTGCTGCATGAGGTTTTTTTGGTAACGAAGCTGAGATCCTTGGCAGGAAGGGGCTGTAATCAGTTTAGCGTGATGCTGTTTTCACACATTATACCCACGCGCGCATGCAAAAGGCATAACTCCTTCCTGTATCTCTCCCCCTGTGTTGAAAACCTGCAGACCACTTTAACCCTCTACCCTCTGCTCCTCTGACAAAGGCAGCTAGTTGATCCCTGTGGCCGGGCTGATTTGATCCCCCGAAGGGATCCAGGGGAACAAGTGAAATACCACAACGTGTCTGGGTTGGGAACTGCTGGGGTTCCTCTCTGTGCCCTGAGCGCCTTGCATTCAGCAAGCTGCCTCGCTGTAAAGGCTGCAGCCGAGGATGGTTTGCTGTGTACTGCGAGTGTTGGGGGGCAAGCGAGGACAGAAGTGTAGTTTTAAGATCTTCTGTGTCACCCCAAATCTTGGGGTGACCTCAAATCCCTGAAGGTGGTGCAGGGAGATCTGTCTAAGGACCCTCGTAGGAGGGAGAAATCTAGTGCAAGGGCTTTTTCTCTTGAGGTGGGGGATCTGCTTCCCCATCCTCCTCCTGCTGTTGTGCTGGTGGCCTTGGAGGGGCAAGTTCGGGGTGATGCCATGGACCCTTCAGTGCAGCGGTGTGTTGTGCTTATCGGAACGTGGCCCTGGTATTTCTGCAGCCTTTAATCGCGAGGGCAGAAGAAGCGGGTAACGAGAGACGAGAATGACATTTTAATTTTCTGCTCACCACCCATTTGGGACTTGCTTTCTTTTTTTAATTGCAATTTCCCTTTGGTTTCTTTGTCCCTTTACAACCTGAAATCTGCTTTGCCAAGGTTTTGTTTATCTAGGGTCTTATATGTTGAGTTGAAAGGTTGGCTGTCCTGAAAACCTGCGTGTGGTGGCATTGGGGTACTTTTCCTCTGCACATCATGTGGCTTTTTTGTGCTTTCTCATTTCAGAGACTTTGATTCTCTCTCCAAGGATGATGTCTATGAGAATAACCGCTTGGTAAGTCCCCATTATGCAGTGCACAGAAGGAAGAAGGGACGTGAGAATGACTTGATGGAGGTCATGTGGTGAGGGCATGAGAAAAATCTGTGTTTGTAAGTAACAGGCAGGAGCTTCTCTGGAAACATAAGGGAATCTGAAACATCAGTTTCCAGCCTGTACTGAAGAGAAGATAAGATGGTTATCCTGATAGTTGCCAAGACAACATCTCAGGTGAAGATTAAAATGGTGCAACACCTTCTTGACCTCAGCTGTTCCGGACTTGCAGGCAGTGGAAGCAGGAAGCTAGTTTTACTCCAGGCATAAGAAGAGAGGAAGGTCATGCTGGACATAGGCTGGTCTGCAATGTTCACCTCCTGCTTGGGACAGCTGGAGCCAACAGCAGAAGCAGGCAGTGGGGAATGGGGAGATGCCCAACCCCAGGGGCTAGGGGTAGGTAGGACAGAGCAGCAATAGCCTTGTTTTTTTGCTGAGAGAAAGACCTAATTGCTGCAGGCTCCATCTGATAGTCCGTGGAGAGACATGGGCCATTGCCTTCCCAAGACGAGTTGAGCTAGGTCATTTGGGTTTTCAGGATTGGGGCTCTCCAGTTGGGTCCTGGCCATGCCCTTTCCTAGACCAGTTGGCCCCTTTCAGCCATTAGCAGCTGTCTTTTCCCACTTGAGAGCCACGCAGCAGGTTTCTTGTCCTTTTAGTGACCCCTAAGCTGGGGTCTCTCCTTGCTCACTGCTGCTTGCAGCCTTGTGTTCAGCAAGGCTCAGTCCAGAGAACCGTCTTAAAGCCAGGCTGAGCAGAGCTGGGTGTCTATAATGGGCATTTCACACCCCCAGTTACTGCAAATGTCTGTTTTCATTTATTTCTCCATTCCTTTTCTTTAGATCCCACAGCCTGCACAGCATCTTGTGCCCCAGAGACCAGGCACCTTCAGTGTTTATCCACACCCTGCACCTGGTACCTCACCATTCAGTGCCCACACCACTCCCATCCCCTCCTGACTCACTTTCTCTTCAGTCCCTGCTGTAGTCTTGCATCCCCTCTCCCTCGGAGATCACTGTGGGTACGCCGCCCTCAGCACAACTGCGGGATGGCTGATATATAGCCAGTTATTCACATAAACTGCTAAGTGGGAAGCTCTCAAACAGCTATTTTCTTCCTTCACGCCTTCCTTTCAAGTAGTCGTGTATGCAACTGTAGGAGCTGTGTGCTTCTTATCACGATGTCCTTGTCATTTCTGCTTGCTGAGACACAGAAAAGCACTGAAGTGGCTTGTGCGTGGCAGGGTGCTGGCTGTTGAGCTGGGATGGCTATGTTAGCTGTAGGAGGAGAAGATGTGGTACCCCAGAGCATGAAAGGATGGGCAGAGTCGGTGTTTCTGTGGGGTGAGCATTTGGGGTGACCAGGGACACTGCTCAGCAGAGCTGGTGTTTGGCTGTGTCGCTGGAAGTATCTGCCAGCCCTAGGCCCTTCACAGTGGCTCTGCTGGGCTGTTGCGTGAGGGCACTGGTGGTATGCCCGTTCACAGGTTGAAAAAACACTGGGGTTTTCTTCCAGTGAAAACTGAATCGTCCTGGGAGTTACCCTCCCTGTCCCAGTGCAGCAGCCGAATGCCAAGACCCCTCAGGTGGGAGTTGCAGGGGCACAGGCGGCTGAAATGACTTGGAAGAAAGGGCAGCTGCAGCAACTTGTTCCCTTGCTTCTGATGCCACCTTTGCAGTCAAGCGGCATGTCTGGGAGCCTCTCTGTCCATCAGGGATGCCATAGGTTTACTACTTAACCTTCCCCAGGGTCCTTCCAACCTGATTTCTCTGTTATTTTTCAGAGAGCATCAGTTTTTTCTCCTTAACGCCTCTCTCTGCTGTTCCTGCAGGCCTTTGAATTGGCAGAGCGGGAGCTGGGCATCCCAGCCCTGCTAGATCCCAATGACATGGTCTCCATGAGAGTCCCCGACTGCCTCAGCATCATGACTTACGTGTCTCAGTATTACAACCATTTCAACAACCCCAGCCAAGGTGAGTGTCCTTCCACCCCTCTGGCTTCCAGTTTGCCTCCACTTGAGTACGGGAAACCCAGCGTTACATTGTGCTTCCTCCTTTCTATGGCAAATGGGAGCCGTGTGTGTTTGTGGGGAAGAGGAGAGGAGCGGGTAGTACCTGCCTCTCCTGGATCTTGCTGGTGCCGGTGAGGAAGGCCTGGAACCGGGAGTGGAGCAGGGCGAGGTTTCACAAGAGGTGGGGAGTGATTTAACAGCTCAGGCTGCGGAAAGAAGAACGCCTTGTTTCTCCTCCCTCCGCGCTGCATTCCTACCACTTGGGTTGGGCCACCACCCCTGGTGCTCATCAGACCCCTTTGTGATCTGCTTTAACCCACTAAAATGGGAGAAAGCTAGATAGGCAACCCGCTTACCGCAGCTAATTTTTATCACATCAGTAAGTGTAAGGCGACTGGAGGACAGAGGGAGGGGAGCCGGGGTGGAGTGTCTCAAATCAGCTCATCTGTCCTTGCAACTGCAACCTGAGATGAGTGTTGCTCTGAGACAGCTCTTCTAGGACATCCCTCCTGGGTGGGGTTGAGGGCTCCAGGTCTCCTCTGCTCCGCTTTCTAGCCACAACGTCAGATAAATCTCTTCCACGTGCATATACTTCTCCAGGGATGCTGGCCTCCCAACTGAGGACTCCCACTGGGGACTGGTGTGTGAGTGCCAGCTCTGACGGGCAAGGGATGCTTCACAGACCTGCTGATGGCCTGAGGCCCAGTGGGCCACAGTATATCAGCACCTACTCGGGGTACTCTGGGCTTTAAGCATTGCTTAGGGAGTTGATTCCAAGGAAGCCAAGCAGCATTTGATGAGTAAATCAAATCACAGTGAGAGGCTGGTGTCCCTGGGCCACAGAAGGGGATCCACAGCAGTGCCAGGCTCTCTGGCAGCCTCGCAGCCAACCCATTATTAGTTTGTGTTTGTCTCTTCCACCTAAAATAGGCACTGAAGTGTCAGGAGCAGCAAGTCCTGTCCTGTGTCACAAGGCTAGATGATTTTTTTTTTTCCTCCCATCCCCTTCCCCCACACGGGTGGTGTGAGTCACCGTTCCTCTCAGTGCCTGATCCTCCTTGCCTTCTGCCTCCAGCCAGAGTCCCTCCGCCTATGAAGCACCCAGCTGCTGCCTCCTCGCCTCCTCTGCTGTCCCACAAGAAGCCTGCGGCTGTGGTTGAGAGTCCCCCAGCACTACAGGTACCTGATTTCTTGATTCAAAGCCGGCCTGAGGCAGTGGTGCTCCCTGCGCTGCGGGTGAGGAGACGGGAGAGAGCCCGTCACACCGGGATGGATCTTTGCAGGGGGCTACCTGTGTATTTTGGGGTGGGGAGGGGTGTTTGGGATTTTGGTGCCTTGGGGGACCCAGTTGAGAGAGTGGTGGACTCCTAGAGTCTGTGGACTGAAATTTGTCCATGGCAGGCAAGAGGTTGCACGGATTTGTGCCAGATGGTTCCTTGAGCCACCCAGGGCACAAGCACCCTCCTTCCTATGGGAGGATAACCCTGTAGATGAGGA
>NW_008825609.1:1519191-1521423 GCF_000699105.1 Pygoscelis adeliae
CAGAAAAGATGCCTTTTTCTTTCTTGGCCCTTTATTTCAGATTTTAGCAGATGTCTGAGATGGCACATTTTCCAAAGAGAGGGGGTTCCTCTTGCAGGTCGCTGCTGCCTGGGGTTTAGATTAGTCCCTTCCACAGCCCATCAGCCCTAGATAGGGGCAAGGCACCTTTCGGAGTGGCCCCTTCTAATTTGGGAAGAGGCAGCCTGCCTGTGCCTGGGCTCGGGGGCAGCTGTTCCGTGCATTGTCACTCCCTGAGGTCAGCTCCTGAGCTTTGCCACAAGCACTGGAGCGGCTCATGGGCCCCCATCCTGAGCTCCCCGTGCGTTCTGCCTCAGGACGGTGCCCCCCCAGACCGCTTGGAGCGATCCCAGCGCTCCACGCTCAGCAGTACCTGCGCGGCCTGCCGGCAGCACGTCCATCTGGTCCAGCGCTACCTGGCCGAGGGCAAGCTCTACCACCGCCAGTGCTTTAGGTATGTTGTAGCCAGGCCTGGTGGGGTGGCCGGTCTCCTTGGCAAACTGGAGGTCTGTGGCCAGCTGCACCCCGTCTTTGTGTGTCCGTGTCCTTGGGCAACAGGGAGCATCGACAGTGCCCGAAATGGTACTGAAGAGTGTCTGTTTGCCTGCCAGCCCCCTGTCCCAGGGGTCTGTCTAGCCCCTTGTGTCCAGCCCTGTGCTGCTTGGCTCGCCTACTCCCTGCCTCCCCTGCTCTTTTGCATTTTCCCACTTCACTGACTTGGGATCCCAGCCCCTTGTGCTTCTCCCACCTCCATAAACCAGGATGCTCTGCCTCTTTACCACCTGCCTACCCAGAACCCCCAACATCACCTTCCAATGAGGTCTAAGCCACAACATCATCCTACAGACCTCCTTCCACCTACATTCCACATCCTCAACTGGATATACAGGTTCCCACGCTGCCTGGGGTGGTGCTGAGCTCTCAGGGGAGCATGTGGAGAGCTGCAGACTGTTACCAAACCAAGGAATGAGGGATTAGATGTCAGCAACTCTGTGGTTACTCCCTGGGTGCAGGTCCTTACCTGCAGCACCTGTGAAGTCATTTCACTTTGCTTTCCCTGCTCTGATAATGAAGGGATGAGATCTCTCCTGTGGGCCACAGGACAAGAGCTGGCAAGTGTGCAGCTGGCATCAGAGGACAGAAATATTGAGCCACTGGGAAGATACAGGAGGCCTCATTCACTTGTATAAACAGTTCCTGCCCAAGCCAGCTGGGGATGTATCATAGAAACAGTGTCTCAGGAGGGGAGCTGGGCTGGGGCCCATCAAACTTCCCATCTGCAGCTGGGGCAAAAGCAGGAGCTTTGGGGTGCAGGTGCAGCATTGCTCATGGGCCAGGAGTAGGAGAGGTGCCGTGCCTGCCTTGGCACAGCTCATGGCCCTTCAGACTGAGCAGTGAGATCCCGGTAATTTTATCCCAAATGTTTTGCCTCCTTATGCTTTTCTTGTGTTTTTTTTCCCCCCCCTGCTGATTCATGGGTGCTATTTGGTGGGCGTTGTCCCTTGGCAACATTTTCTGTGGGTTGACGGAGATAAAACCAAAACAAACCTCTTTCTCCCCTTGTCCAGACTTGCCACCTCTTCATTTCATCATACCCCTTCTCTCTAGAGCCCCTGTGTCCTCATGCTTCTGCTCTTCATTTCAAAGGAAATCCCAGTCAACTGGACACCCAGAGCAGAATTCCTCACCAAAATTATCTGCTTGCAGTGTAGGGCAGCCAGCTGCTGTGAGCGCCAGGTATTCAGACAAGAAGGAACAAGCTTGGTTTTCATGGGAGTGCTTGATCAGCCCCTTGCCCTTGGCTTTCTTTCATGTATGCTATCCGCCTCCTTTCCCAGGTGGAAAAGGGCTGACGTGGTTGACGGTGCTGTGTATTACACTTGCGCCTGGAGGGCTTCATTAGGGAGGATTCAAAGGAAAGAGTGGATGATCCAAGGAGATGTGGCAGACAGCAAAGGACGGGGAAGCTATTAGCCCAGTTTCAACAGGCAAGGCAGAGTATAAGAACGGCCCTACTGCAAGAATGGCCCTACTGCGTCATTCCCTGGTCCTTCCAGCTAAATGCCGTGCCCCTGGCGGGGGTCATGGTCAGCACCAGCAAGGGCGAGCATGAGACCAGGCTAGGCTTGTATGCTGCTTCTCCTGTCTACTCTTCAAGCCTCCAGTGTAGGGATTTCCTGAGTTGGAAGTGGCGTCATTTTATTTAATACTCAG
>NW_008825609.1:1521470-1534530 GCF_000699105.1 Pygoscelis adeliae
GTGTTACTTTTTTTTTTCTCCCCACAAATGTGTCTGACGGTTCTTTAACCCGCCTGGACCCTTGGCCCCTGCAAGGCAGCCCGTAGCCTCCCTGTGCTGGTTCTGAACCAGCTGTTCCCTAATTCCAGTTGATACTCCCTGTTTCATGTCTGTGAATGGTTGATCCCTCTCCCCCTCCCAGGGCCACCTGCAATCTTGTAATTCTCTCTCCTGTCCCCCACCAGCTGCATCTTTTCCAGGAAGACTGTGGGTTTCTACTTTTCCAGGTCTGGAAACCATGCTGTATCCCAATACCAACCGTTGCCCTTCCACATCTATTAAATTCTTTCCAAGTTGAAGGAGGAACCCAAATGCACACAGTATTTGAGCTGTGAACTCCCCATGGGTTCACACAGTGGCGTGGTGATGTTTCTCTGTTCCTCTCCCTTCCCAAATGACTTCCCCATGACAGCGCTAGGATTTAGTAGCAGAGGTGGGAACTAACTCCGTGGCCCTGCAAGGATCTCCCAGATGCGTTGTCTTTCTTGAGGGCAGGATGACGTCCCCCATCTGACGGGGCTCTCTCTTCTCATTGGCAGGTGTAAGGAGTGCTCCAGCACGCTGCTCCCGGGGTCATACAAGCCCGGGTCAGAGGCAGGGACTTTCATCTGCATGCAGCATCGTGGTAAATTTGCCATGAGCGGAAAGGCAGAGAGGAGGCCCAGCCCAGACCGGCAGTCGCCAGAACTAAGAACTGAAACTGGGGCTGACAGCGTGGGTGAGGACACCCTCCCCACAGGAGCGGAGGTCGGGAAAGATGACGGTGACTCCCTGGAGGGCACGGCAGAGACCCATATGCCTGCAGAGGGGCCAGCCAGCCCAGCGGAGAAGGACAGCATGCCCAGCAAAGCAGAGACAGCAGTGCCCCCTGCCCATGCAGGCAGCGGGGCGCCTGTCTCCCAGACTCCCCCCAGACCTCCCCTTCCCAGCAAGCCCATGGCGCTCACCCAGGACAAAGCCGACTCACTGGACAGACGGCTCAGAGACACGCGGCCCACCCCTGCCCCAAGGAGGGCCACTGATGGGTCAGCTTTCTCCCCTCCGACCTCTCACCCTGTCCCCCGGCCCAGGTCCACTCTCCAGGGCGAGGGCAGCGAGTGTGGCCCTGGCATGGTGAACGGTAAGAGAGCACAATGGCAGCAGGGTTTACCCTCCACCTCCGCAGCGGCCACGGTGGTCGGCTACAGGTTGGATGAATTTCGTTCCTTCTCTGCAGCCTGGCGCCCTTCTGCCTCCGAACAAATCTCGGGCTCAGACAATGAGCTTTCGTCTGCCAGCCATCCCCATAGTGGAGAGAGCAGCGCTAGGTTTAACGCCTGCCTGCTCCCTTGTATTTCTCCAGAGGGTGCTGCCAGTGTGGAGAGAAGGTGGCAGCGCTAGAGCAGTTTGCAGTTGTGGGGACAGAGGGGCACGTGAGTTCTCCAGGTGCAGCTCCCGAGGTGGGGTGGGAGAAAAAGGCAAGGGGGATGTTTGGGGTTGACTGACTGCACCAACTGTGGGAGAAACGCCATGAGGTCTTCAGAGAGTGGGAATAGCAGCCTCCTGCGGGGAGATGTGTAAGAGGTGCCTTGTGTTGATTTAACCTCTTTCTTCACGTCCTTTTGGTGTTGTGACAGTCTGACCCTGTGTCTTTCTAGGTAGGGTACCTGAACCCAGCCCCCCTGTCCCAAAACCCCGAGGGAGACCCTGCTCCTCTGATCGGTACGTCCTTCTGTTCGCAGATCACCTGCACACCCCATAGTGAGGTGGGGCTGTGGGAACGGCTCAGCTGTGGTCTCCTCTCCCACCTTCATCAGCCCCTGCTCTTAGGAGGATGTAGGCTATGACCAGGTCCCTTCCCTTACCTAATGGGTGCCAGCCCAGTACAGTCAGGCTGATAGTGTTAGTCCGTACCTCCCAGGGTCTTTGTCTTTTAGGGTTTGTAAAGAGTTTGGGGGCTTCAGAAAAGCGTTTCGGTGGCACATGCAGACCGCCAAGTGCCTTCTGAAATGGCCCTGCTTGTGGGTGCTGAGAAGGGGACACTTGTCTGCCTTGTGGAGGGTTTGTCCCGGGAAAGGTCCAGTGCAAGGACATTGTGAGTGCCTGGCTGCAAGCTTTACGCCTCCTGGGCTCTTAGCCAGGAGCCTGCTGGCATTAGTTCATTCTTGCCTGCTCTTGGGACAGAGGTTGCACAAGCACCCCGCGTTCGCAATGGCTAAGGAGTGGGTGTGTGCAGCAAGTGACAGCCACTTTTCCTGATGAGCAGTGATTCACTGAGCCATGGTGCAGGCTTGCCGTGGGCTGTGCCCAGAGAGGAGCAGCGGCGCTTCCAGCCGTGGGAGTTAGCAAAGAGGAGTCCGTCCCTGGGACACTTGGATGATAAGGTGACGAACAGCCCTCTGAAGTGTAGGAGGGGAGCGTGACCACAGAGGGCATGTATCTGGTCTCGACTCCCTCTCCGTCCACAGCCTGGGGAGCAGAGCTGGGTGTAGGAACGGCGTCGGGGAGGGGGGAACAGCTGTGCCCATAAAGCTCAGCCTTTACCGCTGCTTAGCAGATGGAGGCTGTAATATCCAGAAACCAAAACGCTAGGCCCAGTGGGCAAGTCAGGCAGGCTGTGCTTCCCTCAGGCCCATAGGTTTGCCTGCAGAGAACAAGACACTTTGTGTCTGGGGAAGACTAGGGCCACCCATGGATGAGAAAGCTGTTTCGGCATGGGAGACATCCTGCTCCACCTGTCCTTTCCCCTGAGGGCTAAGTCCCTCTCCTGTGCATCACCATCCCAGCTTGTCTCTGCTCCCTGCCACCTCAGTCTCTCTCTTCTGCCAGTGCTGGAGCTGCTATGAGAGCCAAGGACCCGCCGTGGATGGCCTTAGTGCAAGCGGAGCCCAGGAAGAAGCCAGCTCCCCCTCCTCCCCCGGGCAGCAGCCATGAGACTCCGAGTAGGACTTCAGAGGAGGAGGAGGATGGGGAGGAGGTGGGGAAAGTCAGGAGCGAGGAGAGCAGGTCTGATGCCACAGAGCCCAAACCGTACAACCCCTTTGAGGAGGAGGACGAGGAGGAAGAGGAGAGTGCTGCCGCCCAAAAGAGCACACCTGAGCAGGAGCAGAGCGAGACTGCTGCCAAGCCTCTCCACCCCTGGTATGGCATCACTCCCACCAGCAGCCCAAAGGCGAAGAAGCGGCCAGCTCCGCGAGCCCCCAGTGCTTCCCCACTAGGTGAGCTTCCCCCCACTCCCTTATCCCTCCTCCGCAACCCCTGTGCGGCCCCTTGGAGGCTCCCCCTTCCCAGGCGCCTCTGCATCGCCCTGCCAGGCCTTTATGCAGTGATGGTTGTGCTGGGACTTGTGTTAGCCATGTCCTCTCTACCCGCTGAAGCACAGCATTTGCAGGCATGACCTTTGCACTGGAGGGTCCCTTCTGTCTTCTCTGACGATAGACAGACACTGGTTCCCTTTGCACTTGCCCCTGCCTCCAGTATATACCACTCTCCCCTTCTCTCCCGGCTGCCCCCCTGTTCCTCCCTGAGCTCTCCCTTTGCTTTGCAGCCCAGCACCCCATCTCCAGGCTGTCACACTCCGAGCCATCATCCTCCACCCCATCTCCAGCCCTCAGCCTCGAGAGCATCAACTCTGAGAGTTCAGCCAAGGTGCTGGGTGACACCGATGAGGCCTCAGTGCCCAAAAGCTCCTCCGAGCCCACTGTCCACACACCAACGGCCACCAAGACCTCTAGCACTGACACACCGCTGGCCAGCGTCTCCTCCAGCGAAAGCCCTGCTGCCCAAGCCAGCCTCTCCACCAACTCCTCCTTCTCCTCCTCCAGTGAGCTGGCCAGCTTCAGTGGGGAGGCGCAGCCCAGCACCCCGCATGCCAGCAGGAGCGTTTCCACTGGCAGCTTAAAGACCAGCCCCAGCCGGCTGCCCCCCAAGCCTCCTGCTGGGGCTAGCCCTACACCCATCCTCTTGGCTTCAGATGGGGGTGCTGGGAGCCCTAAGACCCCCTCCTCGCCCAAGCCACAGCTGAAGGTGAGATGGTGACCTTCCTCCCGTCCAGATCAGGGGGCTTTTGTTCCCCGTCCATCAACTCAGTCACAATGGGGATCATGAGTCCAGGCTTGCCCCTTAGGTAGGTTTGGTATGTGACCCCCTGAAAGCAAGCCTCAGGCATGTGCTCATTAAATGGTGGCTCTGCTCGTACTCTGCCTGCCCCACGTGCTAGTGAAGAGGCAGGATGTCACATGGTCAGAGCAAGTAGGAAGGGAACCGTGAAGGAAAATAATTCAGCATGCTTGTTAGAGAGAAGCTGGGGAACTGATGCCAAACAGGAGCACAGCTGATTTTTGCCCCATGGCTGGGCTGCTGGTGGAGATCAGTGCTGTGTTCCTCCTCTAGGAGGGTGTGGGGCAGGACAAACCCTAGGGCAGCCCTGTCTGCTCAGTCCCAGCTGTTGGGATGCTATATCCCTTTCCTTTCCTGGACCCCCACCTATCTCCTTTTGTCCCCCCTCTCCAGTCTTCCTGCAAAGAGAACCCCTTCAACCGGAAGCCATCGCCTGCCGCCTCCCCCTCTGCAAAGAAACCTCCCAGGGGCTCCAAGCCAGTGCGTCCTCCCGCACCGGGTCACGGCTTCCCACTGATCAAACGCAAGGTAAAAGGGCCCTCGGGAGCAGGGGAGCAAAAGCCAGCTCTGTACTATCCCCCAGGGCCATAGCTGTATACATGCACCTTGCTGATGCATGGGGTAGGGACTGCAGCAGATGGCTGTGGCTGGGGAGGATGGTGTCTAGGCTAGACCCCGTTGATGGCAGCACCATGGTCTCCCTTTGCTCCAGAGCGGCGTGGGGATTTTTGGATCCACACTTAGGTGGAGTTGTTTGTTGTCCCTCCATCCCCATTAGTGTTGACCAGCCTTAGGGTTACCCCTGGAAACTGGAGGTTGATGGTAATGGAAGTCTCTGCCTTGTGGTTTGGCAGGTGCAGACAGATCAGTACATCCCCGAGGAAGACATCTATGGGGAGATGGATGCCATCGAGCACCAGCTGGACCAGCTGGAGCACCGTGGGGTGGCCTTGGAGGAAAAACTTCGCAGTGCTGAGAATGGTATGTGGAGTGGGCTGTCTGTGGGTGTGGGGCAGGACAGACCCTAGGGCTGCTCTGTGTCCAAGGAGATAGCAGCTTTGACTTCCTCCCTGCTGATGCTGGTGTTGGAAGAGCACAAGGGGCTGTGCTGGGTTCCAAGAACAGCCATACCCTGGACATGGAGATGTCCCTAGAGTGGAAATAGGTGGAAGAAGAGATAAGGTCTCTCTGGTGCTCAGGAACAGGCTGAGGTCAGGTTGGCTCCAGCCCAGTGCCCGTCTCCTGGCTTGGCAGAGCCCATCCTGATGCAGGGTGGTGGGATCCTGCAGGGCTTAGGATGGCTCTGAATTGTGCCTTTGCTTGGCAGACAGCCCTGAGGACAGCCTGCTGGTGGACTGGTTCAAACTCATCCATGAGAAGCACGTGCTGGTGCGCCACGAATCAGAGCTCATCTACATGTAAGTGTGCACAAGCATGTGGGGAGGCACTGACGCTCTTGCGGGGATCCCTGTCTCAGCCCTCCTGAAACTGTGCTTCCAGGGAGAGCCTGGCACGGCCTCCTCGCCTGGAGAAGGGAGGGAAAGAAGACAAATGTATCCAAACACACTCAGGACTGACCCACTGCCAGTCACCAGAGCCCCCGCAGCATCTCCTCCAGGAAGGCCTTAAGCAGCCAGGGCTGGTCCCTGCTGGCGCTTGGCTCTCTGGCCCTTTGGCTATACAGGATAAGACCAGCATCTCGGTGGTTCTTTCCAAGCTCACTCTGTACCTTGGGATATGATGCTCTGCCTCTCTGGAGCCTTGCAGTGGTTCCTGGCAGTGCCCCCTTCCCTTGCAGCTTCAAGCAGCAGAACCTGGAGCAGCGGCAGTCGGACGTGGAGTATGAACTGCGTTGCCTCCTCAACAAGCCAGGTAAAGCATCTTTCTGGGTGCAGTTACCTCCATTTTTCCCCTGGGCTTCATCTCCCCTCTGTCTAGGTGGGTCTCGGGTGAAGAGAGACAGATCTTTAGGGATGCCAGCACAATCAGTTGGCTCTAGAGCTGCTGTCCCATCTCATTGCACGCCCCAGCCTTGTGCAGGGATGTGCTCCTTTTATCCCCATGGGATGCCACTTACAGGGCTCCCCCTCCACAGCACCGCTAGCCCAACTGGCCCTGCAGCCATGGCAGGGTAGCAGGGGATCGTGCTAGGGGATCAATTGCCTGTCTTTCCTCGGGGTTTGGCTGGGTAGAGAAGGACTGGACCGACGAGGACCGAGGGAGGGAGAAGGTGCTGATGCAGGAGCTGGTGACCATCATTGAGCAGAGGAATGCCATTGTGAACTGCCTGGACGAGGACCGGCAGAGGTGAGTGAGGAGCAGGGTGGGCTGGGGGAGAGGGGAAAAGTGTAGCCCGTCTGACTCAGCGCCACACTAGCGGCTCAGGGGGGTGTCCCAAGATGTCCCTGTTGCTGACGTCTTTCCCAGGCTTCCCGATTCTTGTCTCTTTGAATGCCTTGTGTGGGAAGGACAGGGCAGTACTTGCAGCAGGTGGGATTTATCCTGCTGGTAGCAAATGCTCACAAGACAGTGATGGATCTGCCCCTCCACAACTTGTAAGTAGGAGGTTCTCTAGCCTTAAACAATAGAGCAGCTGTTTTCAGGGCTGAATTGCTGACCTATTTCCCACTCTTTCTTTCAGAGAAGAGGAGGAAGATAAAATGTTGGAAGCCATGATTAAAAGAAAAGGTAAGAAACAATCAGGAAGATTTTTGGAGTGATGTTTTCACTGCTGACCACAGCAAGGGGCAGCATGAGCCATTCATGAAATTGTGTGCAGAAGGAGAGATTAAATCTATTCTGTGTAGACTCTGGAGCCTTTCGGCTGTTAAAGTTTGGGGCACAGCTGTGCTGCGCACCCCTGTTATCACAGAAAGAAGCATGCATGCGGTGGAGGGCTTTGATTCATGGCTCTCACCCTTACCCCTGTCGTTGCGCGCGCGCACACACGTGTATACAACCATCAGCATCCCGCAGTAACAACCTCCCTTTGCAACCCCAGAATTTCACAAGGAGGCGGAGACCGAGAGCAAGAAGAAAGGCAAATTCAAGCCCATGAAGGTGCTTAAGCTGCTGGGCAACAAGCATGACTCCAAGAGCAAGTCGCCCAAGGAGAAAAGCTAGAGCAGGGGAACACCAGCAGTGGGAGGGATGTGCTGCCTGACTGCCCTGGCCTCTCCACAGCTGGCTGGAATGCCTGCCAGAAAAGGGGGCTTGTCTCCCTCCGCTCCCCTCACCTCTCCCCCTGCTCCTGCCCCAGGCACGGAGCTGTCGCCCCGGGGAGATGCCAGCCCTCTGCCCGGAGCGGGGGAGTCCAACCAAAGCGCTCCTCTTCCCGAGGCTGCGGAGGAGCCTGACCGTCCCCTCCATGAAGCCTTGCTAACAAGGCGGGGAGAAGATGGATTTGCTTTTTGGATATGTTACCCCATTGCGTGTTCTTGTTATTAACTGAGAAGCAAGCCAAGGAGTTCGGTGTTTGTGGGAAAACTTGCACTAACCGCCCCCCCATCCCTTCTCCCGCTCTAACTGTGACAGTTCCACGTGCCTCTGACCTCTGCCAGGAGGGGACTGGGCCTGCCTGTCCCTCCCTGCCCACCCGCTCTTGTCCCCTTCCTGTCCCATCTTTAAACTTCAGGAGAAAGCTCTGGCATTAGAATCAGGATTCTTTGGGTTTTACTGGCCTAAACTGAAATGTTAAGAAAACACTCCCGCATCACAAGGCTCTAGAGCCATAGCCAAAAAAATAACTGGTGCCCTATTTATTTTGAGCTGTCCCCTCCCTCGAGCACCAGGGCTGGGTGGGCTCCGTTACAGGGCTGAGAGGACCCAAGGGGACAGTGTAAGCTGCTAGGATGTAGCCCAACTCAGGACATCTAACCCCCCGCTGCTGCTAAACACCGCTGACTCTGCTGCCTTCGGGGGAAGAGAGGAACATTCCTTTTCCAGGCAAGGGCAGAAAAGCTCAAGACTGACTCAGTGCCAGCAAGGGGCACTAAGCTTGTGCCCCTGCTCACCAGTGCCATCCTTGAGCGGCTGGGGAGAGAGGCACGGTCACAACTGACCTTTACCCAGCTTCATCTGTGTATACTTCAAAAGTGTGCAGGGTTTGGCTGGTTATTTTTTACACCTCCTTTACTAGATGAATTCAAACCCACCCTAAAACTTTTTAAACCCCTTATTTTATTTGTCATGTGTGTGTGCGTGTGTGTACAACGGAGGAGGGAATGGGGGGGGCGGTGTTCTTCCAACCATCCCTTCTTCCTTCCATTTTTGTTTCCTGCCTTCTCCTCTAAGGCGAGGAGTTATTTATTGAATTGTTGGATCAGTCCGAATTAGAGTTTCATGGGTGTTTGGTTGGTCAGCTGTTCGTCATGCCTTCTCATTAGCAAATTAGACATAACCAGCCCCTAGCAAACTGCTGCAGTCCCTCCTAAAAACCCAACAGGCTTTAGCCAAAACGCTTTTGGAGCAATGCCTTGCAAGGTGGCTGGTGTAGCATTCTTGGAAAGGGACCCTTGTTTCCCAAAACCTGAGGGACCCGAGCCCCTCCTCAATCCCAGCGTGGCCCCCGTGGCTGGGAGGTGGCAAGCTCAGCCCTGCGCTGGTGTTGCCATCTCACTCTTGCCATACCCCAGCAGGCTGATGAGGAGCAGTGGTAGGGGAGGGGAGATCCCAAAGCACAACTCTTCTCCAAGGAGAAACAAATCCGCTTTAGAGCCTGCAGTCATGTCACTGTTGCCAAAGGCCATCGGGATCGCCGCAGCCTGACACCCCTTGGCCCCGCGCCCGGTCAGAACTCTGATTTGTAAATTATACTGTACTAACTCCGTGACTTCCATTCACCTGAACAGAAATAAAAGAAACATTGGATTTAAAAACCAATCGCGGCTTAGGTTTCCAATTCCTTTCTGTATCCATGCTGTTCTGGGGACAGGGCATGCTGCCTGGCTTTGGGGAGTGGCTGACTGAGTGGCTGAGTATTGCTAAGAAGCAGATGATGAGATCTTAAGGAAACTGGGAGGTGGGCTTTATGCAGGAATAGCAGGACATCGTGCTTCAGCCTGCTGGAGGACAGAGGTGGGGGTATGTACGAGGTGAGCAAACAGCCGTTTCCAGGCTCTGTGGGAGACCGATGGCTGTTCTGCATACCATGCTTTCAGGAACCAAAAAACCACAGCAAGCCCGCAGCAAAAAGCAGGATGCGCTGGGCTGAAATCCCCTCTCCCTCCTCAGCGCAGCTGTGTTCCTGAAAGCCTGCCCAGTTTAGCTGCTGACAAGAAGTTTGCTGATGCACGCAATTGTGCTGACCTGCAGCAACGCTGGAGGCTCGTGTTTGCGCAAGGCCACGCCGCTGCATCTTCCTCCCCGCCGTCTGCCAGCGCAGCCATTCCCAGAGTCGTGGGGACAGGAGCGGGTCGTAGATGTGGGTGGCAACACACGTGTTTGTTACCATCGTACTGTCATGAGAAGTCTCCACCTCTGGGTGGATGGAAAGGAGTGACATTTTTACTGGTGGATTGCTGTGCTCTGAGGCATTGCATAGGCAAAATGAGGCATTGCATAGGCAAAAGGAGGCTCTGCTTTGTCATGTTTTGGTAGCCGCTGCTGTGTGTTTTCATCTCTTTAATATCGTTGAGCAAGAAGGGATCCGGTGCATGGGACGGATTTTACAACAGCTTTCTTCTGTTACCAGTTATGTACAAATTGCTCCTGCCTTCTGGCTTTAGGCAACAAGTGGTGCTGCCCCCTCTTCGGGCACAGGCACAGACCAGCCCTTGAGACTCCGATGCTGAGAGTCTGGGAAGAAGAGGTGGGAACAAACTGCGCTTGTGTTTTTTCCCTTGGCCTAGTCGTGGGGATCAGATTTGTTCCCACCAGGGATGTCTTTTGTCATGGCCTCTCTCATTTCCTCACTTCTCTTCTTGTCAATGATCTCCATCTCACGCATTTTCTGCAAAGTACAAAGGGGAAGGAGAATGCCGGCAGCTTTTTTTTTTCTTCTTTTGCCAACCCCAAGAACAAAGCTTCTATTTCCCTGATTAAGTTACATGCAGACATGGAAAAAAAGGCTGAAAACCTCTATTCCCCATTGCCCAAATTCCTGTCTGTCCCGTGCCATGAAGGGAAACACGGTTCTCTCCCCTTTCTCCTTCCCTGCTCAGGTAGTGGAGGGAGACTCTGCTTTAAGGTTTCTGACACTAGGGATTCCCTCCACACACACGAGGGCCCTGGCGTACCTGTGAGATTTCAGTGAGGACGATCCTTTGATACTTCTTGCCCTGTCCTAGAGCTTCCATCTCTGCCAGGAACTTCTTCCTCTCCTGAACTTCATTCACCACTGACAGATAAGAGAAAACACTGTGGAAACAGGATTCAGCCAAAAGGCAAGAAAACACGTTTCTGTCTAGATCTGAACCCCATTTCCTAGCGCTGCTTGAACAGCAGTCCCACCAGGGGAAGGGTGATGTCTGCTGTAACACTCCTCTTGAGCATGTCATCAGAATACCTCAGTAGTGCCTTACGCAATGAGAAATGTCCCCCCTGCCCATCTTCTTACCGCTCCCCATCTTGCAGGAACGGTAACTTTCTAGTTTTCTTTGTATAGACAATTCTCTGTTCCCTGTGGGCAATTTAACCAGTCTGTGGGTGGAGACAGAACCTGCTTAAAGCCGTTGACATGCAGCATCATCACCCAGTGACCACGACCATCTCTGCTCCCAGGACCAGCACAGGCACAGAACATTAGCTGCCGCTGTGCAGCACAGACCTGCAGCCAGCTGGTCCAAATCTTGGCATGTACAAAGTACATGGGTATTTCAGATGTGTCAAGGACAACACTCGGCTTGCGACAAGTTTTAGAGGATACAGAGCATGCGTGAAGCCAGCCGCACCGCCAGCCGCACCAGCTTCCCTGCAGCAGGGACCAAAGCACCACTTCTCTACACGTTATTCTAGCGTTGTCCATCTTTGTGCTGTCCTCGCTAGCAAAGGGCTGGCCGGGGTGTACACACACATTGAAGATTCAAGCACAGAGAGGTATTAGGCAGGGTTTTGCCATCCCAGAATACTCTGCAGGCCAAAGTGCCTCACTGTTTAAAAGTCTGCTCGACATTTAAGCTTTGCTGGGGTAACTGCTCTGATCTTGGAGTGAAAGAAAACAGAGCCCAAACCATGGTCAGGCTGGCAAGCATCCTAGTCTATGTTAAGTTACGCTGGCTGGAAAAAAGGACCCGCAGTACCTGGGCTGCCTGCCCAGGTCACCCTGCGCGTCCCCAGGGTATTCCCCTGCCAGCAGAGCTCATTTTGTGCGGGCAGCCCAGGGAGCTTGAATCTGCCAGCAAACCTCTGCAGTATAAGCTCGGCGAGGATGGCTGGATCACAGCGTCACAGCAGCCAGTCCTTTCTCATGGAAACTGGGCTTTGTGCCTCCTTCCGCAACGGGCTTCAGGTTACCGGCAACACAGCCTGCCACCCCAGCCCTCGGAGGGAGCCGGCCTCCCAGGCTTCCCGCCTGCCTTCCTCCAGGGTACATGAAGACATACATTCTTCAAACCGGTCAGGCTCAGCTATCTCCTCTTCCTTTGTCTGAACCAGCGTCTGCTTCACCTTGTGCTCCACCGCATCCTTCCCTGTCGCTAAGATGTTCTGGAGCCTTTGCTTCTCCTTTTCCAAATCTCCTGTGAATGCCAAGGGGAAAATAAATGATTAGCAGCCCATCTCCTCAGGGCGGAGCCTGGCCACATTACTCCTCTGATAATGATGCTAGAGGAAGCCTGACGTTGACCACAGCCCGTCCCCAGACTGAACTGTGCAAGCACCGCACAGGTGTACCCGTGGTGAAGAGCCAACCAAACTGGCATCAGAGCTTTGATTCGTGTTTATAACCTAGAAAATTACACAGCACTCCCTTCTTTCACAAGGACTGTGCGAGTCCCTATCACCTGTCACCCCCCTAGCCAGCAGGCAGAAGTCAGCGAGCACTTACAGCAGGTATTCCCTCAGAGATCCATTTTTAAAGCATCTTTGAAGACAGGACGCGTGAGGATGAAGAGCAATTAAGATACCCCCTGCCGCTGCTGAGATTGCAGGCTGGGGATGGACGTAAGGGGAAGAGAGGGACCGGGCGGCATTGTTTATTTATCAGCGGTGTTTGCCAACTTACGCCTTGCCCGTGGCTTGAATTTCTCTCGGGCGTAGGCATCTCCGGCCTGGCAGACCTTGGCAGGTCGGAGATGCGGTTTAGCTGAAAGCCTGCTCGGCTGACAAACTGGTGGGGAGGAAGCAGGCGCTGGCTCTTTGCTGGGTGTGGGGTGGCACTGGAGGGGCAAGGTATGTCCTCCTGGAGAACAAACCAAAAGTAACGGTAAGTCAGACAGAGAGGAGCCTGGATGGATGGCCCTGGGCTACCACCAGCAGAAGATCTGCCTGTTGATCCACTGTAGCACCACAAGTGAAGACCCCGGGTGCCACCGATGTCTCACCCTGGCTGTTGGTACGCGCTGACACGACACAGACCGTGGTTCATTGCGTCTTGTTCCCTGGATGACCCCCGGGGACACCTCGCCCCCTGTGTCCCCGCGTGTCAGCAGCAGCCGTGCTGCTGTTTTAAAGCACTTGCCCATTCAAGCAGGCTGTGGGCGAACGCCCCGTCTCACGGTGAGCAGAAAAAGCTCTTCACCGCAGCGCAGCGCCGGGCGGGAGAGCGAGAGGGCCGGCACTCACGTTTCACAAAGTCCATCAGGTATCGCCTCTGGAAACGCGTCAGCTTCGACTCCTCCATCATCGCTGAAAAACATGACGTGTGGGTGAAGACGGCAGCCCGAGGGGGCTCCCACGCCTCCCCTCCGGCAGCGGGGACGGGCTGGGGAACCCCGCGGCCAATCCCTCCTCACAACCCAAACCCCAGGGGGAAGATGCAGCTTCA
>NW_008825609.1:1535633-1543442 GCF_000699105.1 Pygoscelis adeliae
CTGGGCACTCGTGCCCTCCAGATAGCGTGAGTATCCCGAGCATCGCCACAGCTCCTCCTCCCTTCCCTGTTAAAGCTGCTTTCCTCCTTCCTTAAAAACTCCTGGATCTCATGTAATCCCTTACGTGACTGCTGAGCTTGCGGATCACTATCTTGGTCAACACTGAAGCACAGGGCCACGGAGCTCTTAGTTGCATGTGAAGTCTCTGATTCTCTCCCTCGCTGACGCTGTGGTTCTTGTGCCTAGAAAGGGGGGCATTCAGCAGCTGCAGTGAACCTTCCTAGGTCACAGGCAAAATGGGTAGGGGATGTGACAAGCTGATCCTGGTTTCTGCTTTTCATAAGGGAGCCAGTGTGGGCTAGAAAGCTCAGAACCGGTTTGCAAAAGCCAGCGTTGGAGCGAGGGGTGCTCCAGAGTGTCTTCAGTTGATACCACAGGGCTGTAGGAATTGGGAATGGAGTAACCAAGCTGAAATCTGTTTTAAATGAAGTTGCATTGTGGCAAGCTGTAAGTTTTTTGAAGGATTTGGAATAGTGGGGCCTCATTTATGATAGGTAATAACATTTAAATCCTATTTTAAGTGCTCTTAAGGTTGGCTGCTCTCAATCCATTTACCTGTCTAGACTTGTTTTAATAATACCTATGAAAAAGGTTTTTGCGCTTTTTGAAAAACTGCCTTATGAGTGAGATTATTAGGCTGTGGCAAAGTTTGTCTGAAAGCACATCTGAGTTTCATCTTGGTTATGTCCACCCTCAAAATAATGCCTCTCCTCTGCATTGTTTAGAAGCTCATAGGTGGTGATCAGATCTTTCCTTAATCATTACGTTGCCAAGCTATTTGCACAGTCTTCACTCTGTGAAGCTATTTTGTGCACATTCTTTCAACTGGTGGAAGGCCAGAAAAATGGGGGAGATGAGAAGGGCCCATGCCAGGCCGTTAATCCAAAACACTCTGGCGCCTGGTTCTGCTTCACCTACATATTCTGCCTTCAGTGCTGAACCTAGGCCAGCAGCAGCCCCCAGTGGCCTTATCCACGCATAACGTGAACTTTCTTTGCTGCTGCTGTCTAATGGGCAGATATCATCACCGTGTTTGCTCTGCTGTTACAACCCTCTGCAAAATGCTTCTTTTTTTTTTTTTTTCCCTAGAGGTAGCGTGCATCGTAAATCCAGCCCCTCACTTTCCCCCAAACAAAGCCTGGAAGGTGTGAGCAAATCACAGTGTAAGAGATGTGTTGGAGTTGTAGGAGGCACGCTCATTTTACAGTGTTTCCACCCTCTTTATTGGATTCATTTTAGAACCACTCTTCCTTACATTTAAGTGCAGCAGAGGGTGGCTAGAAGGGTGTGGATCTGACCAGCTCTCAAGCGCCAGCTGGTCAGCAGAGGCTGAGGGATGGGGCAAGAAGAACAGGCAAGTAAAAGCTCAGTCCATAACTGTTTGGGGGAATTTTCTTCCCAAAGTGCATAAGAGAGCAAATCAGACCTGCCAAGGTGGTGTCCCACCCTCCTACTTTACTGGCTGTTGTCCAGATGACATAGGTAGGCACATGCCTAGCTGTCCCTTTTCCTTCTCTGTATGCACTGTCAAATGATTGTTGTTCTGTCCCAGGATGTGTGCCCCTGTGATGGTGGAGTTGGAAGGAGAGACAGACCCCTTGCTGATTGCCATGAAAGAACTCAAGTAAGTCCCAGACTTTGATGGTGAGCATATTGATGTCCATAAAGCAAGCAGTCCTCTCCTCGTCCCAGCATTTAGCAGCTTATTCCAAGACAACCTTGTCTTCCCTCAATAACAGTGAGCACTACAGTTGCCTTCCCCTTTTTCACCTTGGGACTTCTCCACAGCTGCTCTCTCCCATCCTTGTTGCTTGTGCAAAGTACTGATGATGAGGAGTGCTCTGACTTCTTTTACTTCGGAGTCCAAGTGTTCTTTATTTCTATGATGAGAACCTGAGATCCTCATCTGTCTGGAATCAGTTTAATTCCCTGAATGGAACTGATTTGAAGCAGCCTTCTGAACTGACCTGTGTTCAAATGTAGTGCTGGCAAACAATAAAATAAGGGTCAGGCTGATGGTGTGGAGACCCTGTTAAGAATGTTCTTTTCCCACACCCTTCCACACTTGGCTTATTGTGCTTGCAGGGAGGCATGTCCCCTGCTTACAGAAAGATAAATAAATCCTTTCTGACTGTAGCAGAGGCAGCTCTCGATGACCACTTACAGGCCCGCCTTTCCACAGCAGAGCTCCCTGCTGGCCCACAGTTTGCCTGCGTGGTCAGTGGCCTAGATCACATGGAGTTATCCTTCAAGCAGAGCAACTAGAATCCATTACTGATTAAGTCTCTGTTCGAACTGAATTGTCCCTCTGCTCCTCCAGTTTCTCAGTACGTTGCAGTTGCTCTTGCAGATTTTATATCTATTACAGCTCCTGTTATCATTGCCAAAAGCTCCTTAGGTCATGTTCCTGTCAGATCTCCAAGCTCACTCTAAGCTGCTTCTGGTCACTGCCTGAGCGTGAGCTCTAGAAAGTAAGTCAGGGTGTGACAAAGTGTAGTGGCATCCTGTTCTGTGCCAAAATACAGTTGTAATTCTTGGCATGAGGGAGGTACTTTGCTACTGGAAAAACAATGGCCCTGAAAGTGATTGTTAAAGAAGTTGTATTACTTTTCAAGTATGATACGGTTGAAACCTGATGCCCTGGTTAAATTCCAGACTGTCTGATTACAGTCTGCTGACTTAAATCTACTTCCATTAGGTTAAATTGTGTTCAGCATTTTCTTGCTTTCTAATTGGAACCACTCTTAGCAGATGCTGTGCTGCACCCCAGCTGTACCAGGTTTTGGTCCCTGATTAGTCCTTATTTTATGTATCCTTCTTGAAATGTAACTGTTGCTCTCAGGGTGCAAAAGACTCTGTAAATATCAGTTTTTCATGAAGGTTCTCAGAATTCTGCCATTTTTGTAGTGTCCTGTGGGGAAAAAAAATCTTCCGTCAAATAAAAAGTGGATTTGTTCTTCAAGTCCCTTGATTTCCCCCCCCTCCCCCATATCTTAGTTAGATGCTTGGTGGTGTCTCATAGTGGGTTCAGATCACAGGGCTCAATTCCTGCAGTAGCAACAGAGGGCTGACCTTCCATAGGTTTTTGGCTGTTTTGAGTCTAACGGCGCTCAGTGTTTTGCACCTACAAAAGAGAGGAGGTTGTTGGGACTTCCCTCTACTACGTAATACCAAATCACTGGTGCTACACAGATCTCAGTTAAACCTGATGAGCTTACTGAAGCCACTAAGGCAGTGCCCCTCAGTTCCCATTGCCTGCTGAAGTGGTATAGTGAAGGCTCTGGCATTTCTGTTCACCTCTCTGTCCTCCCTTCAGAGCACGCAAGATCCCCATAATCATCCGTCGTTACCTACCAGATGGGAGCTATGAAGACTGGGGCGTGGATGAGTTAATTATCACAGACTGATGAGCCTCCAGCCACTGTTTTGGTTCTTTCCTTCTCCAGAGATGTTTCTATTTTTGTTTATATTTGTGTAAATAAATTATAAACCTCTCCATTTTAAGTTAAGTGTGGGGTTTTTTTGTTGGGTCTTTTTTTTTCCTCCCACCTTCTCTTTCATTTCAGTCCTACATGCCCAAGAGAAGACTTCCTTACTTATCTCTACCAGCTTGGTCATTATCCTTTCTGTGTCGTGGGCTATATTAATAAGATTAGGGAGCCAAGCGCCGTGCTTTTCTTGTAGCTTTTTTCACCTGTGAAGGCCATACCTTTTAGCTAGGCCAAAGACTGCAGTAACTACTTCCTCCTCCAGCACTGCTCCTCCCCGGCAATAGGGCCAATAGCCAGTTAAACTCCTGCTGTACAAAAATGCTCTTTGCAGGTACTTTGGCTTCAGAAAGACTCCAGCCCTCCACCCCTGTTCCTTCTTAAAATGGGAGTGCTGAGACACCTCCATTGCTTCCCTCTAGACAGTTGGGCCTTTGTGCCCAACAGCAGGTTGCTGTGGAAACCCCCAATTTCCTCTCTGGCCGGGGCTGGCTGTGGGGCTTCTCAGGAGTATCGTAGAGCAGCTCTCATCAAATCACCTATTGTTTCCCTGCTCCTGCTGCTTATCAGAGGTGGGGATCCCCTTTCAGTGGCACTGCCCCAGCCGGAAGCGTGGTCGCCACTCACGGTCCTACCAGCTCGTCAGTCGTAGCTTTTTCTGCGTTTGTTTCTCTTTCAGCTGTTCTCTGACATGCGAGATTGGAACTGATGGTCCTGAGTGTGTGGGTGCTCTTCAGACATCTCAGATGTGCATACTCTGGTGGTTCTTACAGTGGCAAAACAGTAGTTAAATCCTAGAGTTCCTTTAATCTGTAGTGTGATGAAAGATCAGTTATTTGTCCCCTTAAGGCACCTGCACTCTTGCTTCTGATGTGCAGGGAGGTTACATGCTCAAATCAAGAAGAGTTGGGTGGAGGCATTACAATCTGCAAGGGCCTCCAGCCACTACCTGGTTTCCATTTCTTGATCTTCTGTGTACTCCAAAGTTCTTGCTCTGCATGAGGAAGATTGAGAACTTGGGCAGAAAACATTGAGTCTTTCTCAATTGTCCTATTAAAAAGTGCCTGTGGAATTTTTGTTTATTTAAAGAGAAGAAGACGGAAGGTGCACCTGTGGTTTCTGCTTTACACTGATTTTTCTCTTTATGCTCATCCAGGAAGAATCTTTCCAACTAGTTGGTGTTAAAGCTTGTGCTTATATGTAATACAGCATGCATTCTCTGTGCTGTATGTGTGGTCGGTGGCTGCGGATGAGCATCCACGTTCCAAAGAGAGTTTATATCCACCTGCCTGGGAACTCGGCTCATATAACTAGCCATGTATGTCATTCTCTTACTGCTCCCTGTAAAAGCACCGTTCCACGCTTCCTCTGTTGGTGTGCACAGGAGGGGCTGGTTTTGGAGGCGAGAATGCAAGAGCTGAATGGGTCCCTGGGCGAAATGACAGGTCAAAGGGAGTGTGGAGATGCTTGCAGGTGTGGGAAGGGGGTTGACTGTGAGGAACACAAATGCTTCCTGGTCTAGGCCATCCCTACCAAGAAAAGGTTAATTTGCAGCACTGTGGCCTTCAGCCTTCTCCCCCCACCCTCCATGGAATCCTTTAATCACGTTGGTGCGGTGAAATTTCAGCCCTGAAATGGTGCCTTTGTGCAATGGTTTTGGCGTCCGCCATGGAGCGCGGGGGTCGTTTTCTTGTCCTTTTTTTTTTTTTTTAAATGGCTTCTTTGTTCCCTACCCGCCTCCCCTCCCCAGCCTTGCATCTGTATCAGATACGATTAAAGGGATAGGGAAGGATGCCGGGCCAGCTCCTGCTAGGCTGCAGGAGGAGTGGTTAACCCCTCTGTTACCAGCGGTATTCTCAGTCCTGTCTTAGTTGTGAGGACCCTCCTAGATGAGTGGAGGCATCCTCTTCTACTAGAGAATGGTTGAGGCAGAGCCCACTCACTTTCTTAATTTGCTTTTTGAAGGGCTGGAGAAGGTACTTGTGTGTGGTTAAGAACTTTCTTTTCCTGCTCTTCTGTTCTTCCACACCATGTCCCTTCTCTCTCCCACCCCTGTGATCAGCTCTTCTACCCCTAATTCCACCATGGCTTCCCTTCTTCCTCACATGTGCTCCTGACCTGCTCAGCAGTGCAGTAGTTTCTTCTGGACTCTTCCCACAGCCTGTAATTTGGGGTAGAGATTTCTCCTCCTCTCCAGTGAATGGCCACCGTCCTATTTTGCATGGAGCTCTTTAGCTGGCGTCACCATTGTTAGATCCATTAAGCCATTCTGCTACTGATGCTCTTGGCGCTATACAGGACTTCATCCAAATAGCACTGTGAGTTTTAAAAAGCTTCGAACGTGTTCCACAGTTCCTAGATGTCCTGCTTACTCTACTCACCCATAAAGCGTTTAGTGAACACAAACTGACTGGATCGGTCACATGCGTCTGCATTGAAACCTTTGGAATCAATTTGTAATTGTTGTGGAGTCTCTGTGTTAATTGGGCTCCTGTCTTGCTACCATTGGCCTTGAGAGATGTTCTTAAGCAGACTGATGTCTGCTGTACATTTTCTTTCCAAACATCTTCAGATAGCTTCCCAGGACCTGACTACACCCAGGATGTCTTCTTCAACAAGTAAGAAGGTGTATACATCTATTCTTGAACATACTCTCTGTGTCAGGGTGTGGGTGTTTGTATGTAGGTTCTTGCTTGTGGAAGGCAAGAGGACCCGGGGGGGGGAAGTTTCTACAGGGAAACTAATGGTTGCTTCCAAATACACGTTTGTGTATATGGGGAAGTTGGTTTTTTTTTGAAGGTATGGCATCTGCCACCTGGTGATGAGAAACCAAGATGAGAAACCCCACACTCCTATTCTGGAGAGCATTAACAGTCACACTAAGAAATTCTTGGGTGAAGCACATGCAAAACAGCGCTTTTCTTAATTGCACGTGCTGAATCTTAGCTGAAGACCAGAAATCAGTGCTATTAATTTTCTCACTGAAGACGTGACTGGAGCTGCGCCGTGAACGGAAGATGAGTCTCATCTCTGTGAAGGAGTCTGGTAAGCCAGTCAGAGTTCTGCCTGTGTCCTCTCCATGACAGGCAGAGGAAGGCTGTGCACAGGGTCCGTGTGGTGGTGGTGTGACCCATCATACACTTACTGGGGAAAAAAACAGAGACTTCCAGGAAAGAAGTCAAAACACCAAAGCACATGAAAATGAAACTTTTAAGTTTATTATTCCATATGTTTAATGCAGAGTTAATGGTGCTAGGACAGCATAGAGACTGGGGAAAGGGAGGTGGGGAAGGAAGGTGCTACTTGCATAAATAAGGGGACAGGGCTGGAAGAGGTTACATGTGTACAGGGAGCAAACATTCTACATGATCTTTTCAGACACCACAAGGAGAAGTCATCCATAGCTAAGGGAGGCAGGAAGGGCATCTGACAGTCATATCAGCAGTGGGAAACAGCAGCACTGATCACAGTCCATGTTTGGTCAAAGTATTTTAGGCTGGAATATCCATTGGAAGGTCCCACATGTCTCTGCGATCAATTGCCAGGAGTCATCTTTTCCTGCAACAACTTTTGTGCCAGTTCACTCCCTGGCACGACAAACCACCCCAGTCCTGGGGGTGACAAAGGAGAAGTAAGCAGACTGTCCTCGGGTGTTGAGCTGAAAATAGGAGGTTGATCTGACTGCGAGAGCTGGTTGTTTCCAGTTTGAAACCCAAAGGGGAAAACAAATTCTTTTGCACCTAAATAGGCTTATTTTCTTTACACTCATCCAAGATTGGGTGCGTATCTGCCTTGCTTAAAGCTGCAGGAGGATCTTTCCATCTTCAGCGTGGGTAGGAGGGAGGTGTTGACTGACTGGAAGACATGATGAACAAACGAGCGGAGATGCACACCCCGTCAGCCTGAGTTTGGAGTGGAGATTCAAAGAGAGTATTGGAATCAGCTCGGGGTGTTGGCAAGTGCATAGTAGCTTTCTTCGTGCCTCTTCATTTCAGGCAGGAAGAGCAAGGACCTAGTTTGCTCAGAGGTTGTTTGGGATACTGAAGAGATTAGAAAGGACTGAGATGCCAGAAATGCCAGACATAAATGAATGATACAGAGTAACTGTAAGAAGGGAGGATTCACCCACAGCACCTTGATGATCCACCAGTCCTTCCCCACCTCTCCTACACCTCCATACATGAACACGCGTGCACACACAGGCTATGATATGAGTAACGCTAAGACCAACAACGCAGTTCCTGAGTCCTACGCGTTGTTC
>NW_008825609.1:1543546-1555987 GCF_000699105.1 Pygoscelis adeliae
AAAGAGTGTGGGATTAAACAGAGACAGGATGGAGAGAAGAAGTGGGGAGAAAAGCTAGGACGCAGCTGTGGAAATCAGCAGGGAAGCAAGCGTAGGTTGGTCTTCCAGTGGGGTTCGAGATTCATGCATGTGTGAATCTTAGGCAGGACTGCTGCACAACACTGATCGCAAGGAAGCTGGCCATGCCGTCCTCCCTACTACTCCTCCCATAACATGTTCACCAAGGCTGAGCAACCACCCTTCACCTACAGCAGGTGAGAAAGTGTTGGCCGTTGTGGCCTGTTGGAAACACTTGCTAACTCCCTGGAGCAGTTTGGGGAGGGGAAGGAAAGGACAATCTCTCTCATTGTACAGTCCAGGGTGCGCACAACGAAACCCACCATGGACCAGTCACTCCATGTCTAGAATCCTCCTCATCTAGAAGGCCAATAAGGTGTCGCAAGCCAGTCGTGTGGCCTGCGTGAAATTGGTAAAGGGCGAAAGGACGAAAAACCTTCCTCTAGGCGGGTGAGCCAGCGATAGCCGGGGTCAAGAAAGGCACTTCTGTATACTCAGTGGGTTCTGGTGGCTGGATGGCACTGAGTGACCTCGGAGTTCGGAGGCTCTTCTGCCTGTGCTGATTCTTCGGAGCCTTTCCGTCGCTGCTTCGGTCACCGTTCCTCATTCCCTATGGTCTGGAGAGCAAAAAAATACACGGGCTGTGCCCAATGTGTGGGGCTATGGGACTGTGGCACGGAGGGTGCAGGGTCAGAGATGGCAGTGTAAAGGGGACGTTGGGAAGGTCCCATATACGAGAAGGCAGAGTAGAGGCCAGAGGCTTGGCTGGAATGGCTGTAGTAGGGTCCCGAGGGCTGGTGGTCCGGGTAGTCAAACTGGGGCCTGGAGATGGAGGGGAAGGCCGAACCGTAGTGGGGCAGACTCAGGGATGTGTAAGCTATCTGGGAGGTGGAGGGCTGGTCGGTGTAATGACCTCCAGGGGCGGACCCCTCTGTTTTCACCTGGGCCTTGGAGTCTACCACCGATGAAGTGGCAGTGGACAAGGAGACTCCGTGCTGCTTGGAGATCCAGGCAGAGTGTCCGCTGGCTGCAGCCAGGGCGCTCCCAAGGCCGTAGCCAGCAGCCGCCGCTGCTGCATAGCCCCCGACATGGCCTGGGTGGCCCGCGTGTCCGTTGGGCGGTAGGTATTGGTCGAATTCATTGACATCAAAGGTCTCCATGTTGGACATCACTTCATGGCTTATCTCCCCGATGTCCACGTTGCCAAAGTCAATGTGTGGCTTTCCCCCTTCCCCCAGGGAACGCCCTTCTCGTTTCGAGTCGGCTTTGCCTGCCTGCAGCTCGGTCTTAGGGGTGGTAGGAGGGGTGGGAGGCCCGTGGCTCTGACCTGCAACATGAAAAACATTTTGAGGAGGAAAGAGAGAGAAGAGGTGAGTTACTGCTTTATGCCTGGGCTTTATACACATGCCAGCTCCGGTCCTCCCAGTTTGTCAGCAAGTGTCTAGCTGAAGACTTCAGTGGAGGGAGAGAGAAATAGCCAGCCAAAACCAAACCTTTTTATATCATCTTGTGGAAAAAGAGGGAGGGTGCAACAGTACCCTGCCTGATCAGAGGAGTGCAATTGCCTGTGAAACTCGGGCACGTCCCTATACCGCTGACTCCAGCAGAGTTTGCTGGGTCACGAGCAAGGTGTGAGCCACATCGCTAAGGCTTTCACCATGATGACTTGGGTTTTTTGAGCCTCCGCGTTGGCTGTAACCTCTCAGTAGGTTCACTGAGACCTGGGACTCACCTGAGGAGTGTTCTGGGTGCCCATCGGACATGGGCGACCCTTCGCCGGGATGCCTGTGATCCAGGTGGGCGTTCTTGTAGTGGGCCTGGATAGCGGCGGCCCCGCCAGCCTCCCCCTCCACCTGTCCTTCGCCCTCGCCCTGTGTGGCCTTGCCGTTTTTCCGCCGGCGGGGCTGGTACTTGTAATCGGGATGGTCCTTCTTGTGCTGCATCCTCAGCCGCTCCGCCTCTTCGATAAAGGGCCGCTTGTCGCTTTCGTTCAACAGCCTGCAGAGGCCAAGGTGGTAAAGAAGAGAAGAGGGGAAGGAGAGGGGCAGGTACATCAGAAAAAAAAAAGCACCTATACACAGCATCGTGGGACACAGTGTAAATCCAGATGTCAGGATGTTGTCCCATCAAGGGTGTTTTCCAGAAGAACAAGGGAGAGCTTGGAAGCGTTTCAGCGGAGACAGCAATGTTTTCCTCCTCCTCATTAATTATTAAGCCCTGACACTGGTTGGTGCCAGCACTGGGTCCCCCTTCCCCAGCTGCATGATGCTTCTCACCTCAGTAAGTTCAACACCCTTTCTTACATTGCCCAAAGGCAAAGCGCAGCCTTTCATAGCCATGTAAAATAAGGCTGGACAAGCCGCTTTCAAAGATTTGGGGCAAATTAAGGGCAGTTGGGATCATCCTTCAGACTAAGGCAGTGTGGCACACCCTTGCTACCTGTAGTGCTGCCTCCTGCATGTCTCTTGCTCTTCCCCAGACTGTATTTATTCCAGTTTAACCTCCCGCCCTTCCATAGGCTCTGCTGAGCATAAATGGCAGCAATTGGTGTTGGCTCCACAGTACCCGTGTTGCTGCGTGGAGCTTGCTGGGCCTTTAAGCATCTTGCAATATCCTAGAAGGGAATTAACGAAAATTTCGAAGTGGGGAAAAACAGTGTATTCTGCTATTCCTGGAGCTCCTGCTCACCTTAGACATGGGTAATGCAAAAGGCTGAAGCACAGAGGACCAGTCCTTCTTGAACTTAGCTGAGCAGTTGTAAAAAATTTAGCTGCTATGTTGCTAGCCTTGTAGAAATAGATGAGCTTTGGTCTCTGGATGGAAGGCACTGCAGAAATGGAAGCTCCTTCTCTGTATTCCTGCCAGATCATGGGTTGCTCTAGTTAAGATAGGCTCTCCGAGGAAATGGTGAAATACGCAGGCAGGATGGCTCAGAGCACTTGAAGATGAGATCAACCTCATTGCTCAAGCCTTTAGCAGCGTCTTGGCTGGAAGCCCTTCAGTTTCATTTTATGATTTTTCCCCTCAAATATTCTTGTGGCTCAAGGTCATCCTGCTTTCAACCAGAAACCAGTGCTCTCAAAAGGGACCAGTCTTCCCATGACTTGCAACTCCAATAGTCGTTAGAAATGGCAGGGCTCCCAAACAGCAAAAAATATTCCATTTATGAAATGTCCACACCTTTTTCTCCCCAACAAAAGAACTACCTGGGGATGGGGCTGTGCCAGCACCTTGGTACCCCTGAAGCCCTTAGCACTAAAATGTGACCAATTCTGTTAAGCTGTAGGCACTGAGGAAGATACAAAGGCCTGAACTGTCCTGAAAAACTGAAGACGAAGAGGAGCCATGGCTCAAGGAGCACACAGATAAATCTGGCAGGGGATCAAAGGGGTCACCGGCAAGTAATGGGTTGGTTCCTAAGCACCCCCTTTCCCCCTGCTCCTTGTGCATCCCCTCGGCCGGCAGCCAGAAGGTATGTGGCACAGGCTGGAGCCCATTACGGTGCTGACCTGGGTTCACTCCAGGCAGCCTGAGCAGGTCGTGGCCGCACACCACATTCCTCCGCTGCCTTAATCCCAGAGATTAAAGCAACTGAGCCACCGTGAATCCAACACCAGCTTTCCTGTCTCCCTCCTGCCACCGTACACCACACTCACACGTCCTGGAGATCTTTAATCCCTCAGCCTGCACTGCTCCAGACGGCCCTCCAAGGGGTCCAAAGGGACATCATGGCCAACGCTTGTAGGCATCGTGGACTGGGAGGTGACCTTGCCCTGGCAAAACATTCATCCTTGCAGAACGCCCCATCTCCATGGGAGATAGAGAATAGAGGCAAAACCTGCAGCCTTTGCAGCCCAGGACACTTCACTACAAGGCAGCCAGGCTCTGGCGTCCCTGCACTCCCAGCCCAGGTGGTCCTAAAGCTAATAAGATGCTGTGGTTGGGAATGAAAGGTCTCTTTCTATGTGGGCACCTTTTGGAGCGAGAGGGCTGTAGGCTGCGCAGCCAGCTTTGATCTGCAGGGCGTACCACATGGAGAGCTCAGAGCAGAGCCTCCCATGGAGACCAAAGCTCAGCCTCCCAGATCTGTCTCACGGATGGCATGAACCAGAGCCGCTCGAGGCTATGCAGGAGTCAGATCCCTGCCTTCTGAGCTATGCCGGAGTGCCTCACCTCCTCTCCCCTTGACAGCAGCCCACGGGCAGTGCCACCAGCAGGACAGTGGCAAGTCCACTCCCCGCATCTTTGCCTTCTCTTTTCCAAGGCTGCCTGCTCCCTCCCTCCCACTGGGATCAGAGCTCAAATCGGCTTTAGCAAAGTGAAACTGGTGCGAGCAGGCAAAGGCCAGGAGATTTGGGGGATTTGGATTTCACTTGCTTCCTGCCCCCCCGCCTCCTGCCCCCCACACTCCCCAGGCCATAATGCAAAGGAATCTCACACGGACAGAGAAGCTATGGATCACAGAGCAAAGCCTTTCATGGGGCTTAACCGACCCCTCGCCACCCTCCCTGACACTGAATGCTCACCCCCGAGCCGAGAGAGGGGCAAGCATCCAGCACCCCGCTCCAGGAGGAGAAAGAAGGGCTAAAATTTTTCTGCCCACCTCTTGCAGCCTCCCCTTCTGCCGCCTGGCATTGCACTGCGCTGCGTGCCCCCGCCGACTGGCTCGGCGGCCAGAGGCCTGGCCCTGTGCCGGGACTCAGCTGCTGATGAGTCAGTGCGGTGATGGGGTTGGGCATCGGGGCTGATGCAAGGCAAGGGCTGGCTGGGAGCAGAAAGCAGCCAGCCGGGCTCTCCTACACGTCCACGGCCCTGGATTTTGTGGGCATGACCCTATGCCCTGGGTGCTGCCACCCCCATGCAAAGATCCCTCCATCGGGTCCCCTTACTCCTCCCTAACGAGCCTTCCTCCCCTTTGTCCCATGCCTCACTTGTTTTCAGCCCCGGAGGTGGTGCTGGCTGGCATTTTGGCTGAGAGTCATGCCGACATTTTTTCAGCAGCCGGCCTCCATTTGAGAGCTGCTCCCTGTCCCACCCCAGGGAAGGAAAGCAGCCAAGTTGAGATTTTGTGACCATCAAGCACAGAAACCCTCCCTTCTTCTTTTTTAGTACATTCGGTTCGTTGACTGCACCTCTCGCACGCCCTAAGTGTGTACAGACTGGGGGGGGGTGGATGGGGCCGTAAGCCCCCCAGCACTGCACTTGGGGCCAGGCAGGTAGTGCGGCCATCAGGGCATGTCCTGCAGCCCTTCCCAACGAGGGCTGGGGCCCGTGGAGGACATGGCGGTGGCACAGAGCCGGAGCGAATGCTGGGCTTAAAAAAAAAGCCCAGGCCATTGCAGCCCGTTTTGCAGAGGAGCACGTGGGACGGCACTGGGGTTATCGCTCAATCTGCTAGCTGCCTTTCAAGAAGATTTCCCAGCCTCTGCCGTCCCCACTCAGCGCCAGTCGCTGGGGACGTGCTTGGTTTAATGGTGGTCTGCAGGCAGTCTCCGTGCTCACCAGCGCTCGTCTCTCTGCCTAACGTGCCCTTTACCTATGTAAGCTCAGAGCAGCCCACGTCGAAATATGTGTCACCCACATTTTCCAAAGCGACTAGCAATGTAGACTGTAGGGTTTGGGTGGCCACCTTGTAAGGGTGGGGATATGCGAACAGCCAGGGCCCTTTGCAGGGACCCTTGTCAAATGTCTGAGGCTAAGCCATCCAGAGCAAAACCCAGCTGCTCGCAGTTGTACCGACATGTAGGAGCTATACCTTGGGGACAGCATAGATGAGGGCAATGGGAACCTCAATGGACCCAACCTTACCGTGTCTGGAAGGCAAGGCTCGGGGCTACTACCCTGGTAACCTTTGGGCCACCTCCCCTGGAGTTTTGTGGGCTGATATTTCCCCCCAGCCTCACAGAAAGACACATGCACGTGGTCCTACCCAGGCCAGACACCGACTGCACCCATAACGCAGCTTACTCTGCTGTATGGTCCCTGTAGGGGCTGACACGGCTCGGAGAGCTGTAGCCTGCACTAGGGATGCCTGGAGAGAAAAACGTGTTCAAGAAAAGCAGCCGGGTGGCAAACCCAGCAGCACGCAACAACCCCAGGCCTGATCCCGCAAGCTTCTCTGCCTGACCCACGCTCCTTGGCTGCACAGTCCCCTAAGAAACACCCAGGGACCTTAACCATAGACCGGCGGCAGCGTCCCCGTGCTCCGAGTCCGTGCGGCCGGTGGCGGGAGCCGTGCCCTGGGAGCAGGGAGGCAGTCGGGTGCATGAATGTGGCCACGGGCTGTGTCTCCCTGCACTCTGAATGCGATATCTATGGAGGGTTTCACTGTTCTGCTATATTTTCAAGGGAAATGCAGTGTCCGGACGGAGGCCGTTGCTCTAAAATCTGGCAATATTTTGCAATAAAGGAGCAATACCTTGAAATAACACTTTGGGAACAAAAAAGATGGGTTCCACACACACACACCCCCCTTCCAGCACAGCTTCACAGTCCAGAGGCTGGCAGCAAAGCTCCAGGCGGGAGCAAGTGCCGTGGTAAAGGGAAGGGAAGGCAGTGGGGAACAAAGCGGGAAAGAGCATCAGACGAGACATCCGCAATCACGCCCTGCCTTCGACTTCCCAAAGAAATCCCTTTGCTGGGGTTACACTAGGCACTGACGGGTCAGGGTAAATGGGCTGACATAGCAGAGGGAGAAGCTAATGCCCAAGGGCTCAGTTCCTTGCGAGCAAGGAGGTTTGAAGTCAGGAGGAGACCTGGGCGTCAGCTGCTGGACGGGGTGTGTTTTGCTTCTGCTTGGAAAAATGTCTCTTGGCCCACCCAAGGTTGAGGGCTTCCTCCACGAAATGCCGTCAGGGCAGGAGAGAGAATGAGAGGGCCCATTTGCACAAGCCTTGGTTTGCGTTGGTTGGTGTAAGGCGAGGGGGGGGGGATGGTGCTGGGGACTTGTGGCAGAAAGTGTTTGTAACACTTGATGGGGTTAGCGGCAGAGACCGTCAGATGGAAAAGAAGTGGCATGGCCAGCCATGCTTGGCTTGGGCATGGCGGCTCTCTGCACACCCACGGGCCGGCTGCGCTCAATTGGGGCAGCCCGTTGGTCTGCCGGAGGAAAGAGGAGCGGGTTGGGGAGGGTACGTAAAGGACCTGGGGACCTGCACGAAGCCAAAATGAAATTGGGCGCAACAAACTGGTGGGGGCCAGAAGGACGAGCGTGCATGTGCCGACAAGAAGGGAGGGCATCTCTCTGGGTGCAAAGGGAGATGGGGCTGGTTTGAGCCAGTATGTTGCAAGACAGCCTGCTAAGGCTGGGACTGTTGCAGGTATCTTCCTTTCTCCTAAGCCTCAGCCCCCCTTTCTAGCAAGGTCTCTCCTTGTCCATCTCGCTGCACCTGCATGGCCTGCCAAAACTGGGACCATCCTGGGAAGGACGGGTGCGGGGCTCCGACCGCCTGGCTCCCTTCCCCTGACCTTCCTCCTCGGCTGTAACTTGGTTTCCCGCTTGCTCTGCAGCACCGTGTGGAAAATAACCCCTGCTGGCGTTGGGACCCGAGTTCAAACAGGCTTGAGGCAGCCACCAGTGAGTCAAGCTGGATGGGGCTTAGCCTGGTTCCTGCTAGTGCACAACTTGGCCCAACAGAGAGGGTGAGCCAAGAAAACAGGATCTCCCCTAGCAGGCAGGAGAGGACCAGGACGAGAGTGTCCTGGTCAGGAACAACAGGGGAAGTTAGTGGGAAACACGTGGAAAGGGCTGCCGCCCAGGATGGAGGTGAGCTCTGCTGAGGAAGCCTTCACTACATCTGACCACCACTCTTGCCCCAGTCACTGACCGTGCCTCCTGCGAGGGGGCTCCCCACAGGGAAGGAAGTCCCCTCAAGGGACACCCCTTCCAACCCGCTAAGTCTCCATCCTTCCATGTGACCACACAGTCCTCTCCAGGACACCTCCGGACCTCAGCCCTCGTGCTCCCCCTCCGCCCGCCCGCTCTTACCTCCAGAGCTTCCCCAAGGTCTTACTGAGCTCGGCGTTGTGGAGGTGCGGGTACTGGTCAGCCAATTTCCTCCGGGCAGCCTGTGCCCAGACCATGAAGGCGTTCATGGGCCGCTTGACGTGGGGTTTGCTCTTGTTACTTCCATTGACCCGGACGGGCATGGGTACCAGGGTCCAGTCATAGCCGCTCAGCACCTGGCTGACTGCCTCGCGGATGCACACCGGGAACTTGTCGTCGTCTGCCTCTGAGTCTTGCTGTTCCTTCTTGACCTTCCCCATCTCCCCGTTCCCAGAACCGGCAAGGTGTGGCGAGTTGTCCGACGTCATGGAGGGTCCTGGTGAGAGGCAGTGGTGGTCTTCAGAGCCCACCGGGCTCATCTCCACCTCTGAAAGGTCTTGGTCGTCAGCCATCGTTGCTCTCGAGCCCTCTCTCTCTTCCTTCTTGGTGTCCTTCTTCTCACTGGGGAGGGGAGGGAGGAAGACAAAAACAAAGGAAAGAAAGGAAAGGGGGGGAAGAGAGAAAAGGAGAAGCAACCACCAAATCTGAAAGGGACTCCAAGGTCTCTGAAGAGCTGACCACGAGACAGGGGCCGCTCAATAAAAGCGCAAGCAAAGCAATTGCCATGCACACCGCAAAACCCGTGATCGATGGGGGTGGGGATGGGTCGGGGCCCCTGATTAATTGGGGTATCGCTCCCTATCTCTGCAATTGTCTGGAGCTGATGTGCAGAGGGGCTTGCGGCAAGAGCGATAAGGGGGTGTTGGGGACCTGAAAGGAGAGAGACAGGGACCGTCCTGCCCGGGCACAGCCCCCAGTGGGGAGCGGGATGGGGGGGACAGCCGCAAAACTTGTGTGGGGAAGTGCCCCTTTCTTCCAAAATGTGTGGTGAAATGCCAGTGCGGTGCCCGGGGGGAGGCATGGGAGGGGGAGCACTGGCACCCTATCGATAAACCAGAAGGGACCTATATCCTGGCTACTGGGGAAGCTGAGCGGGTGGCCCCGAGACCCTGATCCCAGCTGTGGGAAAGTGCCTCTGTGGGGACACCCCGTCCCTCACCCTCCTCTCGCAGCTCATAAACCAAAGACTTAAAATACATCTACATTGCATCCCCACACACGCCTGTCTATGTGTACGTATGCATATACATGCTCACATTCATATATATATATATGTGAACAGATACAAACACAAACCAAGTTTAACTTTGAGACAAGCCAAGGCTTTGGGCTGCCTGCCCCACACACTCCTCCTCTCTCCTTCTGTCTGCAGTCACCTCTAAAAGTCCCTGCCGCCATACAGCAATTCCCCCCTTGGAGAAAGAAACACTAAAAATAAAGGCCTCACTGTCCCCCCCATCCAGAAATAAAAAAAAGAAGAAAGAAATTAAAAAAGAAAAAAAAGAAGTGATAGAAAAGCATGCCTCTGGCTTAGCTGAAAAAGAGCCAGTGCAGAGCAAGGGCTGCTATCCCTCCTGTTTCAGAGGGCAACACGGACCCTCGCTGGGGAAATCAAAAAAAGTAAGAGAAAGTAGGGGGAAAAAGCGCAAGCGAACGTGTGCCCGCGTGCGAGTGAGCTCAGGTAGGAAAACTTACGTTGCTGGCCGGAGTGCCGGGCAGATCCTGCGAGGGCTGTGATTTGTATCCCAATAGCCCCCCTGTCCTCCCTCCCAGCCCCGGCGGCGTCGGGGCGCGCGGCGCAGGGAGGCTCTCAGGCGAGTGCCATTCCTAGAGGGAGGCTTGGTTTTTACTAATACCCCGGCTGGATGTCTCTAGCTGGCTTTGCTGCTTAGCACCGGGGGAGGGAAGGGCGGAAGGTGGAGCCAAGCACTCCTCAGAGCCAGAATACGGTCGTTCGGGGATGGCGGGGAGGGGACGCAGGCAGCCCCCCACCCCACCTCGTCCGCCAGACCCCGGAGATGGTGCTGGAGGATTCAACCCCGGGGGGTTTAGAGTGGGTGGGGTGCTGGAAGTGGTCTGGGGTGGTTTGGGGAGATGGGTGTGCACCCCAGGACTGGGATCACCCTCCTTCCCCCTGCTAGCATGGTTGCTCCTGCTGGGTCTGGTGCCCGCTTTGTGCCAAATGAGTCCCTGGTCCCCGTCAGTCTCATGGGGACCCCACTGTGCTGCAACAAGTTGGCTCGGGACCCTGGGGTCAAGACGCTGCCAAAAGGGCATCCGTATTCAGACCTGAGTCTGCAGGGTGGGGAAGGGGATGCAGGAGGTCACGGGTGTCCCAAGAATGGAGGACATCAGGTCCAGGGAAAATACCGTGCTGCTGGACAGCGGATACCAGTTTGAACCTTCTTAGGACTTTTGCACCCTGGGGATGGACTTGTCACAACATGTTTGTCTGTGGGGTCTTGCCAGGATAAGCAGGCTCTGCTTCCTCTGACATGCTGAATCGCTCCTGAAGGCAAATGTGGGGTCTTTCACAAGGAAAGGGAAGCCTCCTGATGAGAAGGAGTCTCTCATACTCACCCTCGTTTTTGCTGCTCATGCACTGGGACACGTAGAGGATCTCAGCACTCAATGGGTTAGGATGTTCTCCATCACATCTTCCATTTTCTAGCTCGCTTTCCTTCCCAGATACCTCTGGTAGTTGGCTTCTTCAGTTTCCTTTGTCACTGGAGCTGGTATAGACCAACACCAACTCTGTAACCATGAGAGGTCACCCACGACAAATCTGATGATCCTCCCATGTCCTCCTCAGTTAGTAATGAGATAAACCTAGCTCCTGCCCCAGCTCCTCGATGGAGGTCTAATCTGAAGACGCTTCGGTCAGAAAATACAAAAAGAGATGAATGGATGCGACCAAGGGAACCAGCTTCAAGGGATTTCAAGAACATTTTCAACTCCTGTAGCAGATATTCACTCTCCAGAATCTTTGTGTTAGAAAGACCCAGCAAAACCATTGGCTCTCACCACATGCAGCATAAGGGAACCAGTCCCAAGGACGGTGCTGAGCACCTGCGCTAAAGCCCTCAGAGCAAACCTGTGGGGCTGGCCACTGCCCTTGCAGACCTGGCTGACAGCATAGGACCATTTCCCTGCACATCTGCCATTGTCTGGACTAAGTAAAGCTCTGAAACCATAGGGTGGCTGCAGGGAAAACCTCACTAGAGCCCAGTGAGAATTATTTACTGAACAGAGCTGGGAGAGGGAACGGCTGCATGCATTCCAGAGAGGAATGTGGGTGCCTTTCTCTTGGATGCCGAGAAAACCCGATGGAGAGCCTAGCAAAACGGCATTGAGGCCCTGCTTCCTCAACCAAAGCAGTGGCTGGTGAACCTCAGGTCTTGCAGTATGGGATGAGTTCTCTCACCGAGAGACCCCAGTTGTGGTTGTCACGAGAAGGGTTCTCGCAGCACGGACAGGGGCAGTTTGGCAGCTCACCTTCTGGCTGGCAGACATAACCAGCGAAAACTAACGGGGCAAGGTTGCTTCGTACAAAGTTGTCCATGGCCCACTGGATGCAGTGTCAATGATGCTGCAGAGCTCATGGCATCTTCCCCCAGCCAGCAAGGGTCATCCTCAAGCTGCAGGGACCCTGCATATGAGGTGTGGGAGAACTGGAGGGAGGGGAGGGTTGGTCTCCTGTCCCACAGGGAGATAGCCACTGCCCTGCTTGTTCCCCTGACTTCAACCAACCTCCAACCTGGGGCAGGGAGGAAGAATGCCACAGAAAATGGGCGAAAAGGGTGTTTATTTGCCCTCCCTTCAGGTGGCTAGTTCCTGTGGACCCCATGGGAAAGAGGCAATGGGGCAGGGATTTCTCATTTCCCTCTAGAGTGGGGATACAGGGTGCTGGGCACCAAGTGGTAGGGAGCAAGAGGCCAGAGGTCCTCCTAGCTCTTTGATGGATAAGATCCCCAATCGGGAGACAAAGGAGCCCCACAGGGCACTGAGAGGAGCTTCACAGCCTGCTCAGCTCATACCCCAAATGCAGCGGCCTCTTGGCAGGCTCTGTGGGGAGAATGAGACGGTGCTTGACCCCAGCAAGACAGTGAGTGGTGGGGCTCACATCTTCTTGCATGCCCACAGTGTCCGGGTGAGCAGAAGAGTGTCTGACCCACCACTCCCAACTGGGGCAAGAAAGGGATCAAACCCAGAAGGGATTTCTGTAACCCACAGGGCTTTGGACCGGTGTTTGTCCCACTGCTCACCATCCCCATCAGGGGCTGCTGCACAAAGGTCCCATTTGTGCCTTGTTGGAAGAGCTGTGGGTGCCTCAGATGCAGACAGGGACATCCTCAAAGGAGCGTGTACTGGCCACACAGTCTCTGCAACCTGCAGTCTCAGTATCTGCTCACATTTAAATGGCAGGGAAGGGTTTTTTCCCTTCATTCCGCCTTTCTCCAGTTCTTGCTTTTTGTCTTCTTTGGTCCTACCTCGTCTTT
>NW_008825609.1:1556050-1559498 GCF_000699105.1 Pygoscelis adeliae
CCAGCCCCCTCTCACAGCACTGACTGCTCGTATATCCTTTTCCAAGTCTCTTCTGTCCATGTGTCATCTCTTCTCTTGTGCTACGAAGAGGTAGATGCAGGAGAGCGAGCTGTGGAAAATACACCTCTACTGCAGCAGGAAGAGGTGTGACGCTTTCTCTTCAGTTGAGGTGAGAAGACAGGCAGAGGGGAAGGAGAAGACACCACCCCTGTTTCAGGAATCACTGGGATTATTCCTGGGAGCCCTTTTTAGAGACCAGGACCCTCCGAGAGCCACCACTGACCACAGCAGCTAACATCATTGCAGAAGTGGTCTTTCTAAATGCAAGTCTTCCTAATGACTTGTCCCTGGGGAAATGCTCATATAGCAGGTTTCCATCCCTTCTTTTGAGCATATATTTCTATGGATGAGGTGCTCCAGGTCCATAAAAAGGGACAGTCCTTTGTGGATGAAGGATCTACCAGTGGAGGTCATTGATGAGCCGGAGACCTTGCTAAGCCACAAATTTCCTGTGGCACATCAGTGAAATGCTTTCTTTGGGCTTCAGTCCCCAATATGCAAAGGTGGAAGGATGCCACTTCTCCACCATAAAGCCATGTCAGGAGAGCAATGGGTAAAAGTGGGTGGGAAGTGGAGATGTCTCACCACGGTAGGTGCCCCTGCGTCCGCACTGCTCTCAAGGGTGATGGGAAAGGCGCCCTGCTCCAGGCTGGATGCTTGGTGAGCAAGGTGCATCGTCGCAGGGGCAGGCAGGGGCACCTGCTCAGTAGGGTTTCAATGAGGGAACCACGTTGGTGGGACCCCTCCACCACCAAGGTGGGACCACTGAGGTTTCTGGGGAGCAATTTTGCTAGGTGACACCCATCCCCTGCACCCATCGCAAGGGAGGAGTAAGAAGGGAGAGCCTGTCCGCAGCAGAGGAGCAGCAGGATCCCCAGCACGAGAGCCAGGGCCAGCTTTTGTCCCCTGCCCAGCTCGGGGGCACAGCACTGGTATTGTCCCAGGACTGCCTGGGAAAATGGGAGGGGTTCCCCGTGAAATCTTTCCATACAGTAAAACAGCGTCAGAGCGAGGGGGGGACGACACAGACATTTGAAAAAATACACACACACACACCCCCCAGCCAAACAATACCCGCAGTGTGCTGAAGGAAAGGGAGACCCATGAATTGGGAGTTTGATAAGGATTTTCTCCCGCGTGCGCCCTCTCTCTCAACGGCCCCTTCAGTTTTCCCAACACCCCCCCTCCTTCCCTTGCTGGCTTTCTTGTTTGGGCCTTAAACAGTGCGCCGTCTTTGTTCGGGATACAGGTGAACGACAATCATGTGATTAACACACTCACACACACATGCGCGCGCGCACATAAAAAGCTTTTTAAGAGCGTCCAGCTTGCTCCAGACCCGAAGACGGGAGAGGAGACCCGGGCTAGGAGGAGCTGAGGCGGCGGCGGGGGGCAGGGCAGCCACTGGGATGGACAAGCGGGCACCACCGCCTCTCTGCAAAATCCCCTTCCCGTGGAGGTGGGCATGCGAAGCAATGAAGGGCAGGAGGGATGGCGGGGGGGCAAGGTTTGGGATTTGGGGTGGGAGGGGATCTTGCCCCTGCTGCCTTCTCGCCCATGCCAGGCAGGCTGGCGTGGGTTTGCACTGGCTGTGTCCCCCTGTGATGCTGCAGGAAGGACAGGGAGTGACCATCCCAACATCATGCTGGGGAGGGGGATGCAGAAGTCTCCCCTTCCCTCCCTGATGGGGAGGGGAGCCGGATTTCCCACGCCAAAGCCAAGCCTTCAACGCTCCCCGACTCCCACGTGGGATTTGCATCTTCGCCGGCATGCGGCTTGCTGGTCCTGCCATGGCAGGAGGGGAGGGCTCAGTGAGGAAGAGGAGGGGGGCAACCCTCCTGCTGGAAAGGGGAGATGTCTCCCCGCCCAAGCTGTGGTGTGGGGAGATCTGAATGGATTTGCTCAATCCCATGGTGGCCCAGGAGGCCATGAGAAAGGGAGAGGACCAGGCAACCCAGGCAGTCGTGGGAAGGTTGCGGATGGCAGGGACAGTTGATCCATGCTGGAAGTCCCGCTGCCCCAGCCAGAAATAGTAGAGGACTGCATGTCTCCTTTGGTGTGGAGATGCCATGGGGCCCTATCACATCTCATCACCATGACCATAAAATAGCTGGGAAGTTGGTTACTCAGTCCTGGGGGGAAGTGGAGGCTAGTGAGGGGATGGCCAGGTGACCATCTGAACCATCCACAGAGGAAGTCATGAAAGAATTGGAAAAAATAGCAAGGTTTCAAATGGTTACTCTTTTTATTTGAAGATCGCCTGAGTGAGATGCTCTAAGGAAAAGCCAGGAGGAGCAAAGGGAGAGGCCACCATAACACTTCAAAAATCTATGGGTCTGCAGCTGGTCTCACTCATGAGACATCATGGGACATGATTGATGGCAGCCTGGGAGAGATCAGGACCAGGCCGTACCCTTTCCGGAGGACCTAAGCCCAGCCCTGTCTCCACCACTTCCTCATGCCCTTTTCTTCAAATTCCTCCCCGATCCGATGTCATGACCGCCATCCCAGGCTCCCAGCGTGCGGGTCATTTTCAAGGCCTTTCCATGAACAGGAGAAGCAGAGGGTCCCCAAAGCCCACATTTGTGTCACCCTCCACAATTCTGTGGCGGCTACAATCTCCAAAGAGCCCTTCAATTTGCCTTGTGCCGTAGGCGTCCTCCAAACTGGGAGCTGGGCACAGGAGCCACTGCCGGGCTCTGGTCTTCATCACCCCTTGCCGTTCTTGGCTGAAGCTCCCAATATTGGTCCTAGACCTTCCGAGATGCCTCTTTGCTTCCAGTCACGGGCATCGGTGAACTGGCAGCCTGCGAGGCAGCCTGAGGGGGAAGAAAGTGGTGTGGGTCCCTCATGAAAAGCAAAGAGCTGCCTGCAGCCCTGCCTGGGTTTTGGCAGCACCACACCACGTCCGCGTGGTTACAGGACAGTTAGCTGCAGGGGGTATGCAGTAATTTTTGTCAAGGGGTATCAGGGGAAACAAGGCACGCAATGCCTGGAGTTGTTCACTGCGTGACCGGGCTGTTTGTCTCTCTCTGTCATACCCAGTGTCCTGCAAAAGAAATATCGTGGCGGTTGCTCTCCTCCGGGGTTATCGTTCCCCATGGGTGACACAGGCTGGGTAATGCCAATCGGCGCATGGCCCTGCGCTCCCATCACCCCGGGATGGGGTGGGAGACCTCAGGAAGCTCTTTGGGGCCTGGGGCTGGGACGTGGTTGCAGGGTCCCACCTGGCTCCAGAGCAGGAGAAACCCCATTCCCTCTCCAAGGCATGGTAAGGGCTGCTGCAGGTGCAGGAAACCGTGCCGCTGCTGCTGCTGGTGTGCTGCCTTGATGTGGCCGAGCAGGAGACTTTGCTCAGTGGCATTTTTTGCTCTAAAGCAGTGTTTTA
>NW_008825609.1:1559558-1561823 GCF_000699105.1 Pygoscelis adeliae
GAGAGGGGAGCAGCACCTCTGAGCATCCCAAAGACACTGGGCACCTCCTGGCCTGTCGTCTTGGCCAACCCAATGTTTCATGGGCATGGGGAGGACTTGCAATGGCTAAATGGGACAATTTTCCTGCATTACTCGGGTCTGGGAAGATCAAAGAGGAACGGGGCAGGCATGTCTGACTGTTACCTGCTTTGATGGGTGGCATGGAGCCTCCCTCGCTGTTAACCCCCTCGTCTCCTGCCGGAGAGGCCAGGTACACTTCCAAAAAATGAACCCCAAAAAGCAAGCACTGAAGGGGTGGGGAGCTGGTGGAGAAGGGGACCAGTTTTGCCTTTTCTCAGATGGAGTCTGGCATATCCAGTGCGATGTAATGGAGGGAGCTGGGTGCTCTCGGTCTGCACGACAGAGGAGAGATGCCCGGAGGGGAGAGGAAGGGAATTGTACAAGATTGGGCAGAACAACCAGAAAAGGGGACCCTCCCAATGGGACCTGTGGTTGTAGCAGTGCTGGGTGACCCCAGTGGGCTCACTGAGCGGTGGCCGAGGTGGCTGCAGGGTGATCTTCACCTCTGCCAGTCCTCTGGCTGCAGGAAGGCTCCTGGGGAGCCGGGGGAAGGGTTAAGTCGGGAAGGCTTCAGCCTGTTGCCTTGGCCCCTGTAATTCCTCCAGAGAGTAGGACTGGGAGAACAAGGAGCCCTTTCTGTTCACAGGAATTAATAGCAAAGAGTCATCTGGGGTGTCATTCAAGCCCTGATCAGCTCCCGGAGGAATGCAAGGGAGAGCGAGCGAGGGAGCACAGCCTGAGGCCGAGGCACCAAAGCCAGGGCAGGAGCAGTTCGGCTGGTAACCAGCGTTACCGGCCAGCATTCGGGCGGTGGGACCATCTTGCCCTTCACCCCAACCTCTCCCTCCCCTCTGCCCCGTGCAGGGGCTCGCCCCGACACTCATACTCAAAGGGCTCCCACCAGCTCCTAAGCTTGTCCCTTGTTACCCATTGCTTCGTCCTGGGGGGGAAGATGTCCCACTCTGCCAACACCGCAGCCTCCCCTCCACTGAGCCGGGAGGGATGGGCCAGGCAACCAGCCGCCAGCACAACCCCACTGCTCCCGTGGTGGACATGAACTCCAGCAGATACCCCCCTCTCCAGGGCTTGCCCATCACCCCCAGCCTGTGATGGCTGTGGGGTTTGTCCTCCCAAGAAAGATTGCCCACGGAGAGGGTCTCCAGAGAGCCCTCAAGCATGGCTGGGGACATGGACTGTAGCTCAAGGGACCACGAAGTTCAGTGCTGAAGCCTTTGCCACTGCATCATCTAGCCCAAACTGACTTTGGTCACTGCAATTTCAGGAGCAAAAGATCAGGACAGTGAGTTAATATGCCAGCGCTTCAGTGTTGCTCCACAGCCTCACAGGGAGGCTTGAAAGTGCTGCATGATGACACTGCAGCGGGGCCTGTAATGGCAACCAGCTCTGGTGAGACAAGGAGAGATTTTGGCCACATGTCTACTAGCCTGAGAAGGGGACCTTGGAGTGGCCCGTCCTGCTCCGTGACCGACCCGCCTCCTTTCTGCCCGGCTGCATTGCTGGTGGCCCGCGTGACCACAACTGGTGGCACAAGATGACCCAAGGCTCCGGTGGTGCACTGTGGTCAACCCTACCATATGGACTAAGGGGTCTTCAGGCCAACCCTTTGGGTCAGCCCTAGGTGTGTGCACAGCTGCAGCACTGACTGTGAGCTGAGCTCATCAGCCTGGCAGCAAATGCAGGTCAGGCAGACAGTGACCTGCGTGAAATGTGAATGGAGCCGTGCTGGAGCGCACGAGTTGCTTTTGGTGGCCAAAACGCATCTCACCAAAGCTTTCTCTCCTCCCCATACACACCAGGTTGGTGCAAAACCAGGTTTAAGCACTAGCTCTGCATCTCAGCATCCTCCGAGAGGCGTGCAGTGCCGTCAGGACGGACTCCTCCACCCCCTCCCCACTCCCCGTACCACCGCCACCACCACCGACACAATGAGCGCCTCTTGTCGTAGAGGGTTAATAAATGATGCAAGAAAGGAGCCCTTTAATGCACGGTGACCTTTGGCCTTTCATAAATCACAGTGTTGGGCTGCGAGTGCGCGGGGGGCGCGAGGCAGTGGGGGGAGAGGATGGGAGGGGGTCCATGCAGCTGCGCCACGGAGTTGACATTGTTCCCACCATCACTAAAGTGCAACAAATCCCTCTATTGTGTTCCTGGTTTATCTGGTTCCTCTTGTTTATTAGCAGAGGT
>NW_008825609.1:1562153-1567458 GCF_000699105.1 Pygoscelis adeliae
CGGACCCGCGACGGGGCCGCTCTGTGCCTTTATGCTGCTTATTCAGGTCGGGAGTCGTGAGTCCCAGCGGCTCGGGCTGGGCCCACCCGTGCCAACTCTATTCATGGCCAGCGGGGACCACGTGCGCACGGCGGAGAGGATGGGGTGGCGGGAGCGAGGGGCTGGGGCCAGCGGGGAAGGGGGAGGAGGGCTATTCTTCACGTCCCTTGAGTCTCAACCTGCCTTTGTACAGAAGAGGCAGTTGGGGGGCACAGCATCTTCTTAAAGCACTGGCAGTGTCCTTCATCCCGCTTGGTCATCGTCCCCCAACCTACCCACCCGTTATGAGAAGTACCAGGGGCCCTTCCCAAAGTAGCAGGAATTTTCGTGTGCCCAGACCTTCCTTACACTAGGGTTTTTTTTTCCCCTGGAGCTTCCTATGGACACACACCCATGGAGAGCTCCACTGGTTTTCATAGGAATCAGTGGGACAGTGCTGGAAGACAATGGCACTTTGGTCACCACCTTGCCTAAAGCTAGATGACAACGCGGCTAAAACCACCAGGGCCACAGGGGCTTTGCTCGTCATTGCTCCGCCTGTTGCTACCCATGGAGCCGAACAGATGCAAGCATCCCTAAGAGATGCACATCCCACCATAAACAGCCTTATTGAGATCAGAGTGACCTTTACTGAGATAAGAGTGAAATTCTGTCTGGGATGCTCAAGGGCATTTTCTAGTTCATCTCAGGCCACTACCTGGCTGGTTTTATCCCAACCACACCAGCTGTTTCTGCTCCGGTGTCGCGTAGGGGCACGTTGATCTGGACACGCACAGGAACTCTGCTATGATTTTTTTTTTGTTCCCCCAAATGGTGTAACTCAGAGATTGAAATATTCTGCTGAATTTGAAATAGCAGGTTTTATTTTGTGGTTATTAGGCTCTTGTGTCTAACCTCTCATCCTTCAACCTGGGTCAAATTTTAAATGCAAAATGCTGGTTTGAACAGAAATGTAAAAAATTCCCTTTGAAAATGTCCATTCACAACATTTTGGCATTTAGAAAACAGAATAATTCAGGAAGATTGTCTTGAAATGAAATGTTTTGATATTTTAAAAATCCCCCTCCCACACTCGCTTTCCAGCCAAAAGTGCTTGTTGAATTAGGTCTGGATCTGCAACTGGTTTCATTCCCCTGAAGTCCCATTTCCTGGCAAGTTATTTACCGATAAATGCTTGCCCGGTACGAGTCATTCCCACCTTTAGTTGATGCCACATCCTTGCCATCCCTGGGAGGTCTCAGGGTCTCCACAAAGTGCTGGAGTGCGCCTGGATTCTTGGTTTCCCTGAGTCCCACCTCGCCACAAGTGATCTCGGGACTCGTGGCAGGCCTGCCATCAATCTGTGCCACCCACTCCCTGAAGGTCAGGCGTGAAGCCCAGCGCTGGCACAGCTGTAAGCTTTGTGGCCTTAAAAACTAGAGGCTTAAACTCATGTAACGTGGTCGCACATGTTTGTGCGGCTGCAGCTCAGCGTGTTTCTAAAGGGACAGACGAGGAGCTGGGCGGCAGGGCTGTGAAGGTCTGAAGCTGTAGGAGAAGTGGAGGGGAGGAGATGAGGGGACGGGACGGATTCTCCCTTATCGCAGGGATGTGTAGCAATGCACGCAGAGGGACTCCTTTTCACCTGAGTGGAAAACGAAGTGCGTCAAAGCTGAAAAAAATTGCTGACTTGATTAAAGCTAACACTTTTTGTACCCTCTTCTCCCACGTAAACATAAAATGAGAGAGTGAACCATCCCGGTGGCCACATAGAGATAAGCCAGGTAGTGATGACAGGATTATACAGTTGCCAACAGCTTCCCTTTTCAAGAGTGGTTCAGCTCCCCACCTCCTCCTCTGCCCATCACACTCCTTCTCCAACACAAGTCTGATCTGCTTCTCCACTGTAGGAAATTCTCAAACCTAATGCTGGCTTCCCCCAGTCAGATAATGCTCCATATCCAGCAGGTACCTCCATACCCAGGGTCATCCAAAGTGTCTTCATCTAACCTCTGACAAGAAAGAATGACTAATTCCCACCAGCAGTCGGTATCCCTACCTGTTCAGATAAAACATCCAGGTCCACCTGTCCTTCCCTTCCTCCAGTCCAGTGAGAGGGGACTTCATAGGACTTCTGGATTAGAAACCCGAAGAGTTATAGGGTTTTCCTTGGAAAAATCTTGTCACACAACGAGTTTAGCAGCAACCTGGAAAAAGAGTACAGTTTGTCTGTGCCAACTTGAACCAGTGGCAACATCAACCCTACACCTGAACTGGACAGTCACAGGAATGTGTCGAAGCCAAATCCCCTTCTGAGACTCTCATGTCTCTCTTTTTTCTCATGGGCAGTTTAAGCTTTGCCTAACCTAAGGCTACCTACCAATCTCATCAGCCCTTGCAGCAGGTGGCACTGGTGGCTTTGAAGGAGATGCTCCTGTCTGCCCAGAGTAGGTCATGTCACGTCACAGAAAGGACAGAGTGCTGGGATCTGGATTTATAGCAGACAAGTGCACCCCTGAGTGTCCTCAAGGGCAAAGTTTAGCATGAGCCGCTTCCCCTGAGAGCAGCATCTGGACCGCACCACAGATGTCCCCAAGAGCATTCAGTGGGCAGTAATGAGGACCAGTCAGGTTGCCTCAAGGTTGTGCCTGCAAAGCACTGTAGTCTGCAGCAGGGAGCACCTCTCCTTCCACATCAGCAGATAACGGAAGAGAAAATAAATTCTCATCACGCACACGAAGAGGACATCTCATCCCAGACAGTGTGGGAGACACTCCTTGGACACTGAGGTCTCAGCTGTGCTCATGGTGGGCCTGACTGCTTTCAGTGGCATCCCTTGGGGCAGGGACAGTGCTGTGGCACTCGCCACGAACTTCACAGTCTGAGCAGTTGTTGAGAATCTTACCATTAGGTTTTGCTCTCCCAACCCCAGGGAAGTTCAAGGAATCACTTGTCTGCCAGCAATGGTCTGGGAGTTTTTTAATTAGTATCAGCATTAGGCTGGAAATTCATAACAAGCCCAGATCAAGTTCCTAACCAAGAGATACATTTGGGATGTTTTAAACCCAAGTGCCACCTCTTGGGAACAGCACAGGCCCTGAACCTCCGCAGAGTCGCACCCTGCACGTTTTGCTCCAAAGCGGGAGAGGAGTCACAGCCCGTCGGCCCCCCGGGACGTGTGACACGGTGACTAGAGGAGCATGGCACTGCTTGCTGAGCATCCCGGCCCAGATGGCACAGCTGAACCTGCCGGGTGGCAGGACTCCCCGGCACCGCCGGCTGCACCAGTGCCTGCTCCCGCACTGTCCGGAGCACAGCTGCCTCGTGCCCCCTCTTCTTCCTACCCCCCAGGAGACCGCACAGCATCCATGGTCCCCTGGCCACCAACGTGGCCCTCCATCAGGGGTCCCCTCGCTCACTAGTCAGATCTGTTTGAATTGAGGCATGAGAATTTCTCCCTCATTCGCACAATCATCTTGCCTTCCCCCCCCCAGCCATCAAAATCCTCCTTCCCTGCCTCCCTCTTTCTCCTTCCCGCCGCCTCCCCCTTCTCTCCCTGGAACTTCCCTGCAGCTGCAGAGCTGGCCAGACAATCGGGTGTTTTAGAGAAATACATTTTTGGGCTAATTTGCCATGCATAAGTGTTTCTCTTACCCTTTAAAGGCAGGGAACAAAGAGCACATTCTCCGGGAGCTCTGCCCTGTTGTGAGCAGCCCTGCAGCTGTACAGCGCTGTGCTACCCTCCACTCTCCTGCTCCACTCTCTGCTAGCTGTGTGAGGAGATGGGGCTCTGCTTCTCCCTGGGACCACACCATCTCCTACACATCGCTACACATTTCTTCCTGTTTTTTAAAAGCAGAGCCAGAACAATTGGGGAGGGAAGAGATTGGACAGCACTGTCACCCCTCCTAGACTGACTTGCCAGATCATCCAGGTAGTCTTTTATGTTGAGACATCCTTTATTTGGGGCTTAATCCTGTGTCCAAGTTAACTATTTATTTTATCCCCTTGATGAATGACAGTGTGGCAATGCATTACACACACCGTATTAGACTGCATGAAATTCTGCACCACCAAGGAACCCTGGCCATTAAAAAAGAAGTCATACGCTGGGTTTTCAGGTCTTATTTCCTCACTTCAAACACTGGTAGCCATCCCTGATTGGGGAATTTCTCAAACAGGAGGATTTTCCTTTTTAAGGCTAGGATGTTGAGTGATGAACAGATTCGACCTGGTGGACCAGATCAGGAAGGAGATGCAGATGTTCTGGCATGAACCACTCGTGAGCGTGCAAGGTTGTGCGAGAAGGAGATGGCCTAGAGCAGCTGGACACTGTGGAACTAAAGCTTTTTGTCAGGTTTTTGGGGATCCCGTTTCAGCACTTGCTGAATAATATTTTTCCTATCCATGGAAAGATGGTCCAGCAAACAGCTTCCCAGATGGGGCAACAGGTTCTGGTATAAGCGAAATGAGGCTTTTAAACCAGCCACAGTGAAGTCACTCGCCCCATTTCAGCAGCACTGCATCCCAGCAAACTCTTCCCATCAGCCCAATCCCATCCACCATAAATATTCTTAACTCAGTGCAAACCGGTCCCATTTTCAGCTCCAAATTCAACATAGTCGTCTAAGGCAGCTAACCCAGTCAAGTCTAGCCTACCCAGAGCATGCCTATCACAAGCTGCCATCTCAAACCTGCATTCAGATTGCACTCAGCCCATATAAGTGTCGTTCAGTTGGACCCAAGCCAGCGTAACTCAGGCCAAGCCAGCCATACCCGGGCCATTCTGACCAAACTCAAGCCACACTCCATTCAGGGACTAGTATAGTCTAGCCTGTCCAGTTACACTCAAAGTCTAACCCAGTAAGGGCGTGAACCAGGATGTGCCAGCTGCAAGGCAACAGAAACTCAGCTCTGAGACAGTTGAAATGTGTTTTCAGGTAAAAATGTCTGGATCTTACCCAGAGTACAGAGGTCACCATGGCTTTCAGAGCTCCAGCTTGTGGCACTGTCTCTCAAATAGGTTAACAGTATTGGTCCCCCTGAAATGCCCTGCACATCATATCGATACAGACGCACTCGTTTTTCAGTCCTCTCCCACACATTTCACCCTATCATTTTGCCTCCAGCAGATCCTCTTGACTCAAATCCAGATGGATCTCTTGCAAATACACAGAAAGATAGGGACTTTGTTTTAAAATTCTTCCATCTGTTTTAAGAAAAAGAGGGAAGGGAAGGGAAGGGAAGGGAAGGGAAGGGAAGGGAAGGGAGGAGGAGGGGAGGGGCG
>NW_008825609.1:1567711-1579348 GCF_000699105.1 Pygoscelis adeliae
AGGAGAGGAGAGGAGAGGAGAGGAGAGGAGAGGAGAGAGAGAAGAGAAGAGAAGAGAAGAGAAGAGAAGAGAAGAGAAGAGAAGAGAAGAGAAGAGAAGAGAAGAGAAGAGAGGATACAAGATGAGGCTGCAGTCAGCAGAAATGCATTCAGGCGAGCCTGTAAAGCAGGAAAAGGTGAAGGTCTTATGGACTGGAGACCAAGATCCTGAGCTTCTAAGCTAGGAAAGGCCAGCTTAGAGGAAATGATAGCTGGAGGAATGTACAGTAGAAGAAGGTGCAATCGGCAACACCACCCAAGTGCTAGGACTGTAGGGCAGGCTGAGCCTCACCTGGCACAGCCCACTAAATCCCTTAGTTCCTTCCTGACTCTTTGAGCTCTTTGCGCTCAGCAAGGTTGGTGGCCATACGCATGTAGGAACTTAGTTACAATAGGAGGCCATTAGTGGAGCCAAGGCTCAAAGACACGCATTTATTGATGGTCTGGTGGCACTTGTTCTACACAGAACACCACCTGCTCTTAGCTTGCCTGAGGTCTTAATGCCCTCAGACTCCTGCCTTGCTCTGCTACTGTGAATGAGTTGTATGAGGGAGCAGTGGAGAACGTCAAGTTTCTTAATTTCCAGCCTGCATTTCAAACTCCAGAACTCGCTCTTCTGACCTTCCAAGTGACTCCAGTAAGTGCCAGTCAGGTATTAAAACAGTAGTGCCAAGAAAAAGTCAATTTCTGCCGGACTCAGAACTACAATAGTGAAAATCCCATTGAGCAATGGGTTTAATCATATTTAGCATCTCCTGTGGGTAAATGTCTTTCAATCCCTCTAGGAGACTGACCTTGAAAATTTCCCTGGCAGGGCTGCAGGGGACATCACACAGCACAGGTGGTCTGAGTGGCACAGATAGGTTGGACACCAAGATCAAGTGCCAACACAAACACCCCAAGGCCCAGGATGAGGTTAGCGGGGGCAAAATTCAGCTCCAGCCTTTGTGGTTACCATCTCAGTAAGACAGTGAGAGAGAGAAAGGAGACGAAAGGGAGGGAGAAGGTTAGGGAGTGGGGGAGGGCTGGGAGCCTGCAGACTTCTTTTGCCACATGATTTTCCTGGTTGTTTTCAAAGCACTGCTTTAACACACGCGCACAAGTCCCATGTGATCTCTTATTTACGAAAGCACAGTCGTAATGTTGTGTGCATCTCACATCCGCTCGGCAGCCCATCTGACTGTGGGCTCCGTGGGCACCCACTGCATCCTCCCCATCTGCGCCATCCAGCCAAGGGGGATGGGTGACCCATGATGGGTGGACACTGCTCCTGTCCTGGCTGGGCGGGGAAGCGGAGAGGAGGACCGTCTTTCCATTTCCAAACTGCTCTTTGCTTCCCTTTGCCCGGCACTATGTGAGGAGGCTCCAGAGGCAGGGTGCTGTCCCTTCTGTGTTATCATGAGGAGAAAAAGCTTTTATTTCAGCTCTGGCTGTCTCACTTCTTTCAGTTTGCAGAGCACCCAGAAGCAAGCTCAGATACAAATTGACCTGGCATATGCCGATATCCCATATTTGATCTTCAAATAGGTGCAGATTCTCTTTCCTTGGGTAGAACTTTTTTTCTCGTACCACCATCACAGAAGTCCCATTTCACCCAAAGATCCACTCAGTAAAAGAGGAAGCCTCCTTAGAAAGGGCAGGGAGGAGGCTAAGGGAGAGTGTTCACAATGAAATAAAGCTGGTTGTTTCTTTGGGGATGGGGGGATTTGGCCTACCTTCAATTAATTTGTATAGAGAACCCCTAACTCCAGTAAAATTATTCTTCTTAGTCAAAGGGAGGTCTAAGACATGAGCAAGAGAGATGCAATGTGTGAGAATGGAGTTTCTGAAGGCCAACAATAGGAACTGAATTTACAGAGACCGTGACGGGACAAGATTATGCTGCAGTAAAACATATACTTTAGGGGTGGTGTTTTCCTTTCCTTTCTCTCTCCACAGTCCTAGATGCCGGTGTCCTTAGAAAAAATGTCAATGGAAAAGAGTCATTGCCTCATATGCTGCAAAAAATCCTCCAGTGATCTTTGCCAAAACTGAAGTTCCTATGAAGAAAGAACATCTGACATTTTAAAACTTTGGTATGGTCAAACCACCCAATGTCATCCCTACCTCCTCTTCCCAGACAACCAATCGTTGCTTTAAATTGCCCAAGAGCCAATGCAGCTGCCTCGCCACACAGATTACGCCTCCCATGGCCATGCCTCTTCCCTGCACGTTCAGTAAATCGCCTCCATAAAGGGTTAATTCAACCAGGGCCTTTTACTCCAAGTTGTTTTCCAAGTAGCTGAGAGAATAGGTCTCTTGTTACAAACATGGCTTCTGGGCATTTGGTGATGCTTTCCCTTTTCTCTTTTTCTGTACCACAAAAGAATCTTTTGTTCTTGTCCCTCTGTCTCACTTACTCTCCCCCACCCTGCTCTCGCCTCTTCCCTCCATTGGCTGCCAAGTGACTAAGGAATGGCAAAAAATGACCATAGCGCGGTCATGGCAAATATTTCTTCAGCTATTATCTGATAGAGACCTTGAGCATCTATGTGAAGGGCCCTCTGCCTTCCCTCGGGCTTCTCCTAGAGATGGGGAAAAATGAGTCAGACACAACAGGGCAGGATATAAGTTGAATCAGCCCAACATGCTAATGGAAATGTCTTGCGAATGGAGTCATGGTGCCTGTTTCAGGAAAATCAAATGATAGGGACCCAGAACTGGCAGGAGCCCAGTGGCGGCTTCAATGGGTCTAGATTTTTATAGGAACTCTGCATTTATTAAAAAACACATGGGAGGCACAAAAAAGTCACTTTCTTGCCTCCACACTTACTGATTCAGCTGTTTGTAAGCTGGAGCTGACACTCTTTGTTAGATGGGTTGTAATGTTGTATAGTTTCACCGCACCATTGCTGTAAATCCTCTTGTGCATGATCTCCTACCACAGAAAAGCTGTGGCAAATCCCCATGGACTCATGTCTTCCAACACCCCATTGAAATTATACCTCAGGCTTTCCCACAGACATCCTAGCTATAGGCTCCTTGCACATACTGCTTCACTGAGTCATTTTACACGTACATACATAGATATGTAAAAGTTCACTTGACGCTGAAGTCACTGCAACTTCCACAGTGACCTTTCTGCAACAGAAACAATTCCCCGGCCGAATTCCCACCTCCCTACCTTTTAGAGCATTTGGGTATATCCTTCACTGATACTGCCTTCTGCAAGAAAATAAAATTCTTCAGTCTCTCCTGAAGCAAATCTTGCTGTTTCTGCCTTTCTGCTCATCTTCTTCTCTACCGACCCTCTTCACTGCTCTGACTACCCTTTGTCCCGAGTCCATCTCAGTCCATGTCGTGCTTTAGGTGAACACGGCATATACTGCCTGGCTCCATCTTCTAAGCCTTCTGCACTCTTCTCCCATTCAGTGCCTTAACTATTTTGGAAGGCCCTTAAAACAATCATTAAATTTCAGCCTTAGTGACTTCCCGCACACACACACACACACAAAACTGTGGATGTAAGGCGTTATCTGGAGAATTTTTATTCCTGTAGAGAAGGGGAATGGACTATACAGATAAAAGGGCCATTATATTCCCACATTAGAAGGACTTCTTGTCTGGTAGATTTCAACCAAGCTGGTTAAAACATCATGAAAACGGTGCACTGACCAACTCCTTATATTCGTATGACTGTGCCCACAATAAAGATTTGTGCTAAGTCAACCATATCTCTTTCAAAACTGCGTGCAGAGCAGCTTTCATTGTAAAGCATCAAACCCATCTAATATGTAATAATTAATGAATATATAACAATCCTCTCCCTGCCTCCTGGCTTGATAACATCTAAATGAATCCCAACGCAGACACAGAGATCCTTACTGCAATCCCAGCTGTGCCCCACTGCTCCCACAGTAGCTCTATCGTACGGGGTGCTTGCCAGGAGGGTGCAGTCGGCCTCAGTAGATAAACACTGATTATCCCCATCACAAAGGACAACCGAAGCACCCTGAGATGAAGAATTTCATCCTGCTCAATCCAGAAACTCATGAATTCAGATGTTGTACATCTAATGCTACAAACATAAACTTCCCCACCAAGCAGTGCCCCTGATCCAGCAATGCTGGATCCTCTTAGAAACCCCCATTTAGCAATGGTGAAACAAGGAAAAAGATTTGCTTCTCCCTGGTTCCAATTCCCCTTCACAGGGTGGGATCCCACAGTCCTGCAGCGGAGACGACTGTAGTCAAAGGCATTACACTGCCTAGAGAGCCCCATCAGGGTCATCTTTGTACCCTGTGGAGACCAAGAGGTCAGCTGTTGAAGTCCCTTTGGAAAAAAGAATCTACCACCATCTCTTTCACAGATGAGAAGCCCAAGGATGGATTATGGATTCTTACTTAGATAATTTTGGATGAATCAAGAAAAGAGGAGGGATAGCTGGATGGCTAAATAAAGCCAATGAGATCACATGTTCCGCCTTTTTATCTGCTTTTCTTTTTCTGCTTTTGGACAACAAAGCTTCCTTTGATACAGAAGAAGAGGGGGGTAGGGAGGGTGGGGAGAGGGGGTGCCAGAGTCACCCCAATGGCCCCCAGTAACTTATCCACGCTCCTTAATGTGATGTTCCCACTGACAGAGGGAGAAAAAAACAGTGATCTCATGATTCCAGAGACAATTATACAAACAACCCCAGGAGATCAGGGGTGAAGGGGACAGGAAAGAGGGGTAAAGTATGAGTGAGGAAAGGCAAGGAAGGGAGAGGAAAGGGTAGGAGTGATAGGGAGAGGGGACAGGGGAAGCAGGACCTTGGAGGATAACTGTGGATGGAGTTAGAAACTGAAGGTCAGAATCCAAAAGAAGATGAGTAGAGGGACTGTAAGGAAAAGGAGAAGAAAGAGAAGTCTTGAGACCAAGGGTAACAGCACTGGTGGAAGAAGGTTAGGTGTGACATTGTATGGCAGGACTGAGGGCAGGGTCAGGGATGAGAGTGGACTGAGTTCTCGAGGATGTAGGAAAGGGAGGTTGGGCTCAGAGACCGTGTGGTGGGATGAGGAACAAGGGCTTGATATGAGTGTGAGAAGGAAAGGAGGGGGAAGTACCTATGGGGTTGGGAGCAGAAGGGGTAGGACTTACTGAAACTTGTTACTTCTGCATTCTGCTTACACAAAACCAGGTCACCAAATCTGCCAAGAGAATAATCCTGGTCTCTCGCAGCCCCAGAGCCAACAGATGCCAGGAATGCGATGGGGAGAGAGATTTATTACCTGAGGCATTCAGCCACGTCCAGGGGAGGCAGTGGTGAGGCAGTGGGGCTGGAGACAGACAGCCTGGTTTCCACTTTGGTTGGGTTGATCTCTGCAGGAGACCTTCACACCTGCACAGAGGAGTACTGCATGTGTATTATACCTCACCCGCCAGCAGCCACTTCCTTCAGCCTTCTTCCTTTCCTTCCCTCTTGCCCTTTCTTCCCTTCTTCCCTCCCTCCATCCTTCCTTGCGGCCTCCCCACAGGAAGACATAGTGCAGTTGGCAGGAGATGTCTCACCTTCTTCTCCATACCCCTGGGGGACCTGCCACCCCAGCAGCCCTTGTCCCTAACCAGTGGAAGCAGCCAGGGCCCACAAGGAGGCTTTTGAGCCCACAGGGTTCCTGATGGAGCTGGGACAAAGAAGGGGATGAAGGACTGGGGAAACAACGAAAAGAAAAAGTGTCTCCCATCATGAGCTGCCATATCCATGTCTCACGGCTCTCCCCGACACTGGTCTGTCCCGGGGGCTCATCACGTTTCCCCCCTCCTCTGTCTGCTCCGTGGCAGCTAATCGGTGACCCACTGACAGTCTCTGTCCATCACTCGTCTCTGCACACAATGGGATAATTAAACCCTGACCCTCTGCTCCTTTTATCCATTTCCTCTGCGCAGTCACTCCCCGAAATGGCAGAGGGGAGGGCCTGCTGTGGAGGCTCCTGCCCCAGCCTCCAGCTGTAATGAAGATGTAAAAGCACAGGAAGGACTCGCTGCAAAAAGAAAGATGCTGAGGGGGCAGCCAAAGAGGTATTGAGCGGTACAAGGCTTCCCACACACTTATGCAGAGCTCTGCTGACCTACCTCCATCATGGACGTTTGTAAATCTTCCAACTCTTTATCATCATGCCCACAGGTTGTCCAGCATCATCCCCTACCCATGCATACCTACAGCAAACTCACTGCTCCTCTGTGTGTCCTCAGGGCAGTGCCAGGTGTGGGTGCCCAGCTCAGGTCTAGCAAAGCTTTCCAGGAGTCTCAGTACCTCCAGCCCTGGGCTTGCTCCCCCACAATACCACACAGCTGTGTTGATGTGCCCCAACCCAAAGCTTCTGCACTCCCTGGTGCATACCCATCGCCTCCACTTGGGCTAAGCCCAGTGCCTCAAGCCTGACCCATCGGACTTTCCTCATTAAACACCTGCAGAAGGGCAGAGGGAGTTCTTGGTGGCAAGGTGCATCCCACAGAGCACAGCTGGCCAGGACGAGGTGATGTTACTCTTGCCTGCACAGCAGGACAAGGGAGGATGCATCCAGTGACAGACAGGAGTCACGAAATGCCAGGAAGTCCTTTTTTTTTTCTTTTTTTTTTCCTTTTTTCTGGCTTTCTGGCACTCCACAAAATTTATTACACAGATTGATAAACAGCCAGAAATGATGCCGAGCAACTCAGACTCTGCTTCCTCCTCCCTACCCCGAGTGGGGAAGCTGCCTCCCTCCCACGCATGAGCAAAAAGGGCTGGGGCCACCCGGGGAAGGGCATGACGGGTAAAGCAGTGCCCCCGAACAATTAAGCACTGTCCCAGGCACTGCACACCCCTGTCCCGGGAACAAAAGAGTCACACACAAGAGACCTGACTGTGAAGCCTCCATCCGCTTTCATCACTGACCCCCGGGGCAGTCAGGGCACAAGGTCAGCCCACTTAAACTCCAAACTCAGCCAGAAATAGAGCTGGGAAGTGGGCAAGGGTGGCCAAGTGCAGGGGTCCCCAACCATTTGAGGGGTTCTTTGACTGAGCCATTTCATTTCATCAAAGACACATTTTTTTCTGGAAGGAAAATGGAGAGCAGCGGGTGTGAAGGGAGTAAGGGGGAGGCAGGGTGTTCACCGTGAATTATGACCACTCTCAACAAGAGCCTTTTACATTGCAGAGGTGAGGAGAGGATGGGGTAATTGGGCATGTTAGACCCATGCATAATGAGGGCAAGTCTCTGCCTGTTTCCCACCCTCCACTCTGCCACTGCTCACGAGACGTGGTCCCCCATATGCCCCGTCTCTATTCCACTGTGGGGCTCAACACCCCAAGGGCTCAACCCAAGGACCGCAAGCTTTGATAGCGCCTCGCCAGACTGGCAGTCTTCCTGGGCTGTGCAATGGCGTGTGGTCATGCCCCTGGTGTGGAAAGGCTGAAAGTGGTCTTATAAATTAAAAACGATCAGCCAAGCCAGGGCTCATGCTTTCCACCCGCAGGGTCTCAGAAAACCCATTAGGCTTTAAGTCGCTGTTTTTTCGGGTTGTAAATACTGCCTTTGCAGGTAATGCTTTCATATAGGTAACAGCTGTACCTTCTGGGGGTCAGCACTGAGCGGTATATTAGCGGTAGGTAAGCACAGATGCTCCTGAGACCTATCACCTCCTTGACTAGGAGGAGAAATCTATGGGAACGAAGTCAAGGGGGAAAGTAACGTGTTTGGTGCATGTGGAAATACAACGCATCTACCACAGAGCATTGTCCATTTCACCAGGCTTCTTCCCTCTGGATAAGCTTCTGATAATCCTAAATGCAGGAAATTTCAGAGGAAGGACAATTAAAACACCCAACAAAAAAAAAGTACAAAAGAAAAAAAATAATTAATGTACAAAAATACTGCTTTTCACCCCAAAAATGTGAAATTTCACCACCCAAACTAAGTCAGCCTGAACTCCAAAGGACAGCAATACTGCGTTCTGCTGAAACACTATGGGGCAAGCACTCAGAGCTTGGTGCCCACGAGGAAGGATATCTCCAGCTTGTCAGAATGAACTGAAGGTACATCTCATTCTGGGAGGAGTTTGAATACAGCAGCGATAAGATGCACAGGTTGGGAAACAAGCAGTCAGGTCATTTGTAGCCACGTTTTCAATGTTTCTCACCCCTTCCTCTCTGAGTTGGTAGCCCCAGGATACAACTGCTAAGAGCAAACACCCACCCCAGCGTGTCATAAACCGCCCCTGCGTATGACTGTCCCCTATTCTACCTCAATGGGGCCACCACCACCTCCATCTCCCACCTGCACCATGTAGAGGCCCCTGCAGGACAGGGACAGGGCAGGCAGGCTGTGGAGTGGTGGGCCGGGAATACAATCCCCACACTTACCCACTGAAAGTTCCCCCCAAAACAGACATCACGGCTCGAGGGGCAGCAATCGAGGAGGATGTTAGCTCAGCGTTAGTCGTGTTGACGCTGACAACAGCAGCAAAAAAGCAGACAGAAACACGAGATTTAGCACAGACCCAGTACAGAGAAATGCATCTGGGTGCCAAGAAGCTAACTAGTCATGCAACGTGTGATCTGCCTGCAGACTCCTTATTACACATGATGAAAGACAAGCAGAAGGGAGTTTGAGTCTCAGAGCCTGGGCTGACTTTTCATGGGTTGTCTATTTAAGGGTGAAAAAATGCCTGTACTTGCAAACTGAGCCCTCTTGATCCAAGCCGTATTGGTAGACAGTAAGCAGTGAGCCCACTTTTCAGGATAAAGCTGCATTTCAAATTTTTGATACAATTAATCAGACCCATTCTTGAGAACGAACAGCTTCCTGGGATTTTTTACAGGCTGGCCAGCCTTATTTTTTTGGATTTTAGATTACCATTTTCAGCAGTAATTAATTACTTTTCCCTTTGGGAGAAGGCAATCAGCTGGATTTCTAATATTGAGACAGACATGGCTTTAGGGTACATGCAGATTCATTCTCCATCTCACGCAGAGAGAATCCCATCGATCTTGTACATGGAGCGACTGTACACAAAAGGCAGGGTCAGTCAGCACACGCATACAAAGGCTGATGCTTCAGGGACATATTGAAGGACATGCACAATGCGCACACATCAGTGGAACAGCACAAAAGCAAGGCACATCAGACCTACAGGTTTTGGCCTTGTCAGTGTCAGCGGGTCTGTTTTTTTACCCCAGGCCAGTTCTGCCTCTTGTCTTTCATTCTAATGGCAGGAGCTGCCAGGAAAGGAGACATTCGCTGGCCGTTTTTCCCCCTTGCAGCTCTAGTAGCAGAAGTGGACCCAGAAGAAATGGGGTCCCGGGACTTCTTTTAACCTGTCTGTTGCCCAGCCATACACAAGGCTCTGAGCAATCCCCGTGGGCACAACCGAACAATTTATGTCATGCAGGGGTTCTCCTAGGTTTTCCCCCCTTGCAGTAAACCAGGAGAAATATCCCACCCTTGCAAACCCAGTATGCCTGAACCCAGGCCCCCTTCCTGCAGCAGAAGTTCTCAGCAGCGCCCACACGGTGGAGCTCCCCCCTTAGACATGAAGCCCAGCTGGCTGGCCTGGTGGTCCCCTCCTCCCCGAGGTGACCCTGCAAAGCCCGTGGTCACGAAGTGGGAGACAGCAAAGGGATGGTGTGGGACTCCCAGACCTCCAGTCCACTGCACGGAGCAGTCCTGCCGTGGCATGGGACAGACAGCGGGCCCGACTTCCACCTCTACTGGTGATCTGCTGTGTGACATTTGCTTCATCAGCTCTTGTCTGTATTAACTGTCAACTTTGGGGAGGGTTATGCAGGGTTTCCTCTGTGTTCGGCAGTGTCCGGCTAGCCAGGGGCTGGACTTCAGCGGTAGCTGCAATGTAACTGTATCACAAATATGTTAACCCCCAGTCGTCAATAGCGAAGTTATATGCTCTAAGGAGGACAGGGGGTCAGATTTTTTTAAAAAATGCATTTCAAAGTAATTATTTAAGAAGAAGAAAGTCACGAACAATTGTTTTGATCCAAGAATTTGAAAGAAAATTACACAGGAAAATGTTTCTAAATGTTGCAGGGTGTCTCTCAGGATCACAGCATCACAGAATCTGTCCAGTTACATTTTCACTGTCTCTAGGGATGGATATTCCACCACCTCTCCGGGCTGCTGCAACAGTGCTTACCCACCCTTATAGTATTTTTTTTTCCTTTTATCTAACTGGAATTTCCATGCTGTATCTTGCGACCCTTGCCTCTTGCCTTTTGCTGTGCAAAAGCCTTGGGAAGAGACTGGCTCTGTCTTCTCTGTATCATCCTCAGCCGCAGTCAAGCCCTGAGCCCCAGCGAGCCCCTCGTGTGCAGACATCAGGGCCTGGCTCATCAGCTCTAGTGCTTCACGGATGTAAAACTCCTGTCAGCGTCCAGGGTCAGGATGTCAGTCTCTTCTCTTCAGAGAGCTCCTACCTGAAGGACTGCATTTCTCATTCAAGCTTCCCTTCGTAAATAAATCACCTCGTAGACCCAGGACTTCAAAGTGATTATTAACAACATGCTCTGGCCCTTGTACTCCAGCATTGTGGGTGGCTTCAGTTGGTGTTTTGATGTACGCAGTCAAGAGGTTCATGGGGCTGCGCACTGCAAACACTAACCACCCTCTCAGCCAGCAAGAGAGGTCATTGTCATCGGCCAGTCCTCATTCCTGGTCATGGAGGAGTCTTCAGTTCAAAGAGGGCAATTTTTTTTTGATCTGCGTCAGTAAGTCACATTTGGCAGTCTGGTAATTGCTCAGAAGCCAGCAGCGGCTGGAAGAGATGACACATAACACAACAGGCAGCAGCATTCTTCTGGGAAATCAAAGCACTCTCCCAATGATGGTGCTGTCTTGATGGAGGCAGAAAATTCATTTGAACACCTAACCACTACCCCCACACACACATTGCAGAGGAGCAAAGCGCACAGAAGCTTGGCGATCCTGCCGTACACATGGCAACGTGGTGGTTTTGCATACAGCTGTGCTGACTGGCTTCCAAATCACTGCTTCCACAGGTCACCGCTGGCCTGCCGGCAGTAGGGGTGATTGTGCCAACCAGTTTCAAAGCTCTTTGTGTCCCTGCTGTCATCTGAATCATCAGTCTGGGACGTGTTCACATTCACAAATGTCTTTCTGAAATGCTCCCTTCTGTGGGAGGCCAGCGCTGGGTGTATTTGTACAGGACACATCACCTTCCATAGGTAACAGCTCTGTATCTTTCCAAGTGACAAGTGCAAAAGAACGTCTTTTCCTCGAGGCGGGCACACTTTGGGTGCCCCTCCTGGTGACTGAACAGCTGATAGCTCACCACGATCCGCTAATAACAGCACTAGGACAAGCCATGACACTGCTGTTTCGTTCTGTGCCGTGAAACCCTTAAATCTGTTCAACTCAGCAGTTCCCATCCTCTTCCCCCTCAGCTGCTGCCACCACTGCAGCTCCCCCTCTGCGACTTATGCACCCAAAGGCTCTGCCTCCTGGTGCCCTGTGGTGACTGGGGTACCCCAGAAACCTAAAGCAGAGTTGGACATAGCCAAAACCCCCCCCCCCCCCCCCCCCCCCCCCCCCCCCCCCCCCCCCCCCCCCCCCCCCCCCCCCCCCCC
>NW_008825609.1:1580192-1592493 GCF_000699105.1 Pygoscelis adeliae
GCGGCGGGTGGGGTTGGATGTGGCGGTAACCGCCTCGCTGTGGGGCAGCGTCACCATGCCTTTGGTGCTGCCGAAGGGTGGGCAAAGCCAAAACGTGTCTGCTGATTACTGTCCGAAATTAAATAGAAAATGAAGAGGGGGCTTGTGCATGGGGAAATAATGAGGCTTTTTGTGAAAACGAGTTGCGAAAAGCTTTGCGTAGCCTCCCGAGATAGGAGATGAACGTCAAAAAGTGACATCACTTGCTATGAAGTCAAGAACAAAATGGAGATCTTTAACGGGTGCAGGGGATAAAACTGTGAACATCTTTAGCAGCCATGGTCCAGGTAGAGCCTCTGAAGAAGCAGCTTCCAGAAAGGACCACGTTTTGTTCTGTGCTTTGGAAATACTGCACATGTGTGGGTTTTGAAACACGCAGCGTTCAGACTGGAGGACTTTCTCTTGTCTCATTCAGAGCAGAGAATCAGAGACACTTGACATGTTTTTCGTCTTTGATACAAGAACAGAGACCACGATGTGATGTTCAAATAAAAAAGGAGAAGGGGATCAACAAAGGTGACAGGTTGATTCTCTGCGGTTTTCTAGCGAGCTCACTGGTTTATTGGGGTTTATTCTGTTCTTTCTTCCCAGGGAGTTTGGACTAAGCAGTTTCAGACGAACAGGCTCCACTTAACCAAGACAATGTTTGCAGATTTGGACTATGATATCGAGGAAGATAAGCTGTGAGTATTCCGCTTGTCTTTTCCTGTTTTTTGCTAACAATAGAAATAGTCTTTGCAGCCAAGGCCTAATGGGAGTGGATAAATTTACCTGCTCCTGGTGCTGTGTGCTGAAGAGTCAGACTTGCTGTTCAGTCCTGATTTCTTGCTTCGTCTGGGGACTGGGGACGAGGCATCGCTGTGCTGGTGAGCAAAGGAGAACGCTTTCTGTTGCTCTGCAATGACTGCCCTGCATTTCTGGTTGCAAAGCAGTGCTGACAAATCTTCTGTAAATTCGTGACCTTAGCCAGAGAAAAAAATATTTATAATGGAGGAAAGATAATAAGAGCCAAGAAGTGGAGAGAAACTCTGGGCTCCTTAGGTCTGTAAGGAGGAGAACACTGGCATTTCCTGAGCAAGTAAAAGGTTTGATGAGATTAGCAATTAATTTAGCATGGAGCACTTGTCTTGCATCTCATTTATGCTGTGCAAGTTTTCCTCTCACTCCAGCACTAAGAGCAGATGAAACACTCTCTAAAACATGGTAGCGTTTCCTCGGTGCCTAGCAATGGATGAGGGTGTCTCTCCCACCATGAATCCTTGCATGCAGTCTCAAAAAAGTTAGCCCAGAAGGTCTTTCTGCTGGCCCGTGATGATAGACTCTGTGGCAGAGATAATGTGATGAATTCAAATGTGCCGTGCCCATTGTGTTTTCAGTTTGTATCGACTCAGATGCCAGAGTTGTTTCACACGCGTGCGGCTCTGCCTACCGTGTTCAGTTATTCAGTCCCCCTTTCTCATTCCAGGGGGATCCCCACTGTACCTGGGACAGTGACCCTGAAGAAGGACTCTCAGAACCTGATTGGCATCAGCATTGGGGGAGGAGCACAGTACTGCCCCTGTCTCTACATTGTCCAGGTGGGCACTCGGGGAAGAAGAATAAACCATCTTTGTAAAACAGTGTTGGCCTGAGAGATGGAAAGCGTGGAGAGTCCTTTGCTATTTGTTTTTCTCAAAGTGGGAAACATCATCTCACTTTCCAGTGAATAAGATTTCCTTACCCTAGTACCTAATAGGTGTGGAAGAATTAAATTAAGACTTCTGAAATTATCCTTCTCCTTGGAGAGCATGTTAGAGTTCACAGGTGAACGGTGTGACATTCTCAACATCAAGAAATCCTACGCTTGAGGAGGTACGTCCTGGAGGCAAGAACTTCCTGAGAGAACAAGACGGTCAGCCCACCTCTTGGTTAGGAAAGGGGAAAAACTGCGACTTCACCTTGAACAAAATACAACTGAGTTAAATAGGAGGAATGTAATTGTCCCTTTTTTGTCCTTCAGCCCTGCATTCACCTTTCCCTTCCTCTTGATTCCAGACTACCCGTGCTCTTTCTCCTCTCCGCTAGGTATTTGATAACACTCCAGCAGCCTTAGATGGCACCGTAGCAGCTGGTGATGAAATCACAGGAGTGAATGGGAAGTCCGTCAAAGGGAAGACCAAGGTGGAGGTGGCCAAGATGATACAGATGGTAAAGGTGAGAGGTAGGAGGGGGCCACTGGAGCTTGTGGGTTGTAGTTTACAGTTTGTTGTCCATTGGTAAAGGAAGCCACTGCTATTTGCTTCCAGCACAGCAGTTTTGGATTTGCTGTTTCTACAGGGAGAAGTGACGATTCACTACAACAAGCTTCAGGCCGACCCAAAGCAGGGCAAGTCTTTGGATATCGGTAAGACTGGTTTCTTTCTCCCTAGAGTGTTAAAGTGACATGGAGGGGTGAAAGATTGGTACCAGCTAAAACCAAAGTAAAATTCTGGTTCTGTTCTTCCTCTTAACTCAGTCATTTTCAGATGGATACTGTCAAAGAGAATTACAGGTTTAAAAAAACCCTTCCCTGACTTCTTGAAATAGTCTTGAAAGTCAAATTGAGGCTTGACTGCTGTTGTGGGAGGCTTGTTTTTCTGTGCTGTGTTTAGCATGGATGATGAAACTCAACTAGATAATAATTTAATTTATTTATTTTAAATACATGTAAGTTATGCTGATCTGTTGAGAGTTTCAGCTGTACACAGAAAGGCGTCTATTGAAAAACACTGGTTGCCGTTTCTCACCTTGGAGAACAGTGATGCCTATCTACACTGAGTTTTGTACAACCATAAATTTTATAGGAGAGAGGGGAGGCTTTATTTCTAAAACACAGTGTGTGTTTTGAACTAAACCTACACAGCTGTCTCTATTATATGGTCTACCTTTTTCACTTTCCTAAAAAATCTATCCCTTTTGCTTTCATTTCTTTTCATGGTGATTAAGGTGCTAATGAATTGACAGGGGTTCAGGAAAATGGTGAGGACTGAGATGGATTTCTGGGGAAACAGAAGTGCGGTGAGAATATGGTATTTTTCCAGGGATGTTGAACACTGTGGCTCCAGCTGAGTTCTTGGGAGCTGCAGGCACTTGGCACCCCTGCAAGTTTGCCTCTAAATAAATGTAGCTGAGTCATCTGATTCCAAAGAGGGCATGATTGTCTCTAGTAATTTGCAGAGTATGACCACCAAAGACAGAAAGGAATTCCATCAAGGGGTGACAAAAGGGTTTAACTAAGATCCAAAAGACAAAAGTAAGCGAAGGGATAACTTTGAGCATTAAATCCTATTTGTCTTGCTTTCAGTCTCATCTCCTGACTTCAGTTGAAGTAATACAGCAAGTAGCATAAGCAAAGTTTAGTTCCAAATATCATGATAGGTAGCTTATAGCAAAGTGATTTACTGGAATAGTCTTCCAAAAGAAGTGCTGCAGCTCTATGGATTGAAGTATATAAGATGTGAGAGCAGAACAGACAGAAAATAGAAGATGTGCTATGCACGGCTGGACCAAACATCTAGTTTCTATGGTATTCTTTTTCTGCTCGCTACCTCAATAGTGAGTTAAGTTCGGGCTGGCCAGTTTATTCAGTGCCCGAGAAAGTGGTGAAGTATGCTAGTGTGCTTTTCACGCCCATAGAAATGACCCTGATCCTGGTTTGCAACTCTCTTTTGGCCTTTAGTATTGAAGAAGGTGAAGCATCGACTGGTAGAGAACATGAGCTCAGGGACAGCGGATGCCCTGGGGTTAAGCCGAGCCATACTTTGCAATGGTAAGTATTGTCCAGGAGGACATTTTCTTAAGGGAACACTCACCCTCTTGTGCTTACCAACTTTTTATAGTTACTTGCATGGTCCACACTATTCCTTCATAATTCTTTTCTTCTGCTATACCTCACTGTTGTGATTGCCTCTGCCCTTCCTGAGTGATATATCCTGTCATTGGGGCCATTTAAATGTTAGCTAAGGTCAAATTAATTTAAAGTGGGACCCACTTACTGAATGCTGATAGGTGATGACACCACACTGTAAAACTAGTTGGCAGTTATTTTAAAAGCTTCCCATGTTGGACCAGGGGACTGGCTTTAGAGGTGAGAGAAATTTGAACCAAAAATATGAAACTGGTGTTTTTCCAGTCGGTCCAAGTCTTAACCATGTCATGGATTTGACTGTTGTAATTCTGTATTCTGATTCTTGTTTCCATCTAGATGGACTAGTGAAGAGACTAGAGGAACTGGAAAGGACCGCAGAGTTATACAAAGGTAAACTGTGTCTTCCGTCAGACACCAGATGGGAGAGAAGGATGCCTCCGTTATGTTTCAGTGAAATGACTTAAATGTTTTTTCTGGCTTCCATCACAGGCTTGACAGAGCACACCAAGAGTCTTCTCAGGGCTTTCTTTGAGCTATCCCAGACACACAGAGGTAAAGAACCTTGAGTGAAGGGAGCAGAAATCTTTGACCTCCAGTTTCAGGAGTTTTAGTCAGTACTTAGACGCGTGATTCCCTCACTCAAAGAAAACTAAGTGTTGCAGAAATGAGCTGGGGAGGGCTGCTCTCCTGGCAGTAGCGGTCATGGTGCTAACGCAGGCCCTGTCTTTCACATGAGACATTGAAGAAATGGCCTGCCAACCTCTGGTCTTTAGAGAATATGTAGCATCATTCCCCAGCTAATTGCAAGGTTATGGGAAGGAGTTGTAATACTGGAGGCAAGATTCTTCTCCAGGGTCGACCTCTTCTTTCACCTGTTTGTATTTATTACCCTTATCCAGCATTTGGAGACGTTTTCTCTGTCATTGGTGTACGGGAGCCACAACCAGCTGCCAGTGAAGCCTTTGTGAAATTTGCTGATGCCCATCGCAACATTGAGAAGTTTGGGATTCACCTTCTGAAAACAATTAAGCCGGTAAAGAATTTAACCGTAGGACTAAAGGGTCTGGAGAAGAGGGGAATCTAGAAAGACAGAAGCGTGTCTTTGAAGGTGTGGTTTTATAAATCATTCATTTTGGGAAGAACTGTCTTTGCTTTCCTTCAGGGAACTCTCTTCGTAAAGAACCTAAGAGGTAACGTAGTGAATATATCAATCTTGTCCCTTTGACTTTTGCACATGAGTATATTTCTCTCCTTTTCTTTTGGGGATGAGAGGGTAGTTTGATCAGTGTAGGCATCCCTAGAGCCCTTTCCTTGATATTGGTACCCATAATTAAAAAATATCACTAAATTTAAAAGAGTTTAGATAAGCAGTCCAGGATTTCAATCAATATATTTAAGGATTTCAATCAATATATTTAAGTGAGAGCCTGCAGGGGGTCTGTCCACTTAGTTTAGCAAAGAGAGGATTAAATCTTGATTTGGGCACCACTTTCAGTGCCACGTTGGATGGACAACACTGGGGCCTCTGAATCGGGGAGAGCGGTTTCCAGCACCAACTGAAAGTGAAACAAGATGGGTCGAAAGAGGATGAATCCAGACTAGAAGTGAAGCATGCATTTCTAACACTGGAGCCGCTTGCCAGTGACAGTAATGGGTGCTCTAACCATGGCAATTTTGAGTCAAGATCAAACATTTTCTTTCAAATATGCTCTAGTTCAAAAAACAGTTAACTCGAGGTAGTCTCATGACCTGTGCTGGTTAGAAGGTTGCACTTGATGAATTGTAGTCGTGTTTTTTGATCTTACATTCAGCAACAGGATGTTTCCCTTGCAGATGCTTACTGACTTGAATACGTATCTGAATAAAGCCATTCCTGACACAAGGCTGACTATCAAAAAATACCTGGATGTCAAGTTTGAATATTTGGTGAGCCGCTTGCTTTTTTTTTTTTTAAGTGCTGGTTGAAATTAAGTTTCATAGAATCATAGCCTGAAAGGCACATATAGCCTATATGATCACGTATCCATCCTTCCACAATCCATGCGAGGATGCATTATTTTTTCCCATTCTTTGTCTACTGCCAGATTACTCAGATTCAGACACCTGCTTTTAACCTAACAGTTCTCACTGGTAAGAAAGATCTCCCAGAATCCAAATGACTCATTTTCTACACGACTGAATTAATTTTCTGATTTATTTGCAAAGAGTTCCTATGCAACTTATGCTCTTGAACTCCTCTAAATAGCCCTCCAGTCCATATTTTTCAGGTAGTTTTGGATAGTCTTTCTTTAGCCAAAGTAAACAGCTGTCAAGTCATATTTGCTTTCATTTAGACCATGACTTTTTTTTCCTCCTCCATTTCACTCACCCCTTGTTTTCTACACCCAAAAAGGGTAGGGTTGTTAAGTGCATCTGTTCTATAACTGTAGGAATCTATTTCCTTTTACCAGTTGAGAGGAGTATTTGCAGCTGCAGCCCTAAGGCAAGTGAATATGGCAGCATCTCTTTCCACATCAGGCCTTCCCACAATTCATCTTTTTTTTCCTCTTTATTTATTCCCTCCTCATACTTTTCTGGTACTGTGGTTTTCCAAACAGTAGATGAACACGGGAATTTTCTCTTACTAGGTTATACTTGCCTAAGGTATTTGCTCCTGTAATATAAATAATAAGCGCCTTCTCTCTCCCCCACCGTTTTCTCTTCCCATCTTTCTCTAAATAGACTTTCTTTCCACCTGGGATGTTTAATATACTCTGATCCCGCTGTGCTTTCCCCCGTGCCCCTAGCTGCAGCCTTGAGGGAAGGCTTGAAATGGTACAACCCTGTGGCTGTGGGTGATGGTGAAATTGCTTCTAATTCTTAATATTTCCTTCTTGTTTTGCTTTTTTTCTTTTTTATTTTAAATCCTGCAAAGTCTTACTGCCTGAAAGTCAAAGAGATGGATGATGAAGAGTACAGCTGCATTGTGAGTACCAGTACTGTGGCAGTGACAACTGCATACTCTGTTTCTGCAGCTTCCCTGTGCACACTGCCTTGTAATTGGAGAAGCGCTCGTGTGCCTGTGTGCACCCAAACTAGTGAATACATCCCAAGAACTACACGCATTTCTTCTTAACGTATTAGAAATTGGAGATCCTTAAATGCTACCTAGGAAACTGCCAATAACTGTCATGAATCACTGGTGCTGTGGAATAGGAGAGGGACCAGATATCTCCTCTGCAGCTTGTTTGCTCAGTGGTTGCCTGTCTCAGTGTTTAAGTAATATTAACTTGTGTAAGGAGGATTAAGGTGTTATCTTCACAGATTCCATTTGTGTGTAGTGTACAGCTTATTAATTCTGGACTTGTTTCTGAGAGATGGAGGTTTAGCTTCTCTAGCAAAAGGCATGAGAAAGCTGCATTTGTAGTTGAGGAAAACTGATTAAAGGATCTCTCTGAACAATAGGGGTTTTCCTAAAAATAGGTAATTTTAAATCAGAAGACTGACTTAAAAAAAAACAAACTGTCAACATTCTCCAGTAACAGTTTGCTGTCTGGTTTAGAGTTTTACAGCTAATCCTTAACAGCTCTGTTTAAGATGGTAAAGGTGTCCCCTACATGCCCAGTTTCCCTGCATAAAAGTAAGATCTTGTTTTATCCTAGGTATTGATCTCGGAGCGGGGATTTGAATTTTTGGAATGCCCAATTCCCAGTGCCAGGAAGGAATAAAACTTTCCTGACATAACATTTAATTATATCTTTCCCGCTAAATGGGAAGGAGAGAATCCTAGTCTTGCCCAGCAGAGTAACATCTTTGGGTTTTGGCACGTGCAGCGTGCATTACCAAGCCATAGTCCCTAACACGGATTTTTATGTATGTTATGTTTACAGGTGCAAGAGAAGAATGCTGTTTTGCTCACAGATCTAACCCCTTTCTCTCAAAATTATTTTGTGGGACAACGTACAGGTCCCTACCTACTGGCTTCCAGCGTTGTGTCTGGATGGTTGTAGATACCACAGGGTTTCCTGTGTAGATGTGTAATATGTTACGCAATCCATACAGGGAGAAGCTCGCAGAGGAGGGCAGAATTTTTTGTGTGATTGATATAAACTAATATATCCCTCAGACCATAGACTTGTTGTTCATAGTGCCTGTCTTAATAGTTCAGATAAGAAGCCATTCACTTCTCCATGCTGGGTTGAAAGGTGCCTGTCCTTCTGCCTTTGCTTAGTAGCGATGCTTTTCTTTACCATGGTTGGCGTGTATTTGGCCTTCAAATGGCCCCATCGACTGCCAGTTTGTTGACGTGGCTCAATGTTCCTAATGTTTCGTGCTTCCTGACTGCAGTTCCAGTGAGCTTGAGAGGGCTGTAATAACCCAAGGTCATTGTGAGTCCGCGTCGGTAGGCAAACTCTGTGTACGAGCGCTGTTGTGGGAGTCTCTAAAATGGCGCCATGTTTCTGGCAGGCTCTGGGTGAACCCCTCTACCGGGTCAGCACTGGGAACTATGAATACCGCCTTATCCTACGTTGCCGGCAGGAGGCTCGCACGCGCTTTGCCAAGATGAGGAAGGACGTGCTAGAGAAAATAGAGCTCCTGGACCAGAAACATGGTGAGTCCCACTGCCGTGTCCAGCACCTGAAGGGGTCAGGCAGACATGGCTTTGGCCTTCATGTTCCTCCTCCATCTCAGCTCAGAAGTCTTTGCTGAAGAACCCTTCTGTGGCTGTGCCCGAGATCCACCCTCAGAGGCCAGAAGGGGTTAATGCGTAGGAGGCTGTAACTGTTGCTGGCGAGGGAGGCTTGATCACAGCCTTCATGCTCTGCTTGTGAAGGGGGGTTTGCCTGATTTGTTCCCAACTTGTCTCCGCTACAGTGCAAGACATCGTGTTCCAGCTCCAGCGTTTTGTCTCCACGATGTCCAAGTACTACGATGACTGCTACGCCGTGCTCCGAGATGCAGATGTCTTTCCCATTGAGGTGGACCTTGCCCGCACAACTCTCAACTATGGGCAGAAGGACACATACACGGACGGGGCAGAAGAAGAAGAAGGAGGAGGCGAGAGAGAGGGTAGCGGGAAGGAGGATGCAAATGGTGAAAAGCTCATTGATGATGCCTGAGTGTGCCGGCATGGCCAGAGGAAAGACTTTGCAGACTGTTATAAAAACATGCATTTCACATGGCAATTCATCCTCCGTGACTTTCTGTGTATGTCCAGCCTGGGATTCCTCCTCTGCTTTGGGTGGGGGTGGCTGGTTGGATTGGGACCAACCTCTGCTTTCCTCTCTCTTCCCTTGCTTGTTTGCCCGGATATTCCTTTTTCCTCCAGAGACTTCTGCTGCCTAACTCGGGTACTGAGGTGTGGGGAGGAAAATCCCCTACCACACCGCCATGTGACTCTGTGTACAGACAGGACACTGCCGAGTGTGTTGGGTGCACCGCTCCCCTCTGGCACGTGGAAGCCAGTTAAACATCTGGAGATGATTACAAATGGCAAGAACAGGCCCTTCTGTCCTCCCCTTGTGCCATGGGAAAGTGTTAGCACCAGCATTGTTTTCTTCACCCCACTGCTCACTGTCTTCAAGCTTCCCATTCTCTGTTTTAAGCCTGTTTTAAGCTTCCTCCGCCTCTTCCACCTGTCCCCGTGAGCTGCAGGACCGATTTTTGTAGCACGATCACTCCCACCGCTCCCAGCTCTCTGCGCCACTGTTCTTAAGAAATAGGAGCAAGTCCGAACTGATGCCTAGAGCTGGTGGTGGTACGTGTGATCTGATCACCCCCCCATCCGAGGGGCTGGGGGAAGCTCTCGAAGCAGGGGCTGGCGGAAGTAGTTGCCTGGCATGCTGAGCTGCTGCAGCCCTGCCGCAAAGACTTGGAAGTCTCTTCCCCTGGCTACCATCTGTCTTCACAGTCGCTGAGCTCCTGCACAGCTGGCACTGTCTGCACACTCCGTAGCTGCACCCCAGGGCTAGAATCCTGCAGGATGTGGCTCTGCCCTTCCCTGCGGGAAGGAGGGACCCGGCTCAGGAAGGAGCCCTCCTATTCGGCAGAGGTGCCGAGGTGAACGTACTTGTCTGAGGCAGACAGGTTCCTGGGAATAACAGCAAAGCTGCATGCATTTCCTTTCCGTCGTCCTCCTCTCTTACGGCTCCTTGCGATGGACAATAACCAAACGTGCTGCTTGTGCAGCCAGTCCTGCGCACTCTCTCCTTGTGCAGGTGCCAGCAGGAGCCACCTTAGAACCGTAAAGGGGACATCCCATCCTTAAACTAGAGAGGAGAGAGAGGAAGCCTTGTGGAGAGGGGAAGACATGGCCTGCAGGCAGGGACTTTGAGATTTTGAGTGCCGTCCGTGAGTGGCGTACCACTCCTACCGCCCCCCGCTCTCCTCTCTGCACGGCCATTTTGTGCTGCCTCTGGGCCAGCGGCAGCTAACATCCCGTTCCCCAGCGCAAGGGAAGGAGGGAAAGGAAAACCGAGGTAAGTGAGGCTGCTTCTTTCCTCCTTCCTTCTCTCTTCTCCCTCCGCCCTTGTGGGCCGATCCCCGATGCAGATGGCACTAAATGAGATTGAGCGGGCAGCACAGCTGCCGGGAGTGGCGTGCCTCTCGGAGGCAAGGGTTTTGACTTCTCTGTCATTACATTCTAGTGGTAGTGAGAGAAGTTATTTAAGGGCATTAATTTATGATCGAGATGTTTGTTTTGTTTTTTCTCTTTGATTTGTTTTTGGAGCTTCGTCGTCTCTGTGGGTGCCTGGAAAAAAGCCATCCATGGTCAGGCTGCTCTGGAAGATTTAAATGGACGCTGATATACTGACTGTTGTCTCCAATAAAGAAAAATGTGACATTTCGTTTCCTGTCCTTCATGGGTTTTCTTGACAGATGTGTTTGCTCATCCTCCATTGGTTTTAATCTTAAAGTATAATGATGGGAAGATGGGTGTCATGTGCTGGCCATTCTTTTTCTTGCTCGTACTGGTGGATAATCTCTATGCCAAGCTGCAGTGGTCACTGCAGCACAGGTTTCCAGAGGAGGCGGCTTATCAATGCTGTAGCAAGGCCAGTCCTCTACGTAATACCACCTTCCCAGGGGAACACCAGCCTTGCAAAGCCACCAGTTGCCTCAATCCTGCCTGGTGGCATCCTTGCACCTCTCCAGGGCCAGCTTCTCCACACAGCTCAGCTGTTGCATCACAAGCTTGAGCTGATGCTTAAGTCCCTGATCCTCTTTCAGAGCTGTTTGTTGTGCCAAAATAGGGAGCAGGTAAGAGGAACGGAGAAAACGCTTCAGCGGAGCCTGCCTGAAAGCCAACAAGGCAAAGCGGAAGGCCGCGTAGTAGCCAGGTTTTTTTGCAGCCCGGCTGGTGGAGGGGAAGGAAGAGGTCTGGGTATCCTACAGCACCATCTGTAGCAAGATCTTGTACCCTAAGGGCTTTTATGTGCTTCTGTGAAAAGATCGAAGAGCGGGAGGCTCAGTGGGAAATGCTGGCGGGTGACAAGGAAACAGAGGGGACCTTGTTCTAGTGACCTGCCTGGTGCTGACAAGGGCAGTTGTTTTCACGCTGTGGACCTTGGACCTCTGGGAAGTTGTGAGCTGCTTCTTGGAGGGGGTATTGGTGAATAAGGAAAAGCCGGCCTGGGGGACGGGGATTTGGGGGGGGTTGCTGGAGAAAGAGCTGCGGAGCAACTTGGTCGAGCAGAGCAGAAACAATGATCTTACCTTGTGGGGAGGGGAGAACAAGCTTGTGGCGCAGCGAATGAATGCCTACAGGGCTCCATCACCCTTGCTGCTGCTTCTCATTCTCCCAGAGCTTTGCATCTGGGGTTTGTCGTGGTGCTTAGTCTGATTTGGGATGTTTCTAAGTGGGTTTGAGCAGGAAAAAGCCTAAAGTCACCGCTGTGACCGGCTCACAACCAGAGCTAACGGTGGTGTTAGCCATGGTGGGACAGGGCACAGCCCCATGGGATTTACCTTCTCGCCTCCAATTTCCAGTTCTTATGTCTCTTCTTCAGCTGACATTCTTCAGCAGCTTTATTTTGCTCATCATTTACTGCTCTTTGCTTGGGAGCATCTAGAATGAAACCCTTTCCTTCATGTCCCTGCTCCCCCTCTGGGTTTAAATGGCTTTACGGGTCCTGCAGGCTTCCCCCATTACCTGTTAATTTGTAGTCAGTCTGGTCTGGAATGAAACACCTGCTTTGATGGTCCCATGAGCTGCCTCCCCTGTAGCCCTCTGCTTAGTTTTTGATCCCTCGCTATAGTCACAGGTTCCCCCGGGGCCTTTGAGGTGAAGCAGTTCAGGAAACCGGAAGAAAGGGCTTTGGCCAGGGGTGTTTATAAGAGATCCAGTCCTAAAGCAGATTAAGAGTGGTTTAAGCATGCCAGGGAAGGTTGTCCTCT
>NW_008825609.1:1592779-1602540 GCF_000699105.1 Pygoscelis adeliae
AGATAAAGCTGGCTCGCTGCTATTCCTGTCGGCGAGGGTCCATCTCATGGCTGCTCGCCTAATAGCATTAGTCTCAGACGGCTTCTTCTTGCACCTCAGCAGCGGCCTCTAACCCAGCGCTTCCCTACTTGGAAAAGCACCATCATGTGTCACTGCCCCAGCTTTACCACCCACAAAAGATGCTCCAGACGGAGGTGGTCAGAGCCGGTGTCCCACCAGTTTGGCAGTGCCCGAGGGAGGCATCGCAGGGAACGCAGTGTCTACCCCCGTGCTGGCTGCAGCTGGAAGTGGCCCGGATGAGAGCCATGAATTACACCACCTCCTAAACCTACTGCCAGCTAGCCTGGCGCTATCCCAACCGTGGAAGTGGGGCGGAGGAAACACTGACACCAGACCAAAGCGTACCAGATCTGATTACAAAGAGTCTCTAATTGTTTGTGTTCTGTATTGTGACAGTGCAGAAGGAAAAGGAGAGTCCTTGGCAGCCTCTTCAAAAGACTTTCTCCAGGGCTGGTTTGGAAGTGAGGAAAGAAGATTGATTTTTTCTTTTTTTTCTTTTTTTTCTTTTTGGTGTTTGGGCTGCTCTGAGCCTGTGTTGTACCAGCATGGGTGCAAGATGCAAGTAGACGTATCACTGGGTAGGTATGTGGACATATGTACATAAGGACCAGCTAGTCTTACATCTCTCCCTCTTACTTCTTACATCTGCTTTTGTCTCAACTTTCTCAACCCCATATCCCACCTACCCTCCCACGCTGAGGTGCGTGCGAACAAGGCCAGTTTTATACATCCCTGTTCCTCTGCCCTGGCTAAAAACTGTCCCTCTCCACCGTCTGGTCAGCATTGCAGCTGTCTCGTGCCAACACCTCCCCATCCCCCTCGGGACACCCGCCTCCCTCCCCGCCGCTCTGCTCCTCTGCCACGTGGTTGGCCTCCTCGCTGGCCGCCACCATGGCGTTGTCGGTGCTGTGGGCCGGCTGGTGGTTGTCACTGCTGTGCTCCTCGGCTTCCTGCACGTCGGACTCTGCTTCCTCGGTGTCGCTCCCACCACCCGTGGAGGGGTTCTTCTCTGGGGGTGGTTCCTTCTTCTTCCCTCGGTTCAGACAGCAGTAGGTGGCCACGGCCAGGAAGACAGCGGAGAGCACCACCTCTGAGCCCGCCAGGTAGAAGATCACCTCGTAGTTCTTGAGAGCATCGACCAAGCGTCCTGATGGTTGAAGAAGAAATGCGACAGTTAGCCTCAGCCTACTCACGCCTGCACTGACAGCCCAGCACAGGCGGGCAGCACCTGCATTTGGCTGAGGACCCATTTCTCAAGGGAAGAGCAAGAAGCCTGAATATCCAAAAAAATCACCCTGGGCAAGAGCCACCCTGTACCACCAGGGAATGTACTGTAAGAGTGCGGGGTTGGTGTTTTCCATTGTTTGGACAAGGTTAAATAATTGTGACACACTGATGTTATGGTCTCGTGTCATGGTGGGCCATCTTCTTCTTGCCAAGGTGAGATGAGCCTTGGCTTGTCCAGTCTCAGAAAAGAAACGAAATTTGAGAGGCATTGCTATTTCTTAAGCTATCATGTCAGGAAAACATTCAGAGAGGGAGAAGAAACATCTCTGGCAGAGAAATCCCTTTGGTTGGCCCATACCTGATGATTTCTCTGCCAAAGAGATGTTCTCAATGTATCTTCTGAATGCACCAGGACTGGCAATGGAGGGAGGGTTCCCAGTCCTTGGTGCTGGGGAGCCTGAGCAGCCGCCCTGCTGCAGTCAGGATGGGGCCATAGTGACCAGAGGCTTCATCCCGGTCCTGCGTGCTCCTGACTGCGCTTGTGACCCCCGGGTCCCTGCTGCGCTATGGGGCATGGCCTGAAACCAGCCCCAGGGCAAGCTGAGGTGCCTCCCGGAGCAGTCATGGGAGGCACGTGGCGAATTCCTCCCCAGGTGAATGTGCCCCTGTTCACCTAAGCCAGATGGTGAGTGAGGAGCCTGCGTGCACGTACACGCGCGCGCGTGTGTGTGCGCCCAGCTTATCCTACGCCAAACCCCCTCAGCCCCACGGAGCGGGAAGCAGCTCAGGAGGATTACACCAAACAAAGCCACTTTGTTCAACCCCCTTCTTCCAGCTGAGCACTGCTCCCCTGAGTCCGAGCTGTCGGGTTTGCCAGCACACTCAAGCTTCCCGCACCAGGGGGGTCCTGCCGCAGCGGGTCCCCCGGGGGGGGAAGGTGGGAACCACGACTTGGCTCCCCCCAACACCGTTCCTCGGTGATCCTGCACTGTCTGCGTCCCATTGTGCGTGCACACAGTACCAAGGCACAGGTGGACTGAGGCAGGAGGGCTAAGGGATGTTCCTCACCACCACCCGCTGGTGTTTATTAAAACCCCCTCTCCCCCCACGATCTCTCTGCAGCTGCCCCCGAGACACATATTTCTTGACACACACCCCCCGGCCGGGGACTGCTGACTGCCCCACAGCTTGTAAGATGGGACGTGAATTATTGTTAGCATCAAGAGGGTCTTCTCTCGGTCACCAATTTTTACCTGAGAGCTGGGTGGAGTTGCTGAGGGCAGGTTTTGCTCATAACTGGTGGTATGTGCTGGGGAAAAGGTCATTCACACAGAGGTCTTCACGGATGGGCTTTAGCCCACGTGTTGCAGCTGAAGGAGGGGAGTGCAGGAAGCGATGGAGTGGTTCCTGCCCAGGGATTTGCCCATGATCTGTCCCTGACCCTTCCTCGCAAATAGCACACGCAGGGAACTGCACTTCATTTGGAAATAAGCCTTTGGCATGATTTGGGTTTCTCAGACCTGGTCAGACACTTAACAGTAACCTACACCAACCTCTGAAGGTTCTCTCCCCGTTCAACAGCCTGTTTATGGGCTATTGTGGGGCATGGACCTTACCAGGGGCTGTGGCCTAGACTAGACTGGTTGAGAAGCTGTGAGTGACTTAATCCTCTTAAAAAAAAGTAACATCAAATGCCTCAGGTGGCTCTACAAACTGTTGTGGCTTGATTGACACCAAAACACCTCGCCTGTGCCTTGGGATTGGGGCCAACACAAGTTGAGATCATTATTCACAGCATTAATCAAAAGGCCATGGACACCAAGGAGAACTTGAAAGAGCCTCGCCTTGTCATGTGCCTGACCCTACCCATAACATGATTTTATGCAACTGCCTTCGCAGTGAAGGCAGAGACCTAGATCCCAGCATGAAAGAGAGGGAAGTGCCACTGATCAGGACTGAGGGACACTGGAAGTCATGCCGCTCTGGATAGCTCTGTATGCCTGCCATCGCTCAGGTCTCCGAGCAAAGCAGAGAGAGAAATATCACTTGCCATCTTCTGCCCCTGCTCAGATTCAGTGTTGTGGCGCATGGAGTGAGACTGGGAGCTCTCACTTCAGATCTCATCTTCCAGAGAAAATCTGAAGTTGAGAAATAGGGTCTTTCCTCAAGTACCGTGCCCCTGCCCAATACCTGCAATACCATGGAATGGCAGCCAAATAAATCACCTGTGTTTTGCAGCAAGATACCTACCTGCAGAGGGTGGACCGATGAGCACAGCGAAAGCCTCGATAAGTAGGACCAGCCCGATGGCGCTGGAGAACTTCTGGGAGCCAACGATGGCCATCAGCACCTCGAACTGCAGTGCCCCCACCATGCCGTAAGAGATGCCAAAAAAGACACAGAAGATGACCAGCCCCGTGTAATTGCTAGCCCTGGCACTGCAGATGTCTGTCAAGCCATTGAAGAGCATAGCAAAGCTGAACAGGTACGCCACGTGAGGGCGGACCCACTTCAACCCTGCCACCATGCCGCAGGCTGGGCGGGCAAAGATGTCTATGAAACCAATGATGGATAGCAAGAATGCAGCTTCTGTGTCTGGTACGCCTGTGTCCTTGGCGTAGTTGACCAGCAATATGGGGGGCACAAAGAGACCCAAGACCAGGATGAACTTTGAAATAGTGTAAATGATAAACCCTCTGTTGGAAAAGATACTAAAATCCAGAAGCTTCTTTCCTTTCTTGGGCTTCTTCTTGGCTTTCTTGGCTTTCTTGGTTCCATCAGTGGTGCTGATTCCCTCCTCTGATTTCCCTCCTATGGGCAGCATCTCCTTGGCTTCATATTTGTCCTGAGCTTTCTCCATCTTCCGCTTCATGCCCATATCCAGGGGTCTCATGACCGCCCCACAAGTGCAGCAGTTAAGCAGAAGGCCCCCCATGATAAGGAACCCTCCTCGCCAACCAAACTTCTCCAGCAGCACTTGCCCCAATGGAGAGAGGGAGGAAAGGAAGACAGGGCTCCCAGCGGCAGCCAGTCCGTTGGCAAGAGGCCGACGCTTGTCAAAGTAGGTGCCCAGCATGATCAGTGAGGGCTGGAAGTTCAACGCCATACCCAGACCTACATGAGGGTGAGAGCCAGGAGGGAGACAGGGAATGCAAGAACATGAGACGTGGTTTGCAACAAGCTGAAAACTCCCCTCAGACTATCCTAGTCCTGAAGTCCCATGATGGGATTCATGCGTTCCTCACAAGCCTCTGCTCCTTCATGTTGGTGGGTTGCCCCCGGAGAAGATGGGCTAAACCAGCCTGTCTACCTGAAGTGTATTTGCATCAGGTAACTGTGGCCATGTTTAGACAGGACCTGTGCCTTAAACAGCAACTTTGCCTTTCTCCCCTACTACTATATACTGATGCCACCCCAGCTGCCATGATCACCGAGCATCACTTACGTTTCTTCTGTCCCTCTCCCCTCAACCACAGGCCCTGCCTGTTTAGATCCAGCAGATGCATCTCCCACAGGTGCAACGTTCAGGACTAGATGCCTTCTGTGAGCAGGTGTGAATAGGTGGGGGGAGACCTGATGCTAGACATGGCAATGCTAAAGGGAGATACAACATGGTCTTCGCTCTTTCCCAGGTAAGTCTGCGTGCCCCCCCCAACTCCTGGGGCTCTCACCCGTCAGCACGCCAGCTGTCAGATAAAGCTCAATGATATTGGTGGTAAAAGATGCCAGGATCATCCCAGAGGAAGCTAGCAGCCCGCCGATGAGCATCACAGGCCGGCAGCCAAACTGGTTCACCATGATGCTGCATACTGGTCCTGGGAGGAAGCAGAGGAGGCAGAGTAGGAGACCAGAAGGAGACAGGACAACTGGGAAGGGGCAGCCAGCCTAAGCAGGGCACTCGGGGAAGATGAAACACTAATGACAGAGATCACTGCTTGGCTGCTTAGATACACATTCATTGGGCCCGGCCAAGGGAGAGAGGCTGCGGTGTGGAGATCTCTGCTTTGCCCTGCCTTCAGCCCCCTGTTCTCTTGGAACAAGAGGGGCTTGGTGTGATAGGGGCAGCACTTCAGCAATGAGAGCAAACCTGGCATCAACTGTCTGAGGCAGGTGGGGTGACCCCTGAGGTCTCCTGGGGCAGAGGAAACAGGGACATGAAATGCAGCACACTTCTAGAAGAGAAGTGGTGGGACAATTGTATTCTGCATGTTGGTTCATGACCGGGCCAGTAAGCGTGAGGAGAGCCCATGGGGACATGGTCTGGGACCGTTGCAGGGCAGGGGAAGGCACAAGTTGGCGAGGGGGAAGCATAACCAAGCATCACCTGTGCCGTAGAGCATGGCCAGCATGATGGAGGAGATCCAGGCTGTGTCACTGTAGCCCACGTGGAAATCTTTCATGAGCTCCTTGAAGTAGACACTGATGGCTTTCGGGAAGGCATAGGAGAAGCCAGTGATCACAAAGCAGCCGAGGAGCACAATCCAGCCCCAGCCACCATCCGGGGGCTTCACGGGAGCTGGGAGCTGCCCTTCCTCTGGGTCAGCTCTCCCCATCGTCTAGGCTGGGAGGGGAAAGGCAGACCAGGAGGAGGTAGGGCAACAGAGAGAGAGAGAGAGAGAGAGAAATCTCCAGGCACTGCAAGAAGAGAAGATCACAGCAGGCAAACATTTACTACAAGGTTTCTCTCCATGCCCACCATCTCCAAGCTCCAAGAGCCTCACTGGGGGACCACATCATCTCTCTGCACCTTCATCCTGCCAGGCAAGGCAGGATTGCTTCAGGGTGCGAGGTCAAGCCACAGCTGGGCAGAGATGGGAAGGTCCCCCTGAGCTCGGGGCAGCCCGCAGCTCCATAACCCCCGGTCAGATGCAGCCAAGCAGGGTCACAGCTCCCAGCTAAGACTGGAGAGCTGCATCTGATGTGGTGGCGCATCAGGATCTGCAGCACCCCACTTGCTCCACATCCAGCCTTGCCTGCAGGCTGGTGCGAGGTGAGAACCAGCAACGTGAACCCCGCTCAGCTCCCAAGATCTTCCTCTGAGCCTCTCCCCTCCCGGTCTGCTCCAGCTGGGAGCCTTCCAGGACCTGCTGTGCTACAGATGCCTCCCCCAGTGTGGCACAGGAGGTCCATTAACCCCACTGTGCTTTCCTTTGGGAGGCCTCTGTGCACACCCTTCTCCCTTTCCCTCCCTTCCCTGCTGCGAGGGGCCAGATTTGGGAAATGGGTGAAGGGGGAGAGCACAAACAAACCGGTGGCAGCCGTTATTTGCATGCCAGAGAGATTAGGGCTCTGTACCTACACGGAGGGGCTGGAACAAAGCCTAAGGGGGGAGAAGGAGGGAATTAGAGTGGATGTCTTGTGAGTCGCTCTCGGGGCTGTTAAGCTGCCCAGGAATTTTGCTCCAGTTGGCTGCTGTGGGTATGTTTTTCTCATTTCTCCCCTAGGTACCAGGTCTCTGCCATACCCCTTCCAGCACCATTGGCCTCAGTTTCCTGGTTAGCCAGGCTTATTTTCACACCTGTATGCAAAAACATCACTGGCCTTTGATTATAGATGCTCCTAAGTAGCATCAGACAGGCATTAGAAAGCAGGTGGGCTTTCTCCATGCCTGAGCTGGGCTTTGCTGGGTCCGGTTTGCCCTATCACCGTCTTGCTGGCAGTACACCCCCAATGTGGGTCCTCTCTCCTCCCAGCTCCCTGGGCTGAAGGACTAAGAGATGGTGGCAATGTCCCCATCCGTTGGCACTGGCAGTCGTGGGAAACGCCAGCAGTCACATGCTGGCTGGAGACTGCCAAGGGGACAAGGACACTCCTATGGACGGTACACACAGGGCTAGCACCTGGGAGCTTTGGATCTGGGTGAGTTTCTCAAGGCAGTCCCTTTTCTTCGTGTCCTCCAAGCAATGGGGACCACTTGCCCCAATTCCCATAGCACTGCTGTTGCTCTGCAGGTTGAACTGCAAATCCTTTAGGCAAAAGCACGGATGGCACAGGCTGGGGCAGAGTCCAGGTAAAGGGTCCTGGCTTGGCAAGAGGTGGTCCTACCCTGTGACACCCCTGAATCTTGCAGAAAAGGACAGCGACTGGTCTTTCTCAGGCTGCAGGAGGTTCAGCATGGAAACAGGCTGGAAACAGTCAGAGCCAGACTGAACAGTCTCGCTCAGCTTCTGCCATTACCCACCCGCTGCTTCTCTCCCAGCTCCACCTGACTGACAAGCTAGGTACAGCTGTACAAAAGGTGACCTGCTGCAAAAGCGCAATGATTTCTCGATCAGTGCTGGTGCTCCACCACTGCACCATCTGCTGCACGTAGCTACCTCAGATAAGAGCTACTGACACCAAATACACCCGAGCCTTTTTATCCAAGCCCGTCTCCCAGCCTCGCTCTTCTTGATCTCATCCTGCACCACAAATCAAATGAATCAATCAAACCATTGCAATTCATCTTTTTTTTCCTCTCAGCTTCCTAGCAAGAAAATATTTGTCCATCTGTGGCATTCAGAGATTTCTGTAGCATCGCCTGTCAATGATGAGTCAACGGCATCTGAATTTGAAGAACGTTAGACAAATATCCATCAGTACTGCTTGAGTTTGGAGCTGGATGGGTACCTCTGCAGGAACCACTTGCTCCGTGCCACACAACTGTACAGCAAGGCATGAAGGGGCTTTTACCTGCCTGCAGCTAGATGTTGGCTGAAAAAGATGAGGTGCACCAGAGGAGCTCACCTGTGGAGATGCCTCCAAAGCCAATATGCTATAGCATAGCTCTGCTGGAGATTTATCCCAGCTCTGAGCCAGGCAGTTCAGAGCTGCCTTGTTCCTAACACCATGGTGCGTACGCTGGCTTTTCTGCTCACGGCTGCACACAGTGGTCACGCCATGTACCCTGCACCTGCCTTTGCACATTCTACAGCTTGCTATTATTTTCTCCTCAGTTAAGGAGCTTTAGTCGCAGGTAAAAATACCATGGGTAAGTTCACATGCACCTTAAAGCTCATCAGCATGGGCACCTGCCCTTCCCCGTGCATCACACGCAGGTGGGCCAGAGCAGGCACTGCCGCAGAGCTAGCTGTAGGTGGGTGCCAGGAGAAGACTTGCACCGACACCAGAAGTCACCAGCCCAGGCTGGGAGGGTGAAGGCCACAGCAGGTTCAGCCATGGCTGCCGGTCCCTGGATGCACACAGAGCACAGAACAGTTGGTGCTGGACGATGCCCAGCAAAGCCCTGCTATGCCAGGCAAGCTGCATCAAGGAGGGTCCACACGAATGCTAGGATGGCTCCTCATGCCTCCACACAGTACAGATGGGGGTGGGGTGGGGTCTCTGTTTATTAAATGTAAGGGCCACAATTCATGCCACCAACCTCCCCAGCCCACAGACAACACCCTGGGAAAGCATTCGTTAGAGAATTGAACGAGTGCAGGCCTGGGACGAGCTGTCCTGTCGGCAGCCAGTGCCAGGATGTAAGCATCCCTCCATGCCACTGACCTGTGCAATGAAGCGATGACCTCCCAAGCACAAGCTGAGCCTCCGGGGGCCAAGCAGACCTGTCCACAGCGCTCCCTTCTCCCTCCGGCTGGCACTTCCCGGCTCTGGATGAGGGCGCCCGGTTAGATGGTCCCGCTAGCTCTTTGCTCCATGGTGGGCACGCTATCAGCTGGGCACGGGGCGATGACTGCAGGACTCCAGTGCCTGTCAAGCAGTCTCTTGTGCCCCGCTCCTTCCTTCGGGGCACCTACGCCCTCACTAGAGAGCTAATCCCCCTCTCAGCTTGCTTTCCTCCGGCTCCGATGCTGCCCAGCAAACCCGCCTGTGGCCAATCCGGGGGGACGCCCCGCGCGGGGGACCCCCTTGCCTCCTGCAGGTGCAGGTAGTGCCCCACGGCGCTCCCAGCGTGGATGTGGGTCAGCAGCTGCTTATGGTTTCAGGTCGGCAGAGACCGGCGGATGCTGAGCGGGCAGAAAGCACTTCTCTACTTTTAAGAGGCTTTTCCAGCCAATGGGGAGGAGGTGGCTGCCTGCCGCAGCCCGAATCCCCCGGTAATCCCGCTGCCCAGGATCTCCTCGCCTTTCCCCCAGCAGAGCGGGGCAGGCTGGCTGGGGGCAGATTTGGAAGGGCCGAGGCAGGAAGGTGGGAGGGTGCTGGTGATGGACCAGCCAGGAGGGAGGGTGCCGGGGAGGGGGGCAATAGAGGATGAGAGCACAGGCCCATGCTTCAGTAAGGGGCACAGTGGGGGAAGGGGCTGCTTTCGAAGCCCTCCATTGCTTCCTCAGCCACCAGCCAGAAGGATGGAGAAGCGCTGGCATGGCTCTGCAGGGCACGTGCCCAGCAAAGAGCAAAGACAAGGTGGACCGGCCGAGGAATCACTGCTGTCCATGGCTCGAAGGGCGGGACCCAGCCCGCCCCTGGCAGCTCACTGACCACCCCCCACCAAAACGAACCCCCTCAGCAGCTGCCAGCCAGGAGGGTGGCCG
>NW_008825609.1:1603357-1611981 GCF_000699105.1 Pygoscelis adeliae
CCCAGGGCTGCCCAGGAAGGGAAGGGGCTGCGCCGGGGTTGAGAAGGGGCAGATTCTGCTACAAACGGACGCAGTTGCCAAAGGGGCCGAGAGCAGAGAGCTGCACGCCGCAGACCCCATCAGCTGGACCACGTCGCTGGAAGCCTTCTTGAGGCCTCCTCCCTTTGGGGTTCATTCTTCTAGAAGCAAAGCGACTGTTTGCCAAGTGTCCTTCTCTGCCCACAGCAGGGCTAGCAAAGCTTCGCCTTCCTCATCCTGCTAGCACTGCCCCATGCTGCAGATGATCTTACCCATCCGTCCCTCCACCTCCCAGACCAGCAGCATCCCCTCTCCCAGGCCACCAGCACCAGTAACACCAGACTTCTCCCACTCAAGTACAGTAACATCATACGGGGAGGGGAACGGGGGGCAATCCAAAAAGAGCAACAGGGATCTGCTGCTGGCTAAAGCACGCCAGACAGCCAGGCGAGATGGGTCCCCATGACCCGGAGGGAAGGGAGGGGAAAAAAGAGGTTACTCCATGAGCGGTAGCACTAGGTTGCTGCCCAGCTGGGGGTCGCAGCCCATCACTTGTATGCCTCCCCCTTCCCTGCTGAAATGCTCTGCCGTCCACAGCCCCGCTTCATCGGATGATGGGTGCCGAGCGGTCGTTGGTGACCGTGGGACGCAGCTTGACTGTGGCAAAGGGGTTGGTACCTCTGGAAAGGGAAAGGAAACAGGCAACCATCAGGAAGTCTGCAAAGACCATGCAGGGGTCCCGCTGACCAAGCAAAGGCTATTTAGTCCTGCCGGACAGCCACCTCCATGCCAAGGAGGAGAGTGTGGTAAAGCTGGCTGCTGAGTATGTTTTCTCCATTCTTAACACACCCTGCTGCAGGTTTCCATGTGCTTCCCCTTGGGCTCTCCTCAGGGCTTCTCACCCTCCCTCTTCCATAGGACGAAGAAAGGACACTAGCATAAGGCTGGCTGTTGCAGTAGCACTCTACACTTATGGCCCCTGACCCTCCAGGCAAGGAGTCAGGGAGCAGAAAGAGGCCACAGCACCATGCCAGAAACATGGAGACACCAACCCAGCTGCCGGGGGAAGGAAAGCAGGGATTTATGGCAAGTCTCATCTTCACAGTCCCGACTCATCAAAGTTAAAAGCCACGTCCCTTACACCTCAGCCCTTTCCAAGCAGGCAGAGCTGCACGAATCATATAGCTCCACACTCAGGCTGCAAGCTGCTATTGTGGCTCTTCCAGGATGGATTAGAAGGAGCACGCAGGTCTGGCCACCTGCTCAGGGTGCTCAGGTCCTACCTCATATTACCAGAGATAGGAGAGAGCCTTCCCAGTCAGCCAGAATGGCCCACCTCTGTGGGCCCACCTCCTATCCTGGAAGGTGGGTTGTGCATTGCTTTCCTTCAGACACTTCCCTGTTCCTCCCACATTTGATAATCCAAAAGATTAAATAATAATAGTATTGTAATAATGCCCCCCCCGTCTGATGATTCCAGAGCACAGCTCCACGCTTCACTCACCGTGGGAAGAGTTCAGGGCGCTGGTCAAATACTCCTGATTTCTGCAGTGAAAAGAAAGGCAGCAGTGAGCGATCCGGGGTAGGGAAGGGAATGGTGAGACAAAAGTGGTGCAGGAAACACTGCACACACAGAGGAAGATTTCACAAAATACTTCCGTGAGTTAGGAGCCCAAGTCGTATTAACGGGGCTCTGACTCCTTATTCATTCAAACTTTGCATAACCCCACAAAGTCACCGCTACAGATAACACCCTGATTTCTGTGGTGGGGGCTGTCCCTACACCACAGCTTCCCCATTCCCCTAGGACAACTCCCTTTGTCTTGGGGAAGAAAGGAGATGCCTCAGATCCCCAAAGTGTCATGTCTGAAGAGCACAGCAAACAGTGACAGTCTGAGCTACATTTCACCCTGCCAGCGCAGCCAGAGATGCCCCCCTCACATCGCCCACACACCCTGGCAAAGAGTGTATCATCAGTGCCTTTACATGCTTCCTGCATCCACGGGGAACTCAAGAGCTGTAGTGCTGCACCCTACCCTACACCACATACTGCTTAAATGTGGACCAACCTGATGGAGAAAGATGGACCTAGGCCTTGTGGCCCTTATTTTTGGCCAATAGATAATGAAGGATCAGTGACAACTGGCCTGCTAAAGTACACCAGTTTCTGTACCTGGTGGCAGACAAGAAAGCCATGTGTGGCTATCTGTGTTCCAGCTGGGAACGCGCCCATTTGCTGCTGGCTCAACCGGAGGATGTCTTGGGCAGAAGTTTAGAGCAAGTCTGAGTCTTTCCAAACTTCTAATGAGGCTCAATTTCTCTGCCATGGTACTCTAAATGTTCCACATGCTTCATTGCTCAATCCCAGGTCTATCCCTACACCTTAGACCCAGGACCAGATGGAAACCAGTGACCCAGAGGGGGGGCTAGGCTGCAGAGCCTGTTCCCCTCTGTGGTGTGCAGCCTGAGGCTCCCTGAAACCACAGAGCAGGACATGAAGGGAAAAAAAGAGTAATTAAATGTTACATTTTTGAGTCCTTTGAGCCATCCGGTTGCTTGCAACCGCGCACTGGCCTGGAACCAGTGACCAGAGATGAGGTTTCCCAGCCTCCTATGAGACTGAGCAAGTAAACGCCCCATAGGCAGCACCGTCCTTCCCTCTCCCAGGTTCCTCATCTGTAACTGTACTCAACTTTAACTTTGACTGTCCTCACCAGTCAATTCCCCACAGCTGGAAGCAGTGATAAGTGGAGCCATAAGCCGTAGGTTGGACACAACTTTTTCTAAGGCTCTCCAAAATGGCTGTGCTCTCAGCCTTTGCCCCTAGCTTTTCCTGTACCCCAGCTGTGACTTTAACCCAACCCTTGCTTGAATTTAGAAGAGGAGCCCTATGAAACTCCTCTCCATTCTCTGAAGGGAGAAGGAGGATGGCATCTCTGTTAGCTGGTCACCCACTCCCAGCCCAGCCTGATCACTCCATGGTCCTACTATTAGCAGAAAGAGGCGCTGCCCTGGAGCCACCAGAAATCAGGCTGGGAGGTCATGGAGAAAAGGACTGAACTGAAGCGTCCCTGGTGAGCAAAAAGAGAGAGAAATGAGGAGGGCAGGGGCAGAAAAGCAGTCCCTTGGGGGAGCAAAGCCAGGCACTGAGGATCTGTACACACAAGGCTGACTGGCAGGGGCCACTAGGACATGGTGGCATGTGAACAGATTGGGTGAGAAAAGCCAGTGCTAAGAAGACCCCTTAGCTGAGGAAGGGAGGAGGTCATACACCAACATATGGAAGGTGGTTTTCTTTCTAAACAGGCCAATGCAGAAAAGGTGTGCCTTGGAGGATGAAAGTCAGATGTGGCCCACTCCACACACACCAGTCACTCCTCCTGCACTCACCTTGGAGCCAGAACTGACTGGGGTGGCCACCCCACTCTGGTGACTGCTGGCACCCACCGAGAGGGGAGGTGGGTTCGGCAAGCTGGGCTGGGCAGCAGCAGGCCAGTAATTGCTAGAGGAAGGAGTGCTGGTACGGTCCAGGATGTCATCCATGCTGTGACTGCTTCGCAGTGGGAAGGACCTGAGCAAGAGAAGACAGTGGGGTGAGAGTCAAAGAGCAAGGAACAGGGAGCAGCACAGGTGCTAGCCACAACATGTATCTATGGGATGTCTCTGGAGAAAATACACATAGCTTGGACCATCCCAGTCACAAGCGCCTTTGAGAAGATATTGCATGTGTTAGGGGAGCCATCTAGGGTAAGCCTGTGAGATCTCAGGGCACGGCAAGGCTCTCAGCAGATGCTCCAGCATGGGAGCACTGCAGCTTTTCACGGGGCACACCCCAAACAGGTATCCCACTGGTGTTAGTGACCTACCAGGAGCCACTCCAGCTCCTGCCTGGCCAATTGCTCTCCTGTTACCTGGTGACTGGCTCCTCCATCTCCCTCGCATCCTCCAGAGGCTTGACATAAGCTTCAGGGAACCAGCCACATCTAGGGCACAGGAACAGAGATGAATGAGGTCCAGGCAACCATGGTTTGTGGTTCTTCAGATCCAGCTGCCCAGCACTCCTGATCTATACCCATTCCACGCATCAACCAAGCCGCTGCTGCCGCTACCATGTGTGACAGGATTTCTGCACATCTTTCACCCCTAGGTGGGGCACGAGGTTCTTGAGAGACAGTTCTTGAGCTTGGAGCAGGACTCGGTTATCTCAGAGGCTGTGCAAAATGCCTGCTATCGGGAGCAACGCTGGTGCAACCCAGGAAGAGACGCTCTGACTGAGCATGGTCACCAAGGCTGGCACACAAGGAAGCTGAGGAAATCCCTTCTCCTCAGGGCAAAGCAGCTCCACCCCAGAAACCCCCCAAAAAGGCACTGCTTTTGCTCATCTGACATCTGAGTGTGAGCTTCCCTGCAGAGCATGGTGCAGGGATGCCGTGTGGAAGAGGGCAGGCTTTGCACACAGGTGTTGGCCAGCAGCGCCACAGGGAGTAATTCAGTAAGCGCCGGGTGCAGCAGTTTCCATGCCCTGTCTGTCCTGGAGGGTGCGGCAGCAGTTGCGTTGTGAGCTGAGAAATGCCAGGCTTCTCAGGTAACTCCAGCAGTTCACGGCCCTGAGCTGGGTCCCATGACAGGAGTCACTCAGTCATGCAAGCCAGGAGAGGGTCACTGCATCCCTGGCTCTTCTACCCAAAGCCCCTGGAGCTTTCTCAGGCAGCTCACCCACGCTCACCCTGCCCCACCACATCTCCTCGGCTTGGAGAGCCCCCGTGCTAGACACAACCCATGACTGAGGCCATGGCGATGTCCCACCCAGATGGTGGGTGAGACACAGTGCCCAGGCCACACCAGGGGGAAAAGGGGGAGATAATTTCGGGCTTGAGCCTTCCAGCTCCAGACCCGACAAGCCTGCATCAGCCTGCCAGGCCAATTTACAGCACCAAGTCACGTACGTGGATGAGCCCTGCAGCTTGCCATACAGCCAGCCGTTCTGCGCGTCCGGCATCAGCACCGTGATGACATCCCCGGGGTCAAACCGTAGCAGGGTCCGGTTGGCACCCGTTGCGTGGGGCACAATAGCCTGCACTCTCACCATGCCGCTCCTCCTCCTGCCTTCGCTGCCACTGCTGGCCTCACCAAAGGAACCCGAACGGGAGGTACGGCCAGCAGGGAGCAAACCTGCAGGGAGGCATCAAAGGGGTCTGGCTGGAGTCCAGCAGCCTGCTGCAAGACCCACGCTGCCTCGAAGGGACCAGCGCTTCCCCAGCCAAGTAATTATCTTAGAGGAGTAGATGGTGGATGGCCGTTCTCTGCAAGCAGAGAGCAGGGCATAGCATGGGAAAGGGTAAACCATTCATCTTGCAGGAGAAAATCAACTCAAGCTGAAACCACTTGCTTTGCACTATGTCCTCTTTGGCCAGATGTCTAGGGCACAAGCACTGCCTGCTAAATGACTGACTGATGTCCCTCTTCCCAACCCTGCTAGAGCAACTGAGAATTTGGGTCGTTCTCTTCCACTGCCCTTTCTTTTTTTTTTTAAACACTTTAAGCTGAAATTTTTCAGGAAGGAAAAGCAGGTGAGACATGAGGTAACTGGCTGGGTTTTGTAGGGCAGGGTAATATTTAATCTGGTAGCACAAGGGAAGGTGCATTACCAAAATGGGAACTCCAGTAAGAACCAGACCTCATGGTTCAAGGAGTCTTGAAAATTGCACACCTGTGTGTTCCCCCCCGCCACAGCCAGCCAGGAAACCTGGCCTTGTCCTGGATGGACCGTGCTCTGAAGGTTGTGCTTACCCCCTACTTCATTCAGCCTTGCCCTCCCCAGCTCCCATATGCACTGTCCTCTCATCACGCCCAGGAATGTGGCTGAGGACCAGTGGTCTGACAGAGTGGTGGTCCCCCCCCAAACCCAACCCTGTTCCCAGAGAGGCCAAACCACTGTGTCTCCCCACAGCATTGCTCCCGGACATGGGTCATACTGCCTGATGGTGTCCTCCGCAGTGGCTGCCTGGGGAGCTCTGGTTGAGGAGACAGTCTCATTTCTGGAGGTTCTGGAGAGAAGGCGCTGGATCTACTCCCAGTCATGGGAGAACTAAAGTCCCCAAGGGGTCTCTGGGGCTGTTGGAAGGAAAGGAGGCTGAATCCACACAGGCTGCGTCAAGCGGGAGATGCTCTGAGAGATACCCAGTCCCTCTCAGAAAGCCAAACCCAGCACATTCCCCCATTGCAGCCCATACACACGCTTCCCTTCATCTTGGCCAGGAAAGGCCACGGAAGCTGGACAAGGCAGCAAGTACCACGGTCGGCTAAGGACTGGCCTTGCCCTGCAGCCTGAAAGGCACAGCTGCAGCCTCGCCACCGCCAAGGCAGAGGCTGTCTGCGGGCTCCTCACCATCTCGAGGTGGGTGGGGGTGAGCCGGCCCGATGGATACCCCTGGCCATGGGAGGCCATGAGAAGCCCCTGAGAGTGGCTGTTTGAGGGGTTGCGGCTGGCCTCCAGCTGCTCCTTCCACTGCGGTGCCTTGGTCTGGATCACGCCCCGGGCCTGAGGAGGGAGAGAAGAAGAGGGGGTGACTGACAGGGCAGAACAGCTACAGAGGGACCTGGGGCTGCCACGTGCATTAGATTAGGGACCAGGTCCTCCCACAATTATGTTTGTGGGAATGGCTAAACAGAGCCCCACAGAAGTGAATTTCTAGGATGGCACCCTCCAGCAGAGACCCCGTGGTCCAAATGACCCTGCCATAAACACCTACATCGCCCTTCCCTCTCCCGTTGCTCACACACCCAACTAACCCCATGTCAGCACCATCTTCACCCCTGGCCATGCTCTCTCAGCCTAGTACAGTCAGCCTGGACCCCAGAGCAAGAAATTAAATGGAGTTTCCTGCCCAGTCCATGCACAGACGCTGCCTTCACCCAAGGGGTGCCTCAGCCCTGGCTCCCTCCTGCCTGCATGCCGCCCCTCCAGCCATGCTGCCTGCTCCCCCAGCTCCGCTCCCTGGCACGCCAGGGTCATACCCTGCTGTAAAACTGGAGGAGAGTGTTGTAGAGCATCTGGTGCTTTTCAGCCAGGAAGCGGTAGCGGCGTTTCTCCTCCAGCTCAGCCCCTCTCTGGCTCTCAGAGACAAACGCCTGCATCTCCAAGCGCAGTCGCATCACATTCTCCTGGGCCACAGGGGAAAGAAGGAGGAAGGGATCAGTGTAAATCCAGCAGAGCGGGCTCACACACAGCAGGGGAAGGGGTGAAACAGGTCATCACCAGCTTCCCAGTCCACTCGCAGTGCTGAAGCAGCACAAAGGAGCTAGAGCAGAGTGCCAGGGACCAAGTCCTTGCACAATGAGGCTTGCTAAAGGAGGCAAGGGCTTGGCAGGAGTGAGCACCACAGGTCAACAGCACCCTGTAGAAAAGGAGTTTCCTCCTTTCCAGATAAGCCTGCTGCCTTTTGAACACTGGGGACAATCCCCTGGCTTTTAAGAAAGGGCAAGGTTGCTCAAAAATCAGTCCTGGCTCCAGATAAATCATCCAGTTCTTCTTCCAACTCTTCCTGCAATCCCTGCTCACCTTCATCTCCCGGACTTTTTTATCACGGGCCCTCTCCATTCTCCACAGCTCTGCCATACACTTATCCAGGTTGGTGGCTCTGCGCTGGTACTCCAGCTCATACTGCTTCTGGCTTTCCTGCCAGGGAGAAACCAGGCTGGGTGAGTCACCGGAGACCCAGCCACACTGTGATGCAGCAGGGGTCCTGCTCTGATGGGTGGTTGAGCATCTGAGTCCCCCTGAAATCAGGCTTCACCTAGACCTCTTATAAAAAGTCATTCTTTACCTTTCTCTTCATTTTGAAGGGCCCCAGAGCGCTAACGAGCCTCAGGATCTCAGGAGCAAAGAAACCTGGGGCCCAGCTCCCCCGGCACTGGGAGCAAGCCCCCAGGCCTCTGTTTCCCTCCATGACACTACCCACTAGCATGGCCAACCTGGGCCACAATGGCACAGAACCCACACCCATGCAAAGGCTGTGGTTCAGGGAAGCTGGGAACTCTGCTTTTGGGATGCCAAGTGTCTGAGCCCCGTTGAAGCATTCAGCAAGTCCCACTGCACAAAGGAGAAGAGTTCCCCGCCCTCTTTAGCCTGAGGTGGTTGAGCATCATCATCATCCAAACTAGGTGGGGTTTGGTCTATGATGAGAGAAGAAGATAAGGCCCCCTAACTCCTGCTGAGGAAAGTCAAGGAAACACCTCAAGTGCTCGAGCGAAAGCCCTTGGGTAGAGGGGAGAGGGAAACAAGGAGGGTTGAGGAGAAGGGAGTTCATCACTCACACTGATGAACTGCAACTCCATTTTGGCGTTCTTCTCCATGTGCTGCAGCAGGTCCACGTGGAAGGTCTGAGCCTGGAAGAGGTAAAGGAGCCATCACCCTCATCCCTTCACCATATGGGGTGAAGGGGTGGCTCGCAAAACCCACAGAGCTAGCGACTCCTTTGCCACCTGGACCCCATACAGAAGCCAGAAATGGGCACATGAGGGCTACCATGGAGCAGCCCTGCAGCCTGGGGGTCAGCACTCGGCACCCACCCGACCGTTAACACCCAAGCTTCGGCACGGGCACA
>NW_008825609.1:1612000-1612321 GCF_000699105.1 Pygoscelis adeliae
CATCTTCAGAGCCAGGCATTGCTCAGTCTACTGCGCACCTGCCACCACACCTGCGGAGAGGTGGTGACAGTCCACCAACGGCACCAAACATTGAACAAGAGCCAGGCTCTGGGCATGCTACCTCTGTAACACGCCTCTGTCACATGCAGCAGGGATAGCAGGGAGGCAGGCACCTGCCAGCAGGCATGTCAGAGGCGGGAGATGGGGCAAGTTGGGAAAATGCCAGCATGCTGTGGTTAAGGAAGTCCCTTTTTTCCCCCCCTGCACCAGTCCCTGGGAAAACCACTCACCATGACTTCCAAATCAGAGCTCAGGAGTCTC
>NW_008825609.1:1612372-1614031 GCF_000699105.1 Pygoscelis adeliae
AGGAGACGGTGGAAAAATCCCACGGCCATTTCCTTGTGCACCCAAGGAGACAGACCAGTAGCGTGCAACTGAGGCTGATGATATATGGGTGTGAAAGTCCAATAGATATCGCAATGCACTGCTCTCTGCACCCTGAGAGAGGCTGGTAGCCTTCCTCCCCAAGGCTCAGCTCCACCACCGCTCCCCAGGCACTGCCAATGTGGGGTTGCTCCAGCCCATGAACCTGCCAGACCAGCGCTCTGCTACAGCCCGTGGTGCCAGCAGGCAGCCTCGGCTCTGCCATGGGCTCTGGGTGCTGGGTTTCCACTCTGCCGCAGCCCCTACGAGCCCCGTTTCCACCCCCAGTGGCACCCCAGCTATGGTGCACGGTTCTGGCTGTCCTACAGGAAAGAAGCCACAGCACCCGCTGCTGATGCTGTGTGCGGTCCCGCTTCACCGGTGTTGGCATTATGAAACCATGGAGGGAAGAGACTGATGACAGGGAGCGGAAGAGTGAGCTGGGTGGTGCAGATGATGGTAGGAGTCTGCAGAAGGGACACATCTGCTGGAAGTTTTTTACTAAAATGTTAAGTATCAGAGCAGTTCCCTGAACATATTTTCAGCCGCTGTCATTAGGCTGCAGAATTATTTGCGCTGCTGAGTGTACGCCCCTCAGCTCTGAGCTGCCGTTTCAGCTGGCTGTAGGCTCAGGAGAACAACACCCCATCAGCTGTTGTCAGTCCATGCTCTCCGGCTTTTCCCTCACACCTGCAAGGAGGAGCAAAATAGTTCCTCCAAGATGAAAACTTCAGCTCTCAGGGCAGAATGCCTCAGCAAGGACTGGTTTCATGAGAGGTCCATCGCCGGAGGTCCGTTCCAGGAGCTGGGCTCAGTCATTGATCTCAGAGAGATACAGGGAGAGTGCTGGGGCCTTGGGGGCTATTTAAGGATACACAATAAATTTGACTCTTACTGCCTGGACAGGGCCTGGCGCTGTGAGACACCATTTAGAGGAGCTGTCTTCCTTCCCCCAGTACCTGGAAAGGGACTAGCTAAGGGAGAAGGCCAAAAAAATGTAACTGTGGCTCATCACAGGACAGAGGATGGCGAGCGGGAGAGCCTTACCCAGCACGTGTGAGGTGGAGCTCTGCAGCGCTTGCTCCCCAATCTTCTCAATTGCCTTAAAATACACTTCAGCCGCTTTGGATAATGCTGTGAGAGGAGGAGAGGAGAGGTAAGGATCTGGCCTGCCTTCCCACCATCACCAGCCCCAGCAAGCAGCACACAGGACAGTCACCCCCTGGTACCTCGCCTATAGGCAAGGGCACCCCGACTCTTCCCATCTGTGCCTAATAACAGCAGTGGGTCCTGCAGCAGGAGAAAAGTGAGTAAGAGCAGCTGAGGACATGCCACGGAGGGGACCATCAGCCTTGCCCTGGGTGACAGCAGTCCCTTCTGACGCATAGTGGACACCCAGGATGGACGCAGCAGCATGGAGCCTGGGCCATGCAGGACCCCACTCACCATGGAAAGCACGCAGGTAGTTGTTCCCCAGGTACACCAGTTTCTCCAGCGCGGGGTTGAACTGCTCCAGAATACTCTGTGGCCAGGCAGAAGCACATTAACGCCAGTCTTCCCCACGCCCCAGAGACCTCAGCAGGTTGATGCCCTCCTGCTGCT
>NW_008825609.1:1614068-1614554 GCF_000699105.1 Pygoscelis adeliae
GCTGGACGGCTGTGGTGACGTACAGCCGTGCACAAAGTCAGCTCCCTGCATTGGAGGTAGCTGGGACCTTTGGCTGCCCTGAGTCCTCTCCAGCCAGCCAGGAGAGGAGCAATGCCAGAGGGCAAGGTAGCTCGCTGGAGAGCCAAGCAGTCACCTGAAGATGGCTTTATCCCAAGGCCCCACACCCGCTGCAGGCAGGGGAGTAACTGCAAGGGGATCTGAGCAGCCTTTCCCCTCACCCCTGAGCCTGTTGGGGTGAGGGCCACCGCTTATTATCCAGGCATGAACACGACTTTTTCCTGGCCAGGATTTGGTGCACTGCCAGAGTCAGCAGCTTCCTAAGAGAAGGGATGGACTGCTTCAGACCAGCCTCTCCGCTCTTACCCGCTGTATGTATCAAAGGCGTTTAATGCCTACAGCTGAGAAGACCAGAGGCTGGAATAAGCAACTCCCCCTTCTCCCAGCCCTCACCACCTTGGTGCAGCA
>NW_008825609.1:1614577-1625245 GCF_000699105.1 Pygoscelis adeliae
CTGCTCTTTTGAGCAAAGGGGAAAACAGCTGACTGAGCTCCAGCTTCCTACCGGCAACTAAGGCATGTCACCCTTCATAAACATGCTCCGTGTCCAAACCACCCTGGTTGCCCAGTTCCTTCCTGGATCTGCCTTAAGACCCACACCGCCCTCCCTTCCTGCCAGCCGTCCTACTCTCAAACACAGCCCAGAGCCCACAGGAGCTGCTGCAGTTCAGCCCGGGGATGGATCCAGCCCTCGGCTGTCCACCCTTCAAAGGAGCCTTTGGCAGAAAACAGCTTTTCTCCTCCCACCCACGCGTCTCCCTCCCCTAGGCAGACAGGAGCAGCCTCTGGTGTCGGCACTCACCTTATAGATGGAGATGGTGGATCTGTAGGACAGGTCCATCTCCAGAGCCTTTTCCCTCTCCCACTGAGAATCAAGGAGCAAAGGAGAGCACAAGGTGCTATACTGGCCCAGAGGACTCTGCTTCTGCACAGCCAGCTGGATGGAAAGAGCCCGTCACTGGCAAGGTAGGACAGCAGGAAGACACAGACGTGGTACAAAGGGAATGGAGCACTGCTGGAGTTTAATAATTCACCAGCCAAGAGGCTGGAACTTGATCTCTGGAAGTAACCGGACTCTGGGGAGAGAGGAATCCTGTGACAGCCAGCAAGTGCATGTGACTGCCTCCTTGAATTATTGATTGCCAGCTCAGTACCCAGCTCTCCCTGCCCTGACACCTGCAGAGCCAGCCACCTGCCAGAGTAACTGCCTTATGGCTCGCTGCCTCCGTCACTGCCACCGCTCGGAGGTGGCTCGCTTGGCCTCACTGTGCTAGCAGAGCATCTTCGGGTCCCTCGCACACAGCTTGCGATCGCAGGCAGCGAATAGCAGGAGCTGGGGGGAAACATACGGAAAGCTCAAAATAGGTTTCACCTCTTCCCTGCCCACTATTCCCTCATCCCAGGCCTCAGCCCTCTGGCTCTTGGCATCCCTCCCACTCCCGGTCTCAATGAGACTCCCTAACAGCAGGCACAAGCTTTGTGCCTGAACCCTCCTGCTCTCCCTGCCTGCATGCAAGGAGCCCGAGCACAGATCACTCTGGGAAGTCCCTGCAGCTAGTGCAGGCTTATAGAGGGGGGGATTGCAAGCCAGGGGCAAAAAGCAGAAAGGAGCTCATGTTCTCTCCATCCCAAGATGTGGGGTTTTGTTTTTCCACAGGAAGGTAAGCCCCTCCGTTATGTAGGAAAAAGAAAACCTTTACTCCACATTAAAAGACCCTTAATTCCACAATGTCATTTGTGAAAGTGAAGATCAGAAGGCAGATAATCAGTTTTTAGCCCTATCCACGACTTGGCACCCACACTGCTGCCAGCAGTGTCCCTTAGGAATCAGTGGGCACCAGGTCCAGCAAGCTTGCAGCAGTTACCTTGTCCAGGAACCACCTGGGGATACCAAAGTTAAAGCCCCGTCTCCAGTCATTTATATCCCAAGCGTTTTCAGTGTTCCTCTTTTTAGGCCAGACCAGCTCCAAGAGGATTCTCACACGGGAGCTGGTCCAAAGCCTCTCCAAAGTCTGCAACTGACAAGCCCGGCATGCAGTGTTGTTCTTCATGGGCCAGCCAGCCACTCACACCACACACATGCTCCCCTGGCTGGCTGTAGGGACAGGCCGTTTACCCCTTCAGCCCAATACAAAGGGCATAACCCTGTGTCTCAAGGAGCCCAGTTCACGATTTTCTACCTGGAAGAAATTCAGAAGCTGCAAGTTCAGAACCCCTCTGAGACTTTGTAGGATGGAGAGAGAGACAATACAACCATGGACTGCATGACAGTGGAACCAAATGGAAACCTCTTTATTTCAGGTCATGTTAGTTCTGCATAGAAGCACTGCTCACAACAGCAGTCCATCCAGTCAAAAGCAAACGATTACGAATTCAGTTCTTCAGGTTACTCCTCAAAATGCCTCCAAAGATACATAAATTATTTATAAATACGAAAATTTACTACAGAAACATTGCGTAGTGTAGCATTCACAACGGAATTTCCACCAGTAAAAAAAGTAAATCCAAACTGTCACGGGGCCAGCTTCTTTAGTGGGAACTGATCTCAGAGCATTTCAATTCCACATTAAGAATAAAGAGAAACGATCTCTCTGCCAAACCAAGGCTATTGTCCCTCATCTTGAGCTTGCTACAAGTAAAGACAGGCTTTCACATCTCAGCTCTTCAGCAAAGAGTAGCACAGCAAGTCAGGTGGCACAAAACAGTCTCGGGGTGGGGGGGGTGGTCTGCTCCCACCCTTGGCGCAGCCAGTACCTGTGTTGCCAGCCCACCTCGGAGGGGAAAGGGGAAGGTGCTACAGAAGACAACTGGCTCAGGAAAGGTTCCCCCTTCTCCCAAGGCCAGTTGCAACATTCTGCATCACATCTACTGCAGAAAGTTGCAGCGTTTCTGCTCCCCTTCAAACCGGGCGTGTTGAGGGAAGAATAATCCCTTTTCCCCATACTATACACTCCGAAACACCTTGGCCCCAGTGGGCCAAGTAATCCCTGACGCTTTACCTGGCCTTGGCCCATTCTGTGATGTGGGAAGGTGCATGGTGCTTTGTCAGTGGAGGTGCTGCACAGACAGGAGACAGACTCCAGCTGCTACAGCTCAAGACAGGTAGGTGGGGGCTCTGGCTTCTGGGAAGGGCTGTACGGTCAGAGAGCAGGGCAGCAAAACAGAGCACAGCAGCAGAGATGGGGCCACAATACGGAGATAACTGTCAGCATTTCACAGCTGTCCGGGAATACATGGGTGTGTCCTGGAATACATGTGTATGTGCACTGTTGTCTATTAAATATCATTAATTCCTCATTATTAGTAGTAGTAGTCCCTCCCCCACCTCAACATCTTGGTTCAAGGGCAAATCTGAGCAGTGTCTGCTGCTCCTTGCCACGGAGATGCTGAACAGGAACCTCCAGGTCAGTCATCGGCAGAGATGTTGCACCAGCTGCTCAAACTGCTCCCGCTGCTGGTAGATGTAAAGCTGGGTGTCCCAGAGAGCATTCACCAGCACGGTGTCGTTCACCTCATCCAACATCACCTCCGTGTGCAGCTGCGGGCTGAGCCTACATACGGCAAGACAGCATCACCAGCTGGGCACAAACAGGAGCGCGACAAGGCAGCAAGCGTGCCAAGCACAAGACTTGTGTGAAGTGGCTCCCACCATCCTGGGCATTCGCTTCCCCTTACCTAGCAGGCTTGCAGTGCGGAGGCCTTCCCCCTCCTTCAAGGCACAACCACACTCAAGGCTGAGACCAGTTCAGCAACTGCACCACCTAAGGCATGAACCTCAAAAGACGCTGTGCGTGGTGGAACAGGGCAGGATGCGCATCCCCTAAGGACCCTGTTAGACAGCATCCCCCGAGCCCCCACTAACCGACCCCAGACAAGGCATGCTCGGTATATCAGCTCATAGAGTGGGCCGTGGCATCCTCCGATACGTCACTGAGGCATGAGGAGAGGGGTCAGGGGGACAGGTCCGGGCAGGCATGCCACTGGAGGGGACACGATTTGGGATGACACATGCCACAGCCAGGTCTGAAGTGAGAGGGCTAAAAATAAGTCTGTGCAGAGCGGAAAGGAAGCTCCTACCGGAAATATGGGACATCCGTCATCTCGCACCAGGCCCTGGCACGATCCACAGCTGGGCCATCTGCGTCAGTGCACTGCAGGAGAAACAGGCCCACAGTTAGAGCCTGACGGTCACATTGCTCTCCCCCTGCCTGCAAGAGGCTCCCTGGCACGAAGTCAAACTTGCACAAGCCGCAGAGGGAGAGGGAAAACCAGGAGCAAGTGCCTGCTGGATGGCAACATTCACCACCAAGAGCGGGGTGGCTTTTTGTTTGGTTTTTTTAACATAAGAACAGTGCTCCTGGATCCTGGGGACACAAGGAATTGCACCCTACAGATCCTCCATCCATCACAGCACCAAGTGAATTCCCTTAAAGAAACACCCAGGATGATCTGAATCACAGCCTCCTTGGGATTTCACCTCTTATCCAAGCCCAGTAGCAGTAGAGCCTGTGATTATTGCAGGCTTTCTGGGCTATCCTGGGACAGCTTCCCTGGGAGCCCTGAAATAAAAGACAGGGGAAGCAGAGGGACCTCTCCGGGTATTTTCTGGCTTTAGGAAACTAAGAGGAGATAAAGCGACAGAATTAAGATTATAGTCAAAACCTCAGTTCTGATCTTTCTGGCTTTCATTCATTTGGAATGTTTTCACGTGCAACAGTTAATCAGCTTTTTTCTGAAGCATCCAAGAACGTATGCCTATTACATACTCCTAACCACAGCTCTGAACTACTGCTTTTTATTAGTGATACTCCCACTTCTCTAGCATTTGCTAATTTCCCCAGTGGGGATAACAAAGCTTTTCTGAAGAAAAATGAATTGCTGTTTTCTAAGGTGTGATTTTTTTGGTCCAGGTTGCTCAGATGATAATCAGTGCTCCCTGGAAAGATACTGAGTTTCACAAACACACCTGCAAATGTTCCTAGGGCTCACTGACCACCATCCTGTCCTCAGCTCTCCCACCACCTTAGCTCCTTACAGCTGCAGGGACTGCAGCTCCCTTGGGACTTGAAACCCTGAACAGGCAGACAGGGCTTCAGACCCACTGTGCTCCCACAATTCTTAGGTTACCCACTACATCCATTCCTTGAACTGGCCATGGTCGGAGCAGTTCCAAGGAAAAACAATTTTCTTCCAAAAGGAAGAAGCTGAAGACTGGAAACCTTTGCTCCCTCCCTGCAAGCAGCCCCAGGGGTCTTCCCCCATCCCCTCCTCCCAGTACTCACACAATCCACCACCATCTTGCCAAGCTCCCTGGCCCCAAAGACGGTCTTCGCCAGCTCCCAAGGGTTGGAGGGACGGAAAACATCCACAGAGCTCACCTGGACCTGCGGAGGCTTCCCTGTCCCCAGGGAGACCACCAACCCCAATTTTCTTACTTTCTGCCTCTGACCCTGTGGACAAACAAAAGATTTGCTTGCAAGGACCAACAATTAAGGCGGAGCATGTCTTTCACAGTAGTCTTGGGGAAGCTCTGAAAGCCAAGGTGAAAGGCTCAGTAGCCTTTTCTCTCCCCCATCTTCCCCCTTTAGTACTGCCTGGTGGGACAGGTATAATCCATGTGACTTCAACAGTTGCACTGTTCCGCCCCTTACACCCCTGGCTGCACCCAAATGCATGGGATCACCCCAAAGATGAGTCCTAGGACCAGATGACTGTGAAACAGTCCAGCTCTTTCAGTCATATTGGCAACACACCTCCACTTTCAGCTACACGGACCAGTAGCTGCCAGTAGTTAGTCACCTTTCTGAGGAACTTGCCGCACCACAGAAGGCATTCACTCTTCAGCCTTGCAAAGTGCCCTACCATTGTCTTCTCCATTTATTTTTGGGCAGAAAAAGGCCCTGCAGAGCTGCATCAAGGGCCACACACAACCATCAACTGAATCATCCTTGCTCAAAGTAGCAAGGACAGGCTGATGGGGCTGCCTCCCTGTCTCAACACCCTTGTCAGAAGAGGTATTTCACCTCTCAGCCACCATTCCCAACACATATCCCCCTTCATACACACCCTTCTAGGGTGCTGCACTGCTAACTTGTTTATCCACTAGAGAGGCATCTGTTCCCAAACCCTCGTCCCCTTCAAGGGAGGCTCAGTGGAGCCAATAAAGACCCAGTTACCAGTCAGGGCCAGGATTTCCCTCACCTTCTTGATCAGCGTCTTGTTGTACTCGTGGATCTCTGTCAAGGCATCAAGGGTCGGGTTGTTGGCTAGTAGCCCACCATCCAGAAAGCGGCCTATCGGCCGGAAATATGTGGGAGCCGCACCGCTGCAGCGGGCAGCACGCCATACAAGTTGGTCTGGAGGGAGAGAAAGCATAGAGCCTCTTGCAGCAACTTTCCTGTGTGCAGGAAGAACCCCGCCTTCACCAACACAAAGCAGGAGGGCTTGCAATCCCAGAAGACCCTGCCCTAGATAGCTGTGCCTCTTTCTCCCAACAGTAGGGCCTCTGCTTGGATGCACAGGATTATTTGCGGGGGCTTTAAAAGATGTTCTCAACACTTTCTACATATCCTGGGTCAAATTCACTCTCTACCAGCTTCATTGTTGCTATTTTGATGGTGAACCAGTTATGTTTGCTAGACAAAGAAAGAAGCAAGCTGGAGGGGGCTGCATGCTTCAGTTACACAGCTTTTCCATGTTAATCTGTTCCTGAGAGCCCAGGGAAAGGTACTGACTGTACGCAGGACTCCTCTAGCAGACCCATTCCTCATGAACCTCGCTAGCCAGCCCCTGTTCCTGTTACAAGAGAAGCCAAGGGAGGAGGAGAGAGGAGAAAAGGGAACTATCACTAGGACCAAGCTACAAGCCAAGATCAGGGATGAGCCATTGCTGGGACACCCCGATTTTCAGAGCAATGGGAGAAGAACAGAAAATCTTCTGTCTCTGAGAGACGACCCCCTCCCCTGCCAACCAGCTGGACTGCTGTGTGCCAGCATTTACCTTCTGGCTGAGTGAGTGGTTTGAAAGATGCGCTTGTCTTGTATTCAGTGGAGGTTTTTGTCTCTGGTACGGGGTAATTCCGGAAAAGGTGGAGCTCAGCTGGCTGCCGGTCGCACAACGTCCCTGTCACCATAACCCTGGGGGAGACAACATGACAGAATAAGAGTAAAATGGAAAAAAAACCATACTTATCACTTCAATAGTCTGCACATCACACTCTAAGATCTGCTCTAAGGAAAGGCTGAGCATCTCTGCTGAGAGGGGTCTAGAGCACACTAAGGAAAGCATCAACCAGCGCAGCCCCAGGCAGGACTTACTTGGGTTTTTGGACATCTGTCATTTTGGTGTTTTCCCCAAATTCCTTCTTCAAGAACTCATCCAGGGGCTCCGACTCGTAGGGCCGAGACCCCCGGAATACCATGTCCTTCATGCGGAAGTACAGGCAGCGCATGTAGTCCATGGACTTCCCTGAGATGGGCAACAGCGTCAGCAGGAGCAGGGGGTGGGAGGAAAGGCAGGCAGAACAAACAGCACATCAGAGCTGGGACTTTCCAGGACCAGCGGGAGATGAGAGGCATCACACCCAATCCCATCCCCTTCCCAGGCTGCCTGTCATCTGCTCAGACCTCAGCAGCATGACTGGGTAGGATTAAAGAGAAAGGGCAAGCCAGAGGATAGTTTCCCACTACCAGAAAGTGCTGATCACCTTGTTGTGAAACCCCCGTGGAAGGAGCAGGAAGAACAGAACATTGCACTCTGCCACCACACGCTTCCCAAAACCCAGAAAGCTGCTCAAGGCCAGCTGACGTGAGAATCGAGCACAAAGCCAGGTCTAGGCTTTCCTTCATTAACAAACTTCCCTTCCCTCCTTTGGCAGGGACAACAAATCTTAGTCGGGACTCAGAGAGGCAGCTCTCACCCTGCATCCGCTCCCCACAGAGGAGCGCTCAAGCCCACAGGAGCGAGAAGGGGCCCATTATTCACACTGTCCTCACCGTGTACAATAGCCAAGGCCAAGATCCCCCCAGTGCTGGTCCCCGCGATCCAGTCAAAAACCTCACGAACGGGACGGCCCGCAGCCTTTTCGATAGCCAGGAGGAGTTGGATGAGCACCAGGCCCCGGATGCCCCCTCCATCCAGGCACAGGAGGCGGTCGTGACTGGAGAGAGACGGACACAGGTGACTGGGAGCTGTGGGACAGCTTACAAATCGCAGCACGCCACGTGGGAACGTGGGTGGGAAACTAGGTCATTAACAAGAACGCTGCTGTGGACAGTGTAACCGGTGAACAAATAAATCCTGCGGTGCTTCCTCAGATGCAAGTAAGACCGAACACAGCCAGATAAGCCTCGTCAGAGCTGGTGCAACACCACTTGCTCTTTTAGCCATCTCTAACCTCTACACTAGAGATATTCACAAGCCAAAAACACATCCAAGTACCTTACTACGCAGTAATGGATATTGTCTCATAAATAAAAATCAGACAGCCCTAAGTTCCTGCTAGCAGCACTTCAGTGCCAACCCTCCCTCCGCTCCGTGCAAGGTGAGGTGCAGGCACTGCCAAGGCAGTGCACAGGCTGGCAAAAGAGCTGGGTGAGCGTCAGGGCAGCGTGTGGAGATGGAGAAATCACAAAGCCAAAACAGCGTTTGGTGCCCAGTGGCAGGGGGGAGAGACAGAGCAGGGGTTTCACCTGCTAGTTCGGGCTCCACTGCAGCTCCAGGGCTGCAGGCAGGAACAGGCAGTGGCCGTTTATGGGAACGGAGATTTATCGCAACAGGGCGCAGGGGGGGTTCTGGCAAAAACTGCAACAACAATGGACACTAAACAACGTCAGCTCTGAGGATGCCACACCCACAGGTGTGGGTGGGGAGGAATTCACACACATGGCTTTCACCTTCAAGATGCACGGGAGCCTGGACAGAAGCTGTTCCCCACTTACTTTCTTCTACCCTCACTGGGCGAGTCCACAACATCTGGTGCTTTCAACAACTGTCCGAGCGTTGTGGAAACATACAGAAGGTCCTTGTACCCTACAGGGCCATGAACACGCAAAAGGAAAAAAAAATTAGAGACCACTTTGCTACCTGAACCCTCTGATACGTGCCTCAGAGATATTAGTCAACCAAATTATACTTAGTCAATTAGAAAACCTTCCATTATTCTTCCTACTTTCTCTCTGTCCCCAGAAACCTCGGTCACGGTACCTAAACCTCCCACCCCTGTGGTAAATCGTTTCCACCATAATCACACAGAGAACATCCAACTCCCTTCCCGATCGAATAAAGCTCCCTGTGGGAGACACAAGCCATCTTACCCATAGCCACCAGGTACCCCCCCCCACATTAAACTCTGCACCAAAGAGGAGAAACCCCGTCCTTTTGAGCAGGCAGCTGGAGATGCACTAGCAAAGACGAAGGATTTGTAGAAGCAGATGATGAGCACAGTAGGCGAGAGAGAAGGCAGAGCCTAGCAGCGTGCCCACTACAGAGTTTACTGCAAGCCATAAGATAAAACTTGAATCTACTCCTGCGAGGTAACCTAGGCAGGAGAGCTGTGGGGACAGGGTGGCTTGTCATTACCCCTCAGCTGATGTACACCCAGGCCACCCTGGGTGCAGGGCACGAATCCAGCCTACGTGAGAAGCCAGCCTGCAAAACCAAAAGAAGAAACAACAGGGGGAGAGAAGTTAAATACTCCTGCCAGCGCCCAGACCGGAAGGTGGCTGTGGATGACACTGAATGTGGTGAGGAGTTTCTTCAAGGGCCAGAGACCAGGACAAAAAAGGGCCTTGCTCTGTCACCGCATCAGAGCTGGAACTGGGAGAGTCACCTTCACAAGGCCATGGTGAAAAGAAAGTCCTGGTGTCACCAGCCAGTGAGACCAGTGAGACACAGACGCACTCCAGCGCCTGGCAGGGTGTGGGGTGTGTTGTCCTCTAGCCCCACAGGAGGGCCTTTGCAAAGGAAACCACCAACCTGAGAGGGGAAGTGGACCACAAGAGGCTGTTATCTGCCTGCATGGCCCTCCCACGAGGATCAGAGCCTCTCTCCAAGCCAGCTCACCCACTGCCCACTCCATAACCCCTCATGCTGCCTCTGCCTGAGCTCCAGAGCTCCTCAGAGGAGGAAAGCCCAACACCTAGAATAGACCCATGGGCTTATTCACACAGTCTGGGCAGCACAGAGCACAAGCTACAACACAATCATTATGTCCTAAGGTAGGCTCTTCCTACGTGTAATGTAAACCCTGTGACCAGGGTCACTTATCCCTGGGCTTCATCCCTTTCCTCCCCCAGCTGCTGGCCTCCAGGATCTGAATGGGTGACACTTCTAATTTCCTTGTGCCCAGCATGACACTAGGAGGTTCTCAAGGTAGACCAGCAAGTCCCTCCCCTTCTGTACATGACCCAGCGGATAAAGTGCATACAGGCAACTAAGTCCTACACCTCTTCCAGAGGGGTGAGGGAATCAGTCTTCCCTTTCCTTTTTACAGAGCTGCATTGTGTCAGGTCTATAAAACAAAAGTTTATAGAGTACAAGGGTTTAGAGTAAACACACAGGAAAAACAGAGAAAAGAGACGGGATCCCGCAACAGCTGAATGAGGACAGAGTCACCAGAAACTGAGAGCTAGGAGACAGTTGGAGCCAGGAGCATGGCCCATCTGAAGAAGAGATCTGAGACAGCACTGTGAAGCCAGAAGGGAGGAAAGCGAGGGAGGGCCAGGGGAGGCTTTACCTAAGCTGTTGACGCTGCTCCGCGAGGAAGGGTGGCCTTCCAGGAAGAAGGAGGCGGCAGATGGTGCCAGGCTTGGGGAGTCGGGATTGGGTGGGTGGCAGCGTTCGGTCCCTACAGTTTGCAGCAGGTCTAAGAGCACTTTCCGGTTCGCACCTTAGGTGACGAAGGGGAAGTCACAGATCAGAAAGAGAATCAGTGCACGCACACACTGGGGGGGGGGGCTCTGCCAAATTCACAGCAGCCCTGACCCTCACAAAACCTCTGGGATGACCTGGGGAAGGGAAAAGTATGTCCCGGGTATCTCTCCCCAAACACCAGGCAGCAGGACTTGTGCACAGCAGGGGTACCCGATGCTGTGCAGCTTCAAGGGTGTGTGCCAGACACTCC
>NW_008825609.1:1625318-1632462 GCF_000699105.1 Pygoscelis adeliae
TCGGCTGGGCGGTTGCGCAGCACGCCATCATCCTGTTGGGAGCCTGCAGCGCCTGACATCGTGGCTTGAAAGAGGGGGAGTGCGTGCCAGCTTTTCCTCTTGCATCTCTGTCTCATAGAAGAGAAATTCATCAAGGGCTATTAATACAAAGCCTACACTGCTAGCTCAGGAAGTGCCTAGCTGTGAGCGACTAGAAGCTGGGAAAGCATGTTGGAGAAGCATCACTCACACTTGGCATGTTTTCACCTCTCACCAAGATACTGTTTTGGCCACCAAGGGGAGACAGGATGCTGGGTTCACCCTGTAACGCTGCTGACATGCTCCCTCACCTTTGCTGCTCCTGGCTGCCAACAGTCCTGGTGTCTCCCCGAAATCATTGGGGATCTCGACATCTCCTCCAAACACAACAATCGCTTTGATCATATCCAGGTGGTCATGCTAGGGGACAAGAGAAAGCTCAGTCAAGAGCCACGCTCCCCTTGACTACATCACCTCTCATTCCCTCCCTCCTCTTTCCACTAGCCAAGGCACCCACAAGGGATCACCCCATGAAAGACAACATCTAGAATTTCAAAGGAGTTTGTCCCTGCCTCAACCCTTCAAGAAAATCCTCTCTCCTTCCCAGCAGCCTCTTGCAGAAAACTCACCTTCATGGCCAGGTGCAGTGGTGTGTTGCCATCCTGACCCCTGGCATTGGTGTGGGCGCCGGTTGTCAACAGTACCATGGCACAGTCAAAGCGTCCCCTCTTGACCGCAATGTGCAGAGCCATGTCAGCCGTCCGGCTGGTCAAGTTCACCTCAGAGCCGTACTCAAGCAGCAGCCGTGTCATCTGTGCCCAAGCGTGCACACGCCAGGTCAAGAAGAGAGAAAGCGATCATCAGGACAACCACCTGGGCACTCAAACGATCCAGGTCTCATGGCAAGCAAAGCAGGGGAAGAGGCAGGACCCTTAGCCTGGAAACGGCTGGCTGGCAGATGCCAGCTGCATTGTTCCAAGCACTGGAGATGGGGTTTGTCTGTCTTTTACCACAGAACTAGTTGGTGGTTTCACAATCTGGCTAAAGCTTCTGGATGTTTTGGGACTTATATGCAAGTGTAGCAACTGGCTGAGAGCAATGGAGAAAAAACAGTTCCTACTCAGGCCAGAATCCTTGCAGACTGGAGGGAAAAAGTTTGCTTTTTGATCCTCTCTTTATAAGCCGAGAAGATTTATGTCTGCTCTGAAACTCCGCAGGACATTTCTGAGAGGGATGTGACACTGCAGGAGGGAAAACAGTCCTGCCATAGGAATGTCCTCTGCTTGCAACAAGCACCATCAGGTGCTCCAGCATGGCATATCACACCACTGATCTGCCCATCTCTGGCAGAAGATGGACCATAACCCACATGCCACCACCCTGTGCCTACCTCACACTCTCCCTGCAGTTTTCAAGGCATCAATCTGCTTCCTTCCGTGAAACTGTCAGTAATGAGAAGAGAGCTCCCCCCAGGGGTAACAGTGACACTGCTGCAATTTCCCCAACAAAAAGGGAAAAGGGACAAGCTGGCAGGTTCACAGCCAAGGATGACATACGAGGGACGAGCCCACCAGTGTGTTTCACTGCAGGGCTCCACTGCTCCATCCCCCGTGGCAAACGGCACTGATCAGCACAGGCCAAAGAAAATCAAACATCGGGCTGCTGGCTGGGCTCTGACATTCCCAGGGCTCTGCACATGCGCTCAGGAAAGGGAGTGGTCAGCAGCAGGAGGAATTAACCGGGTGCTGGGTGGCAGCACAGGCCCTCGCCACGGATTGGCTTCCATTTACCTCTGCTTTCTTCGCCCAGTGCAGAGGAGTGGCTTCATAGCGCGGGTCCTTGGAGCGAACCTGGCTGGCATCCACCTCGAGGATGGCCTGGGCACACCTGGCAAAGACAACAAGATGAAGGGATGGGTGGCTGCCGTCTTGACTCAAGACCTTCACTCACATCAGCACCTGCCTCCCGCCCAGAGTGTTTCAGGAAACCCTTCAGCAGCAGCAGGCTCTCTGCAACACCTGCAAGTTCCCCAGCTGCAGTTTTGTTTTGCTCTTTTTAGAAAGGAAGGGCGCAACAGGAAGCATACAAGCTGTGGAGCAACATCTGGGTGCTTCTCCAATACAGGCATACGGCATTTCTGGAAACCCTCAAGACCCGAGGGGAAATTCTTCTCTTCTCCCTTTCTCTCCGTGGAAACGTGAGGATAAAACTGGAATTGTTAAATACTTGCTGAAATTAGGAATCCGTGTACTTCCCTATGAGTGAAAAATCACACCTATTGTAAATAGACTAGTACCTAGAAAGTGTGGGTAGGTAGACTTAAGAAACAAGCATACGCTCTCCACTCCGAAACGCCACCAAACAAACCATGTACAAGAGATCAAGCCCCACTGCAAAGTAAGGGACCTAAGCACATTTTTGGCTTGTGAATGTGTCTCTAATCTTGGAAAGCACTTTTCAAAATGCTGAAAAATTAGCTAGCAGCAGCTAGTGTTGACTTGAGAGCCCTATTTGTAGAGCTCGGACAGTCTATGAAAATTAAGTATTATAAAGCACATACAAAGAGAATCAAATCTCTCCAGGGAAAACAAAACAGGGAGTAAACATCGTGTCTCTTTTGATTCAGTTCCAGAGTGTGTTATTAAGAGTCAAGAGTATCTTTAGCCCACAGGAGACAGGACTAACTAGGCTTTGAAATGAAAGCTTATTAGGATCAGAGCACTGAAAGACAGAGGTACAGCAATTAGCAATACTATTTAAGCATCAGTAAATCATCTTCTCACAGCTTATTCTGAGAAAAAGTATTTCACAAACTTTTTTTTTTTTTTTTAAATCTGTGTCTTTCTCCTGATGTCTGATACTAAATAATATATATATAGATAAATTCAGGGAAAAGTTTTTTTTTCTGAAAATGTTTCTTTCTTTTCCACACTGGCACTTCTCTGCTCTTTTGCCAACTCCGTGATGCAGCAGAGGACAGCACAGGACATCTTCCTACTGAGCACTGCCCTGAAAGGGGTCCAGTCTTGGACAACCCTGAGCAAGCAGACAGGTCCCCAGACTGGAGGAAGAGCCCTGTTCTGGCAGCCCAGGCGGTTACTTACCCCTTCTGGGAGAACTTCAGTGCCGTGTGGATGGGGTAGCCCAGCGTCCCCATGACACTGCAGCTGGCATGGCATTTCAGCAGAGACCGAACCATGTCCTCTTTGCCCAGCTGACAAGCGAGATGCAGAGCGGTCAGCCCCTCATGGCTCAGGTGGTCCAAGCCAGCAGTTGGGGTTCTGCCCAGGAGCTGGGAAGAGGAGACAATAGATAAATAGACAGACAGACACAGAAAAGCACCGTCTCTCTTCCTGAGCTCCGAGGACAGACTCTGGTGCACTGGGCTCCTCACGATGCTACAGCCTGTCCTCTCCACCCCTGCTTCCAACACAGTAGCTATGGAAGTGCTCCTTCTTTTCTCTCCCCAAAGGGTTTATCGCTGTTCTCTGTGCCCTCTTCCTCTGGCCCAGGTGCTTCTGAGACACCCCTCGGCCAAAAAGGGCTCGCACCACCTTGAACGACACAGGCCAGCAGACTCCCACCATCTCCCACTGCATGAGCCAACCTCAGCCCAACCAAACGAGAGCGCTAACTGAAACCAGTAGTTTCCTCTCCTGCTGAGGCCCCATCAGTTACCACAGCCAGTCAGCTGCAACCTCCCCTGCAACTCCACCATCGCTTTCAGATACAAACAGGATTCGGTTTAAAATATACAGGTGGGGATACATTTGAAGGAATTTTCCTATTCTCCCTGTAAATTTTAGACCTGTTACCTGCTGCTTGATTCGTTACACAAAAATATCCTGCTGCCGTACTGGGGAAACCCTGCAAGCCTTGGTGCATGCAAGAGAAGCGGGAATTTAGAGTTTCTTTTCTCTGGTTTAGCAAGGAATCAAGAGAGAAAAGAAACAAACAGGAGACAGATCAGACCTGGAAGTATTTCTGTAACAACAAGCCAAGTTGCTGCCATCAGAGAAATAAAGGAAGATGGTATCTTTTTAATACAAAGGTCCTAACTGCCCTGCTCCACAGCATGTCAAGCCCCGATCGTCATCCCTCCCCCATCACGCATTAGGAAACTCCAGCACAGTCTGGCAGGCAGAGGGAGAGCTGTCACAACAGGTATTGGGCAAATGTGGGGGGTGCAGCCATAGGGGAGAGCCGGTCTCACGCTCGCACTGGGTGCTGGGGAGCTGACAGATCTGAGGAACCAACGTGGAAGGCCGCCCACGCCCTTACGAACCCTGTCACTCTGCCCAGCACTTCTCAGCAATCGAGAACGCCTCTGGCTTCAGACTGTCTCTGCCTCGAGGCTCTGATTGCTGTTCCCTGTGCAAGGCCGCTCAGTCCAAACAACAGGTTCTGCAGCTCAGGAGAGCCCAGGGCGGCTCCGAACTGTCCTTCAGTCTGTGGGCAACACACGCTCCCCCACAGCAGCCTAAACACACGCTCCCCCACAGGAGCACTCTGCCCAGAACCAAATACCCTGCTCGGAGGAGATGGAGAAGGGACAGCCAAGGGCCTGAGGAAAGGCAGGATGAAGGCCTGATGCAAATAGCAATGAAGGACACTTTCTGAGGAGACTTGCTTAATATCCTTGTTCCACTGCAGGGTGGAATCTGGAGCCTGCTTACGGGAAACAGCACCACTAAAGGGGGAAGAAAGAGGCTGAAATCAGCCTCAAGCATTAACTTGATGCTGCAGCAGAGGGAACTGACTTTCTCCTCCCCTGTTTCCAGCTATTTTCCTGTCTCTCTCCTCACAGCATAGAGAGGACCCATTCTAGTCCCATTCCCCCCAGCTTTGAAATCGCTCCCACCTCGATGGTCTGGGGGCTGTTCCCTCGCACAGCATAGTGGAAAACAGTCTCCCCGTTCCTGTCAGTAATGTCCACCCGCGCGTGGCACTCCAGCAGCTCCAGCAGGCACTCCATGTCTCCCTTGAGGCACGCCAGGTGCAGCGGGGTGCAGCCATCCTCGCTGTCCGTGCTGTTCACGCAGCTGCAAGAGATGACTCAATGTGAGGCCAGGAAGGGCTACGAAGACAACTTGCAGCTGCCCCGGGAGCTGATACAAAGGTACCTTCCACATCTGCAAGAGGTCCCGCTGGTGCAAACCACGAGGTTCACAAAAGCCCGGCCTCTTGCCAGGGAAGGAGCACAGGGAAGGGCCACCAAGAAGCCCTGACACGGACCCTCTCCCTGACATGCTGCTCCTTCCTCTGCCCCCCATATGGGAGCAGCTCCCCCTGCCCAAAGGAAGGCAGGAGACAGGTTACAGTCAGCAACCTGGCGGAGGTGCTGCCATTAGTCTCCCAGTCCCCTAATTCCTCATTAGTCTCCCCTACCCTCAGTGAACTTCCCCATGGAAAGAGAGCAAGGGCTTGTAGCCAAAAACTGTTCCCAGAAAGACAGTCCTACTGTACCGCCTCTCTCGTGGTTTACAAAGTCAGCCACAACCCCCTCCAAAAAGCAGCTCCACAAGGGTTGCAAGAATCTAACTAGTGCCTCTAGCAAAACACTTCAATCCTTTAGCTCAACCCCAGAGCTCTGGGCTTTAACGTCTGCAGCAGCAGGTTGAAAGCCCACCAATAAGCTTCCACAGTGACCATCGGACCCCCTTTGCTACCACATCTGTCATTCAGGCAAGACACACCAAGGCTGGCACTTTTAAACTCGACCTCTGCAGTAACCACAGGCGTTAAGCTCCCCCCAGAAGCAGCCCCTGTTGCTTTGGTACATCAAGCCAGGATACCCTAATCTGGCCTAGCCTGCCCTACCGAGCTCATTCCCAGCACCAGGCTCACCGGAGACCCCTCCCGCTCCTTGCCTCAGAACGTGGTTGTGCCGGAAGCTCTCACGATGGCCCATCTCCACCGCGACATGTGCCAAGGACCAGCTGGGGTGGTTGCGGAAGCAGTCACTGAGCTGCTGGAGATCCTCCAGCGACAAGGGCTGGCGCGAGCTCTTGTAGAAAGGGTGCAGCTGCCTGGCATACTGCTCAAAACGCATCAGGGCATCTGCTTCATTGTCCAGCTGGAAGAGCCTGGTGGAAAGGCAAACGCAGTGTCGGTCCTGCTCAAAGAAACCACCTCCATCCCATGTATCTGAGAGAAGCAGCTCTTCTTAAAACATTAGTGCTGGGCACCTTCCCATTCCTCCTCATCCGGTGTCATGCTTGTTCCAAGGGAAGAAAGGAGCCTACTTCATTAGCAGAGAGCATCTCCTCTTCCTGAGGAACGTTAACTTTTGGGCTGAAAGTTAACGTGTTAAGCATCCTGTGCTCCCGATCCCACAAAGCACTCGGGTACGAACAGAAGTGCATGTATCTGTGGATGTTCTGACCCGAGTACCTATTTCACAGTTGCCTGTTTTCACAGTGTTTGGACCCCGTCCTGCCCTGTTCTCACAAGCTGCTTTGATGACGACTCCTCCACCAGCACACGCAAGGGCCTCCCACTCTTCATGAGCCCACCTGCTGATCAGAGCCCACCTGCTGATCAAACACATCACCCCACACCCACGCCCACAAAGCACTGCGGTCCTGAGATCTGAGAGTTCGGGTCTTTAGTTTCACGCCTGAGTAGTGATGGCTAAAGATCCGTCACTTACCGGAAAGCGACCTGTGGACTCTGGGGATTCACCAGCAGGCAATCCCATGAGCGAGCATAGCTGTTCTTATACAGGGCCACCCTGCCTTCCTCCCTCAGGCACGTATGAGCGGCATACTCCGCAGCCGGCACCTCCTTCACCCGGTAAGGGTTTGTGAATATTTGGGTGACGCTGCTGATGGTATTCACCAGCCGACCGAAGAACTGCATCTTTCTGGAGACTCGGGCGGCTTCTCCCCCCGCGTCCTGAGGGAAACCCGGTCACAGGCTCCGCCCGGCCCGGCCCCTGCCCTTCCCTGAACTTAGCCACCCGGCGCCAGGAAAGGAGAACCGAGAGCCGCCGGGGTGACACACCACCCGGGAGGAAAGCCCGGCACCGGCACCTGCGGTTTTCCTTCCTGGCTCCTCCGGGAAGAGCACCCGCTTCTCCTCAGCGCCTCACGGCGACCGCCGACCTCTGACCTCCCTCTCGCCG
>NW_008825609.1:1634124-1634595 GCF_000699105.1 Pygoscelis adeliae
TGCTTTTACTTTTTCAGCCTCGGGCGGATCTCGCCCGGGTTTCCTCCCCGGCGGGAAGCCTTGCCTTCCCGGCAGCCGGGCTGGAGCGTTTCGGGTCCCCTGGGCAGAGCAGCATCCCGACCACCTCGGGGTGGGATGAAGGAGGGGTGGGAGGTCCAGCCTTCCCCTGTTGTTTATTATTTTTTTTGCAGTCATCGTTACTATTATTATCACTATTATTTTTATTGCTACGTACTTTTTTTAAAGGAGTAGGGATGAGTCACACGGCCGGCGGGGGGGACATGGGGGCTGGGCTGGGGCCCAGCAGGGCCGGTGCCCTCTGTGCCGAGGCGAGGGGCACGGGCTGGCAGTAACCGGCTTTTCCTCTGGCTGCTCGGCAGGGCCAGCGAGAGGCAAGGATGGCTGCGGACGGGCTCTCCAGCAAGGCCCTGAAGGTGAGCGCCGGTGGGACTGAGGGGTTGGGGGCAGGGG
>NW_008825609.1:1634610-1642243 GCF_000699105.1 Pygoscelis adeliae
GGGCTCTCCACAAGGCCCTGAAGGAGAGCGCCGGGGGGACTGAGGGGTTGGGGGCAGGGGGCTGGTTTCGGGGGGCTCAGGCGACCGCCTCTCTCTCTGGCAGGTGAAGCGGGAGCTGGGGGAGAACACACCGCTGCTGTCAGACGAGGAGCTGATGGGGCTGTCAGTGCGGGAGCTCAACCACCACCTGCGGGGCCTCTCCAAGGAGGAGGTGGCGAGGCTGAAGCAGCGCCGGCGGACGCTGAAGAACCGGGGTTACGCCGCCAGCTGCCGGGTGAAGCGCGTCTGCCAGAAGGAAGAGCTGCAGAAGCAGAAGATGGAGCTGGAGTGGGAAGTGGACAAGCTGGCCCGGGAGAATGCCGCCATGCGCCTGGAGCTCGACACCCTCCGCGGCAAGTACGAGGCCCTGCAGGGTTTTGCCCGCACCGTGGCCGCCCACGGGCCCCCCGCCAAGGTGGCCACTGCCAGCGTCATCACCATCGTCAAGTCCGGTGCCAACCAGGCCGCCTATTCCTAGTGTCGGCCTCTGTCCCCCGGCGGGGCATGGGCCCCCCGGGGCACCTTCCCCCATGAATCCCCTCCCGTACCCTCCCTGACCTCCTTCCCACCAGGACCTGTGCCTGAAATCCTCCTTCTCCCATCCCTTGACCTCCAGCTCCTCTGTGTAGGGAGAGCTGCTGCAGTGTGGGGGCTGGGGTGGAGGACAGGACCCCACCGGTGGCCCCCACAACCTCCTCCCCTTTGACCCAGCCCTGTCCTCTGCTGCAGCCCCCCTGGCTGGGCACCCCTCACCCTGGGGGGTGCAGGCAGGAGAGGGTGAGCCTGCGCAGGCAGCAGTGGGGAAGCATCTGATGGCTCCAAGCTGGCAGGAAAACACCAGGTGCCTCTTTTTTGAGGGGAGGGCACAGGAGAGCTGAGTGTGGGCCAGACGCTCCCAGGAGCATGTGCCAGGGAGGGAAATGGGGAGAGAAGTTTTGCAGCAAGGGGCAGAAGGGATACGACTGAGAGGGGGGGTTGGCATCAGCCCTGCAACTTGGACCATGGCTGGAGCAGGGAGGGAGGTGGCAGCATGGCTGGAGCCTCTGGGGATGGAGATGGCGAGGGAAGATGGCAGGTCAGAGGGGGAGAGAAAGTGGCTGCAGGTTGGTGCCTGGTAAGGGTGAGCAGGATGGGAAAGTGCCGTGGCAGCCTGTGGCTGGTGACGGAGAAGGGACCCTCGAGCAGGGGAGAGCTGGGGGACGTGAGCGGGTCAGCCCAGGCTGTCGTACGCAAAGGGGAGAAGCAGTGGTGCTGTTTTCTGTCTCTCCATCACGCACATCCTTCACACCTCTTCCTGCCTATGGGACGCTCAGCCTGGCCGGCCGGGTGTCTCTAAAAGGCAGCGGCACCGGCAGGAAGGAAGCGGAGGCAGCTGTAGCAGAGATAAACGCTGTTTTGCTCAGCACAGGCTGGCTTGTACAGACCCACCAAGTGCTCCCTGGCGCCCCACCACCTACAAAGCCTGTGGAAAGGTGCTCCTGGCCCCCAAGAGCCAGAGCTGTGGAGGCAGAGAGAGAGGTGGAGGTGCAGGAGGTGGGAAGCAGGGGTGGAGAGCATCCCTGCTCCTGGGAGCTGCCTGGCAGGCAGGTAGGCTCCTCCCTTTGTTTTTCCTCCAGCTTGGATACTGGTGTGGGACAACCAGCTCTTCAGCAGGCTGAAATGCTGGAGAAGAGTTGGGTTTGCTAAATACAGGCAGCAAGGGGGAGGTAACAGGAGGCAGACCCTTGGCATTGTCTGCTGTAGGTGATCCCCCCCCCCATTCTGCCCCTGCCTGGATATTGCCACGCCAGCCGCCCTCGGCTGCAGCCTCCATCCCTCCCCGGACAGAGGTGCCTGATGCTCGTGGAGGGGGCACTGTGGTTAGCATCCCCCCACCCCAACTCCTCTTGGGTTTATTTATTGCACGAATGTAAGTTATTTTCACGTCCTCTTTGCCATTCCGCCTCTCGGCACAGCCAGGATGTTGGTACAGAGCTGTACTTTATATTTTATATATGCAAATCACATTTTATCTTATACTTATATAGAGCAAAAAAATACTTATTTATTTTCTGACTTACAGTATGTGTCTTACCTGACTCCTCTGTATTTTGTAGACTTTACAAATAAAGCAAGTTCTTTTTTTTCCACAGCGAGAGTGTGTTTGGTCATTCCTGAACTTCAGGACAGAGCTGTGTCTCAGTGAGACCAGGTCTTCTAGCTCCCTCTAGCTTTGCTGCAGGACATGTTCAAGAATGTGTCCAAAAAAGATGGGATGAGGGACAGCTCATGACTTTTTAGAACAAACACAGATTTATAGTCTCTGGAAGAAAAGGGGCTTAGTAAGCAAGCTTAATGCTGAACATCAGCCCCCAAAGTGCTTGCTTTCAGGAGCAGTTCAGCTGTGATGAATCAGCTTTTCCTAGGAAAGATAATGCTTTTCACTAGAAAAACTCCCTCAGACCTGATGCAGGGCAAGAGGCAGGTGCAATCAGGGCAGCTGTACCCAAAAACTTCCCTGCCAAGCGACCTCACTGCCTGACTCGGGAACAGTGAGGAGGAAAGCAGGGAGCTTGTGTCTGTGGGTGGCAGGAGAAGGGGAAGGAAGTATGGCAGGCGCCTTACGTGGAGGTGAAGCCAAACCTCCTCCCTGGGGAAAAGCCACCCTTCCTCAGAGCCGAGGTAGAAGCAATGAGCATGTTCCCCTAACGCCCAGTGCTCACGTGGTGGTTCTGGGTTTTACATTCACGTTCCCTTTTGCCACTGCAAACTGCCCCAGCCCCACCACCACCCCTCACAGAAGAAAAGGCCAGAGCTGCTGCTTGCTGGGGCCCATGTCACAGAAAGCAGTCCCCCTTCTCCTACAGGTGCTTCACACTGAACACCCATGATCAGGACTCATCTCTACTCGAGGTTTTTGCCAAATGGGTTTCACTCCTGCCTGGGGCCATCAGTGATGTGTCAGCCCCAGGCTGCTGCTTCTCCACCAGCTCCTGCGTGCACAGACGGTGTGAAGCTTTCCTCACCAGAAGAGGAACAGGAGGACAAGACATACTGACCCACTAAGCCTCAGCCCCTGCAACGAGCAAAAACTCAAAATCAGTTCAGAGAAGTCACCCAGACAGCACCACACAGAGGCAGCTTAAGTACAATCTATATTATCTCTATATTTTTATTTGTCATCATAGTTGCTCATTTCTGCAGAGTATAACGTCACAAAGACCAAAATAGAGAGAGCAGCTTGTCGCTGAGCTCACATCAGTTAAACACAATAGGTACAAAACTAGGTGACTCTGTCTTATTTATCATACATTTTTTTTTTTTCAGTCGTTTATATACAAAGAACTACTCTATATGGAAAAATAATAAACAAATCCCATGGGTATGTTACATGGTAAACAAAAAGGAAAGAAGGAAGGAAGGAAGGAAGGAGAGGGGAAAGTCCTGAGGGAGAGCAGCTCCAAGGGCCTACTCCTGGAACCAACATGTTTGTTGGGGCCCTGGGCTACCGAGAGCAGACCTGCAAGACCACAGATGCCTTGGCCTCCTTGGTCTCAAGCTCTGGGTCTTACAAGATATTTGTTCCTCCAAGCCAGAGCAGCTTCAGAGCCAGTCCTTGCTCTGGCATTTGCCCATTGTGAAGGAGAGCAGGAAGCTCAGAGATTATTTTGTGTGGTGTTAAAAAATACATATGTATATAAAATTATAACACATGGCAGCTGGCTGTTGTTTGGGTGCTAGTTCTTCACCAGGCTTCTCCAAAGGCAGCTAGTGCAAAAGGGTTACACTTTAAACCACTACATACAGGAAGCTTTGAGAATATCCAGATCCTCTGCACAGCATATATATGCAGCACACATTTCAAAATAATTTTTAAAAAATGCTTCCCCAAGCCTGGACCACCTTCAGCAGGGCAATCCCAGAGATTTCAGATCTCGGCCACCCAACAAGGACTGGGGACAGTCACCAATTAAGTGACATTGGGACATTATCAAGGCCTGCAAATGCAAGGAAAGGGGAGGAAGGGATCAATCCCCATGCCCCACTTTCCTAAGAGAGAAGGGAAGTTTAAAATAAATACCTCATGCTAAAGGACTATTAATCAAAGCCATGGAAGATGGAAGGAAAGCCCATTCAATCTTCAGCCCTGCTTTCCAGGCAGCTTATGGCATGAGGAAAAGGAGTTTTACACCAAGCCCACTCAAAGCCTGGCAGCTAGCGTTTGCATGTCCATTTAAGCAGCAACAGATTTAGGAAAAGCAGTAACTAACTGCGTGGCATCGCAGGCTGTGTGCAAATGGGGAAATCCAGCAGCAGAGAAGCTGCTGGATCCACGGACCCTGCCTCCAGCTCCCTCAGAGTGGCGAGTATGGAAGGAGACACTGTCCTTATGCCTTCCCCCATCTTACCCTCACAGCAGGGAGCAAACCCGTCTCTCTTCAAGCCCTTTTCCCCCTGGCTCCTGACCACCAGCTTCTGGCAGGGGTGCTGATGAAATGAGGTGCTCTTCACTCACAGTCACTTCCAACAAAGTGAATGAGCAAGTACACAGATTAGGATACAAGAGGAAAGGTAAACTCCAGGCAGTAAACCAGACCCCAGTTCTCCTAGCAGAGCGATGAGGGGCAATCTGGAAATGCGCAGGTCTGCTGATGGCAGGGCAGGCATCAAGCGGGAGAGGAACAGAGAAACTACAGCCAAGAAGAACACAGCGGCTTGCTCCAACCTCTCCATTTTCCATCCTGCTTGGGGGTAGGGGTTTCTGATCTATGGCACTTGAGTGTGCTCCCCCCTCCTCCCCCAGACAATTTTAAGCAAGCAAGAGGCATTTCCTGGTCCCTGAATAGATCTACAGAGGGATTGTTTTTATTTTGGCTCCACTAAATACCTAGGGGCCAATCCAAAACCCAACAAAAGCAAGGGGAAGCTTCTTTTCCCACTCCTGTGGATGCTGGCTCCACCCTTGATAGCATCGCATTTGCTGCAGGGCCTGTGAAGGGTGCAGCAGCAGCAACTGCTGCCTGGGAAGCTAAGAGGGACAATTTTAACCATCCAGGTCATGTCAGGTTTCAAGTCTGCTCCAGCTTGGCCCAGAACAGCTATGGAGATAAAAAGCAAGGAAGGAGTGTGCAACATCCCTTCCTGAACACTCCAGCCTAAGGGCAAAACCTGTGCAGCTCACAGGGGAAGTCAGTGATGACAAGCATGGGGAGAGCTACCTGTGAGAGACCAGGACCTGCTCTGGCAGCTACCTGGTGCAATCCACACCTTTAAGAGGGACAGCTATGTCGGTGGGGGACAGGAAACAAGAAGAAAAAACCTTTTAGTGTTTACGTATCTTCCTTTCCCAAAGGGGGATGAAAGGGCCAGAGCTCTACAAACTTCCACCACCCTTTATGGCCAGTCCTCAGTCTTGTTAGCAGGAGACATGCTCCAGGGAAGCTTCTTGCCACAGGAACACAGGGGAGATAGGAAGCTTGGACACCTGGTGATTAGAAAACCCCGCCCTTGTGAGACAGTAATTCCATCCCTGCTGAGCTTCAACAAGCATCAGCTTTGATGGGGAGCAGGGGGGATGCAGGGAGCAGAGGAAGAAAGTCCTGTCCTTTTCCCTCTCGCTCACTCAAGTACAGGACTGCAGAACCAGGTGCTTAGGAGGGTGGGGGCAGATGTTCCTTACCAAGCATTTGAGACAGTGGCTATAGAGACACCAGTCTCTGGTCTGGTCCTCAGGAATGCTTATCACTGCATCCTAATCCCATTTCCCAAGGATCACAGAGGTGTTAGTACCAGGGAGCTGGGGGAGAAAACTGTGCCTACATCAGCCATTCAGGAAGAGGAATACATAGCAGTTGGGTTGTCCAGTTGGAAAAAAAACAAAAACATTTTTGGCCACAACTCCAGGCTCTGGCCAGTCATGCTCCACACCAAGCCGGGCAGGTGTGGGAGGCCAGAGCCCCAAACCCTGGAACTTTGCTTCAACTAACTCCAGTCGATCACTGCTGTAAGGAATGGGCTCGAGAATGGAGTCCTGACCATTCCCCCACCTCCACACTGCTCACTGTGTCCGTACCCACAAAAGCTAATGGGAAGTGCCCACTTCTGCAATCTGCACTCTCTAGGAAGTGATATGACTTGCGTGTTTCTGCTTCAATAAATTAAAAAAATAAAAAACAACAGAAGAAGGAAAATTGCAGCCTGTGCTGGCAGTTTCCCCTCCTAGAATTCATCATCGGAGCTCAGCAAGAGTGTCTTCTCGTTGTCACGGGCACCCGAGCAGCTGTGGGAGCGTGAGATAACATGACTGCCGTTGCGCCAGGGTGGACCATGCTCCAGCGTTGACTGCTGGGTGTACTGCTGGTAGGCTGGGGAGAAATTGTGGATCGCATCTTGGACAATGTCATGGGGGTTCATGGTCTCCTTGAGGCTGCTGGAGATGCTCTTCATGGGAGCACAGCGACCTGTTGGGGTAAGACGGGGAGGGACAAGTGAAGAATACTGCTGCCTTCCCCCACACCCCTTTACATGAAGGTAAGGAGAACAGGGAACATGCACTCCTAGATCCTGCAGAAGTTACTTTACAGACTTCCTTAAGCAGCTGCTGAGGAAATGCCACACAAATGGTGTCAAGTTTTACCAGTAGTGCTCCTAAATCCAGCCACTGCTAGCCAAGTGAATCCACCTCAGCACCAAATGAGGGACATGCCATGAGAATGGGACATACCCACAGCAACAACCTCCACTACACACTACCTGTGCTGGCTTGGGTGTGCAACGAAGACAGTCAGGTAGGGAGGTGCTCCTGTAAAGTGTTTCGGAAGACAAAAACTAAGGAAATTGTAAAAATATAGGACAAATGGCATTTGCCATTCCCACTCTCTGGAAGTTAGACTGATAGGCGGTATTGAAGTGCCCACAGGAAAGAGTTCATAAAAGTGGAAAGCAGCACAAAGGAGGGAAAGAAGGGCAACAGGCAGTACTAGAGGCAGAACCACCCCACGGGTGGAGGGTGTCACAGCGATACCATGAAGGAAGCAACAGTTGGAGATTGTCCCACCCAAGTGCTGGGCACAGAGGAAGGCTCTGTGTCCTTCTAGGAGCTGCCATTTCTCATGGCTTCTAGGTCCCATCTCCAGCGTGGGCTTCTGGCTCTGCTCAGTCCTGGGGATGAGCTCCCCAAACGACCAAAGCATGCTGATAATCTGTGGCAATTATGAAAGTGAAGGGAGGCTGGGGTGAGAGAGCAAACCGGCTCCTTTGAGAGCCTGTGCAACTCTTTGGAGAGAGATTCACACACTCCTGACAGAAACGCTCTAAAGCTAGGTGTTATGCCACTGCCCACGGGCTGTTTTACAACTTATGATCCAGACAACCCTAAAGCAGCTGTGTGAGGCAGTCGAGTTACAGACCTACAAGGAAGGGGGAACAAGCGACAGAGCAGGCAGTAGGCAGGCTGGGAATCAGGACACAACAGCATCCCAGTTAAAAACCAAACAGAGACAAACACACAGAGCATGCTGTACCTACCGTACGGCCCATATGATGGAACAGCTGCATCAGGGACCAGTGGCCAAAACAAGGGAGAGATAAAAGGGAGAGGAGAGAGAGACAGAGG
>NW_008825609.1:1642281-1665387 GCF_000699105.1 Pygoscelis adeliae
CACCACCGAAACATCCCCCCACTGTACTAGCCAGCAGTTTACCCTTTCATCACCCACAGATCTCATCTCCCCCAGCTGCGGCCACTGTCCTTCCAAAACCTCTGGGGCTGGCTGGGATGGAGGGATCATCTACATGAACACTGCCCAAGGGCTGCTGTCTTCCCGCACCTCAGCGCAGACTCCTCCCAGCAGGAAGGAACCCCGTTATTTGGAGAACACTGAATGTACTTGCATAGACCGGGCATGAGAACCCCCTTTTCCCAAAGATAACATCCACCTCCCTTTTCCCCGGAATAAGACTTCTAGCAGCCCAGCCGTCACAAAGTCGTTACAGGAAGATCCTCCTCCTCCAAGCCAAACATATTGCCAAAGCACAGCCTCATCTTCCTGAGCCAGATTCAAAACAGAGCCTGTTTCAGGCCCTGTCCCTCCTGCCTTCAGTCTGTTGCACAATCTGGAGCAATGGAGTTCCCCTTTGGGGAGACAGGAAGAAGGACAAACCCACTCTACCAAAAGGATGCAACTTCTAGCAGCCCACAGGTCTGCAACAAGCTGTCGTGGGTGGCATGCTGGGGAACTGAAAAGGGAACAACGCAATTCAGGCAAGGTTTCTGCCCTGCAGAGCCATTGCACAATGAATCTGTTCAGACACCACGGAGGAGGGGATGTGATGTTTTCCAAGCGTTCAGGTTGGGAGTCATATCAGTGTGTTGGCTGCCAGAGGGACCAGTCTTCACCCAGTCTCGCTACCAAAGAGACATGCCATATGCACTGGCATATTTCCTACCTTGGGCGTCAAGTCTCTTGTCCACATACACCTTGTACGTGAAGGCATGGCGTAATGCGATGGCTGCAAAGAACATCTCCACGCAAATGATGAAGTCCTGATACCCAGCAGCTACTGTGCCTTCACCCACAGACACGCTGGCAGAGTGGATTTTGGGGATGGCACCACACTTTTCCAAGATGGCCAACAGCATCCCTAAACAAAGCAACAAGCTCATGTAAATGTGCAGAAAACATGATTGCATACTAACTGCGAGGAATGGAAACAGCTGTCTGTGCTGTTGCAAACCCATTTAACACCAAAACTACTGAGCAGGCTAGATACTCCCATCTACACTCACCCGTAAAACAGAAAGGAGGAGTAAATGAGACAAATATGTTTAAGCAAAGAATGTTCAAACACTGACCCTCTTCTATTCTCAACTGACAGATGATCTCTGGAACTAGCTGCTGCAGGACTTGATTAAGTCCAAAAGGGTAAGAAGCAGTCAGATATTTCTGTGCGTGATCTCAACACCTCCACTAGCTGGAGCAAAAATTGAGGTAACGGAGCTTTTTACTTTAATCATAAAGTGTTTTTGACACACCATTGCAAGGAAGATGTTTCTCCCTGTCCATAGTCAGGTGGCTTTAGAATTCCAGAGAAGGCAGAAAGCGAATAACCAGATGGCTCAAGATGAGAAACTAGACAGCTTATTAGTTTGTAGACAGGGAGGATGGGCCATATTCCAACAGCCTAAATTCCACCTAAGTTCCTACTCAATTAGTCTTTGAAGTGCAACTCAGTAAACCTAAGCAGGGCATTGAACAGGGAAATGCTTAGAGCCAATTAGTAAGAAGCACTAAGCTTAGGTGGAATTTCAGCTTTCTGAATGTGCCTCTGCATCACGTGTACATATTCTGAATGTCCTTCTGCTTGGTGGTGGTTCTGTGGCAGCACACGCTGCATTCAGCCAGCTTGCTGCTTCACATGAATCACAGACATGCCATTAAAATTTTATTTATAGAGCACTAAAAAAAAAGTACTAAAAATTTTTAGATATGCCACTTTAATCTATAAAATGGCAGCATGCAGATAAAATACTGGCAGCTTGTGCTTTATGATTGTTTCAGGAATGCAAAGGACTCTTCATCCAAATAGCTAATTTTACCAGGCAGGTATGTGCATGCACATGCACACGCACAGAGATAGTGAGGATTCAGGAGCACAGAAACAAAGATGAAAATGAGCAAAACAGGTCTCCCAGAGAAAAGCAATGAAAGACTATAAAACAAATGTAACAACAACAACAATAATAATAATACAGAAAGACATTCTGGCTATTAAATCAGCATTTGCTCTATCAACTCTAGTGTCTGAGCCCCTGCAGAGAGCTCTTTGTGCCTACCAAGGGAAGGGAAAGGCAGCTCACCTTGCCAGAAGGACAGGAAAATGACAGACTTCACCATGAAGAACTTAAGAACTGGACTATAGGGACTGAGCAGTTCACGTGTGGCGAAGTAGAAAAGGAAGAGGGCATACAGTGCCAGGCTGACAGAGATGTTGTAGATGATCGTCACGTAGAGGTAGCCACTGGTTACACTGAAAAGAGAAGATACACGAACGCCTGAAATTTCAGCATGATCTTTTCCCCTTGCCACTGTCACTGGGGAGTAATAAGACTCGTTTGCTTCCTGCCTTCCTGTCCCACTCCCTCCCCCAAACCAAGGTAGAAAAAACCTGAAACCAACAGGCTTACCCCTGCCCTCTTTTCTCACATGCATATTCAGCCCGTGTTGCCCCCCCGTCTTTTCCCACGGCCCAGCACACACACAGACCATAAGCACAGCTGAGTATAGAAAGGGCAGCCGAGGCCTACATGACAGACAAACAAACTTACTCAAAGTCACCATCCTGGTACTTGCCGAAGGCCTGAAGGATGACTGTGCTGATCGCCATGAGGGGCTTCACCACACAGAACTGCAGGGTAGCCTACAGAAATGAGAGAGGAGGAATGAGAAGGCAGGAGATGCAAGAGGCCAAGTTCCTGAACCAGCACCATGATGGAGTGTCCACTGGGACAACTCAGCAAGGCAACGCAATCCAGCCCCGAGAAGGAGTCTGACCCCGCCACTTGCTAATTGATTGTACTTGAGGACTGCAGCACCCAAAAAGAGATAAAGGAGATTCAGACGAAGTATGTGTGCTATCTACTTGTCCAGAATGGGAAGAAAAACCTCTCTGTAGGTTGGTTCCTAGAAGCTGCTCAGCTGCTCTCTTCCAGAGCTGTTTTCCATAGGCTGTGCTGCAGCACATTTATGCATACTAACAGCATGAAAAACAAAAAAATCCCACACTGTGCTATGGTACGGACACAGCAAGTTTATCAAAGGGATATTGGGGAAGGGAAGCAAACTCCAATCCATAGTTGCCATAAAGCTAGGCAAGAAGGTCCCCTGGATAGGAGAGGAACCCAGCTCTCTGAAGAGGAACTTTGAGAACCGCCACCATATTAAGGCATTTTGTATACACAGCAACGTGTGCTGCCAGACAGAAGTTAAGAGCTATTCCCTTCTCACCCACACAACCTCTACCGAATCTCCCCAAAGGCTCTGTGGCACTTGGGATCAGCTCTACCCATTCTGCCAGTAAAAATCACTGCTCCTATTGGGATGACTCCTCTCAAAGCCACCCCATTCTTCACCTTTCTGGAGACGTTGAACTTCAATGTCCTAAGAGAATGGAGGGTTGTGACCCTAAAAACGTCACCCGTGTCTCCCTGAAGGAGGCTGGAAGAGCCTGGGCAGGTGCTGACCTGCGCACATATGGGGAGGGCTGTGTATGGAAAGAAGGCAAAACCAAACAGGAATAATTGCTTTGGATACGATGCAATTTGTTAGTGGTCATAAGACTTCAAGGAGATTAAAAACCCCAGCACATGCCAGTTAGTGAGTCACTGTAAATATGTGAACTGGAAAAGGTCAAGCTAACTGGTAAACAACTCTGTCCTCTAAGCTTCCCCTCCTTCCAATCTGGGGATGTTTTAACCATTTCCCTGCAATCCAAACCACCACATCCTATTTTTAATTGCTTCCCTAGAAGATGCTAGAGCATACAGGAAGCACATGGATGGTGTGTGACCCATCTGTGAGGGTCACCAGACACAGATCCAGTAACGAATCTTGATCAAGACATCTTTAAGGAAACAAGCTGTCCAGATTTTACACCGCAGCCACCAGCACACCACCCGACTGCTGGAGGGCTGCAGGCAACGCATGCAGACTGACTGACTCACAGCAGGCACCTGCCTGAGAGCAGTTTGGGTGGGGGTGAAGATGGAAAGAAGGAATGGTTGTAACACACAAATTCCTTCAGGATGAAAGGGGCTGGAAAGAGCAGAACATGGGCAGGTGGTGGTAGGAGGCAACAGGAGTGCTGGAGATGCTGAGAGCAGGGATAAAATGGGCAAGATGCTCCTTCCGGCACATTCCTCTTCCTGATCACCACGATGGTGGATACTGCAGAGATCAGCACTGAGATTTGCTCTATTGTCCTTTTGCACCAGCCTACCCAGCAATTTGCCTTGAAAGGTCTTCCTCAGCAATCCTGGAAGTCTAGAAGTACTAGAAAGTGAGTCTTGGTGCCGAAGATCTCTCACCAAGGTAATATTTAAGCTCGAGCCAAGAAGGACGGAAGTACTTAAACATCCCTTTGCAAGACACCTCCCTCACAGCCTCCACAGCAGAGTTAGCAGTTTGCAAAGGGCAGGCCTGACTAGAAGAATTGCTGCCAGATAGCAGCAAAGCAAAAGCAAAATATCCACCTAAGCCTGAGTTACCAAGTGAGCTGAGGATTTGTGGAAGCAGGCAGAATCCCCCCCCATAAAAGTGCTTCTAGTCTTCACTGCTGTGAAAAAACTTTCTGAACAGCCAGGTGCAACCCATGTGGAGGTAACTGCCAGAGGCTGTGGGACTTGAGAAACAAGAGGTCTAAGGGAAATTATTTCTCCAGCACTCATTCACCTTGATGGGTGTTATGCTTGCTTATGACATATTTAAAAGGTAAAAGTTAACATTAGGAGCAAAAAGAATAGATAATGCATTGAATCAAACACAGGGTGTACAAATGAAGCCCAAAAGAAAGAGGTGAAGCAGCATACTGGGAGCAGCTTAGAAAATAAAGTATCAGGGAACAAAACAGGAAAGCCATGAGGAAAGAACATGCGACAAACAGAACAGAGAAAAGAAAGAAGTGGTCCTTTGAAAAAGGCCAATCATGCTGCAGAGATTAACACTGGATATTACTACACTGTACCTTTGATGTTCCTGCATATTGCTAAAACACAGAAGATGGGGCATGATGTGGAGGAAAAGCCAGGGCAGATATCTAGACCCATGACTGGAATTACAGTGACCTGAGCCCTTTTTTCAAAGAACCAGACCTGCTTCACACTATCTCCAGAGAAACCTCACGTGTTCATTTCAGCAAGTGAGCAAAGCCTTGAAACTCACCTGCTGTTTCATGGCAGACAGAGGTTACTGACCTGGGATGAGCAGGAGGGCTGTATCAAGGTTTAGATCTCCCCCATTCCCTCCCCCTCGACATACCCAATTCAGCACAGACAGACACACATGGTGAGCAATACTCAGTTCCTCCTACAAAGCATTGTGTCACACTTAGCCTCCACCCCCTCCTCAATTCCAAACCACAACAGCAGCACTGGGAATTCAGGAGGCTGTTACACAACTGTGGGGTGTCTGCAACACACCACAGCCATCAATTTCTTAAAGTTGGGACCTCTGCAATTCAGAAAGGGAAGAGGAAATCAGAATTTCTTCCCAGGGCTAACATCAGATCCAGGAGATAAATTGGGTCTTTTGCTAAGGCCTTCCTGATGGGGGGTTGAGTAGAAAACGTTAAGATCATTCAAAACAAACCAGCCAACCCCGAAATACCCCCTCTTCTCAGCAGTCTGCAGGCCTCTCAAAACGGTATTATAAATCCCCCCAAAGGAGCGCTCATCTCAGAAGTTCAGCAGCAAAAGACACCATTGCCACCCACACACACTTCATTCATTTCTAGAGGATGGCACAGTTCCTCCAGCCCATACCTGTTTGCAAAACCTCAGGAATCCAATCGAATAGGTCTTTCCCCACAGGCAGCAAGTCCCGTATACACAGCTGGACCTGAAAGAGACAACACAAGATGACAGGGTTCAGAAGCAAGATTTGGGCTAGAGCGCAAGATTCCTACCCTCTTTGTCTACCTCTCTGTAGCACAGTTGCAGGACTGGTGCTTTCTCCAACCATGAAATGGGTGTTTTGCTGCTTTTGTAAAGTCAGCTTTGGCTGTGTGTACAGTAATATGGGGAGCAGGAGGTTCTCTTTTTTTTTTTTTTTTTTTTTAACTGTAGCACTGGGAGAAATACAGATCCTAAAGGAAGCACACACAACCAACCGAAGGCAGAAAAGGTTTAAAGAAAGAGAAAGGAATAAGAAAAGAAACAAAGGAGTAGGCAGGTGTCCAGAAAAGCTGTGAATCAGTCCAGCTTGCCTAAGAAGATATGATCAGCCTGATCTGTCTCAGAGCAGGATACTGGTAAGTCATCACCATCCATGCTGCCTCATCTCAGCAGACATTTGCCACCTGACACAGTTTTTCAGGGCAGGGACAGAGGCATGGTAGATGAGCACAGAAGGAGGAGAGCTTCATGCTGTAAGCACAGTAAATACTCACTCAATTGGTTTCCCTCTGATCTCAGACATGATGGAGCTCTCCCCTCCCAAGTACTCATAGCAGAGGCTGAGAAAGTTGTATATTACAAAGGCTGCAAAGACATCAATCAGAGTAAAATGACAACCAACTTCAAAACAGGTGCAAGGACCAAAAGTACAGGCAACAGACCAAACATTAGCAGAGACTGCTTATGCAGCATCTTTCCCTTCAAAGCACTCCAGATTATTTTCACTGCATTTATCATCCTACCTCAGTACTCACAAGACTATCTGAACTGGAGTTTGGCCAAGGTCCCAGGCCAGTTCCATGACTCATGCCAAAAGGGTCACAGGACCATTTAAAACTGCGGTCAGTCTCTGTTTTACTTGGCATCTGTAAGATGCCATTCTTTACAGGGTTCCTGTGCATTATTCCAGGACATTACACTGGTACTAAATAATTTGGAAAAGTTATCTCTGATCCATCAACCATATCTTATCTCCTGTATTTAACCTTTTAGGTGATGAACACAGTTTCTCTCTCCGAGGTAACCAGACTATAGACTAAGAGTTGGAGAAATAGAGGGGTTTTACCAATCAGTGAAACTCTGTTTTCATGTCTGGTGGAGACTTTTGAAAAACAGGCTCTGTGCTTCATTTCCTCAGAAAGCTGAAATTTCTTGCATACTGAATAGCCTTCTCCTTGGGCCACCTCTTTTCTGCCTTCCCCAGCAACCTGGTACAGATGAGGAAGAGCCTTCTCAGACTGACAGGTAATACTCTGCCCCATTTCAATCCTCTTCAAGGCTCAGTTTTGTTCATACATATAAACTGAGGTGAAGACACCGTGGGGAGAGCTCTCATCATAACTACAGACATGTTTCCTTTTCATGGAATCCAAACCCACTTAACTGTGCATGGAGTAAGTACATGCCTTGTCTGCCACTCTCGTGACTTGTTATAATTGCTGTTGGACCCTTACACCGTTGTGAGATTTTTAGGGCAAGGACTGTACTCCTAAGTTTGGCACATACAGCCTTGGGGCAAAATGACAGACCAGGTGACCCTTCTTTCAACATTATTTTCTATGACAGTCTGTACCTGGACATTCCCTGGAATGCCAACATCCAAATCCTGGTTTTGGCCCCCAGCATTGACATAATACGAAGAGAAAATAACTTGGGATGGAAACAGAAGTCTCACGGAACTTTGAAATAAGAACAAAAGCCTAATAATGTACAGTGCTGAGAAGCTGACCTCATCAAGCAGCCAGTTATTAGACCTGAGGTCAATTTTCCCCACGTGGATGAACTTCCAAAGTTAGAGACAGACATCAACTCTAATTCTTCTACAAGCATCCAAACTATGCCCTGGAAAAGAGGTACTCAACGCTCCCCAAAACGCTTATAGTCTCAAAACATTATATTTATAGCTTGTAGATGTGCCTAGCTGGCCAGAATGCTACAGCACATAGAAGCAGGTATACCACTGGCTTTTATGTCTGTAATTGGGATATTGTTATTCCATCTGTAATCCTTCTTATTCAACAAAGTTAGGTATGTTCACATAGCAATGATTTTCCAAAAGCCTTAATTAGGAGAGAAAACACCAACCATGGAAAACTTATGTAAATAACTGTGGTAACCCCTTTTGCCTGCAATTTTCCTGCAACTTGGATGACAGCTCCTAGCACCCAGAGGGAGAAAAGCTGAGCTTTTCCTATTGTCCTCCAGTGACCCCTGCCCTCTGATGTGGTCATTACAATACCAGCTGCCCATTCCACAAGCACTAGGGAAGAGATGACATCAGCGGAAGAAAACAAACAAAAAAAAAAGGGAGGGGGAAATATCTGCTCCTCCATTCCCGAAAGAAATGAGTGCTAACTATCAAAGTTCACCACACCAGCGAAAGAACTCTTCTCCCATTCCTGATCCACATTCACCAGATGGTGCTCATGACATCAACATAACAAAAAAAAAAATCTACTCGTGTCAGTGTTACTGACACCCAGGTTTGTACAGAAGCAGGGTCATGTGAACGAGCAACACCAAAACATGCTCCTCCTAACACACACTATGAAATGCAGCCCATAAATGGCCCAAGACAGCTTTCAAAATTTATTAACAGGGTCTTCTCCCCCTGTTCCCTAGCAGGGCTCCCCCCACTTTGCAACCTAATACCTTCCCAAAAATGAAATAAGGTGGATGGCAAGGGAAGGCAGAGAACAAAAGCCTGTTTCAAAGTGGTCCCCAGAAAAAGCGAGGGAGAGAACCTACTGACCAAAGGTGCTTTCACCTCCACCTGTAGTCTTTTCACACAGCCCAACATGCTGAGGTGAACTCGGGAGCATGGGCTGCCTCCTGAGCAGACACTCAGATGTTTGCAAACTCCCCGAGCAAGCGAGGCAGAGGGATACTGGCTGTTACTATGAGGAGTTTCGCAGAGCAGCAGGATTCCTGCTAGACCTATACACGTGTGCAGGGTGAGGAAGGAGGGAAGAAAAAACACTCAGGCCCAAAGAAAGATGCCTTCTGAATCATGTGCGCGCGTTTGCGATCTGCTGCTGCATCTCAGAGCATTGTCGTGGGTGTGAAGGAGGGCTTGCTAGTCCCTTCAGCTGATTAATTTGTTCACATGGCCAGGGGCATCTCTCTGCAATGCAGATCTAACCAAAACAACTGCATGAGCAAGTTATGATTTTATGAGGGCATGGCAATAAACTGTCCTCAAAAAGACACTGCTAGAGTGTAGTTCTCCTGATGGATGGGTAGAAGGCTCCTTTCTGGATGAGATCAGGAGGGAAGTTTAGATAGCATTTATTGGAAAGTAACTGTTTCCCTTGCATAAAATACTAGTGGTATCATCTGCAGCAGATAACAAAAAACGAAGCAATTGATAACTCATCCTAAACATGGCACCCTGTCTCCTGCAGGATTCCAAAGCACTTTACGCCCCACCAACACCAGCACACGATGGCTTTGCTACCCTGCATGATCACACAAGTGGCCACAGGACAGGACCAGAAGAATACGTCGCTAACAAACTGCACCAGGAAAAAAGGACAAAGCAAGCGTTTGGCTGCTAAGTAAGTGCTGTTCCAAGAACCAGGAGCTAACCAATACCTCGCTTTAAACACCCAGCTAGAATCAGATTTTTGGCTTTACACCTTCCTGAAGCAAAGGACCCAAGAAAATCATAAACACTGTCTCCACAGAACATTGGAGGGAAGGCTCAACACATCTTGTCATGCTCAGAGGCCAGCAAGGGAGAAGGTCAGGTTGGACGGGGCTTTGAGGAACCTGATCTAGTGAAAGATGTCCCACGGCAGGGAGGTTGCACTAGATATCTTTAAAGGTCCTTCCCAACCCAAACTGTCCTATGATTCTATGATTTTCAGTCACTGAGCAAGCCACGGTCAACCAGTCAAGCACAACATCAAACACTGTTTCAGTAGGTGACAGATGCTTTCTCCATGTGCCCAACCAGGAGCCAGAGTTCCCTCAAGGCAGAGACTTCCCACCTCCCCCATTTTCTGTCTGACCCCTCCTTACCTTCATAGCAGTCCCGCACTGTGCCAAAGTAAACATAGTACTGGTCATTGGTGAAGAACAGCAGACTGAGCCATGAGTCAAAGGCGTAAATGGGCACAATGAAGAGGATCCGAACAATGTAGCGCTGTTCATTTGGGCAGCTATAGCAGCGAAGATGCATGTAGATCTGAGAGGACAGAGAGGGGAGACCAGGATCAGCGGTATATGGAATAGAGAGGAGAAAGTAGAACTGAAGAGTCAACTTGGCCAGGAAAAACAGTCAGTAAATCATCTCTTGATTGCCTCCAGCAGCTTCAAGGTGATAAGCATTAAAAAAAAAAAAAAAAAATCACTATTATCTTACAGCATCCATATAGCACCCCTTAGTTTGCAGAGAGTGGGAAGGGGGAGAAAAAGGAAGTGGAGGGATTTCTAGTCTATTTTCTTATAGGGAATTAATTTACTGTTATTATCGTTACCTTGCCCATATTCTTTTGTTCATACCTTTCTTTTCCCCTGGTTATCTATCCCATATTCCTGCTATCCTGTTTTAAGTACCTAAGATTCACAACACTGCAGGCTGCTTTTCTCTGAAGAGGGAAGGTGCACACACTTAAGCGCATGCTCATTGTAAACACTCTCACTCTCTTGGCAGTTTTGGATGCTTTCGAGACTTTCACCTGAAATGACCTAAGAGAGCCCTTCACAGCACTGCCAAGAGCTGATAAGCCGCAGCCCATATGCTCAAAAAGTGCCATTCTGCACATCGGTGACAGCACAGCCACGAAGCATCAGCCACCAAGAGAGCACCAAGCTCATGCACGGCGCTCAAAGGAACCACGCAGCCACACGACTTGTTTTGTCTGACTGTCTGCACACATGCCAATCCCTCTAAGTCACTGGCTGGGGGGAGCACAATGTCCCCACCCTACCTGCTCCCGCTGCTGACAGTTTGTTAGCCATCATTAAATCCCACACCTAAGATGCTTTTTCACAGAATACCCACCTCCTGGAAAAGGTATTGACCACAAGCATAGCCTGAAGATGAGCACCACTCCTGTAATGGCCTAATAACACGGCCAGAGCTTCGGCGCGAGTTGCGGGTATGCTCTGTCAGCCACGGAGTCAGCAGAGGGCATGTTCTCCAGAGGCAAGGCCTCCATACGGCAACATTCATCAAGCTGCTACCCCAACTGCTGGAATTAATAACAGCTAGTTTATTACATACGTGCCTCACGACTGACCGATTTTGCTGCCTGAAGAGGCACAAGCATTTGTCTGAAGCTTCACCCTGCATTTGGGGGTGCTGTGAGGATTCTCCGGGGTCTAACAAAGCATACATTGATGATCTCGCCTTTCCCTCGTAAGGGAGAGGGGGTTGTTTCTCCCCAGCTGTCTGTTGCTCATTTCTCCCTTGCCTCTTGGCCAAATCTGGTCAAAATCGACTGAAGGGCTCAAAATACTTCTGTTTCCTCTCCCTAACCCATGAGGAGCTCACAAAAGCCTCATTTCCTGAGGAGAACAGGTTGAAAATAAACTAACAAGCCTTAGGGATATTTTTTCCTTGTGACAATCCCAGTGACACACCTCACCCAGCACAGGGACAGCTGACACCAGAGTTCAGATGACTCCAAGCTTTGCCCTTGGAATGTTACAAGAGCCCTGAGATCCATGGGCCTACAAGAGCACAAGAACTGCTGCCTTTTAACAGGACAACAGCACATTTCAATCAACAGTGTCTCTCTGGCACCGACCTCCATTGGTTTCTTTGGAGAAGAGCATTAATGCCTAACTGTGCAATGCTATACTGCAGAGGAAAGATTTCTTCCTACCCTCAGTAGGCGATCAACTTGACAGGAGGATCCATGGCACTTGTAATTGTTACCCAAGCTGGTGAAACTGCAGGTGTTACTCTTATTCATCAGTGACTAATCCATTTTTGAACTTCACTAGCCCCTGTACTCCATCAATAGGCTGTAGTTTTCTAGATCCTAGTCATCACTCTGGAATCTATGGACCAACAGGTACAAAACACAGGTTGATAAATAACAGGGCTTGCATTTCCCCACTGTGTTTTTCAGTTCACATGACAACCGCACAAAAAAGAGGTATGGAACAGGATGCAGGGTTTGACTTGTTCTGGCTCCCAGGACACCTGCCCCAGAAAAAGGGGAGGAGAGAAAAATTAAAATAAAACATTTCCTGTTACTCCTTTCCGCTGTGGAATCCACTGGCACAGGAGATCAAAGGAGGTATGCCAAACAACAGCTGACACAATAACAAAATGGCTAGATTCAGCTACAAGACCTGGGAAAGGATGGCTTGAGATAACACACCTTTCTGCAAACACTCAAGAGATGGCCAAATGTTTTACACCTGCTAGTTTTAAAGAGTTTGCTTCCTCTCCATTCACACTACAGAAACGGTCTGAACCTGGGCAGAAAAAGACCTTCATATAAAAGCTGCCACCTCGATCAGCACAGATAATATATTAGACCCCAAAGAAGAGGTCCTGGTACCACTCCAGAGTTGGCAAACCCCCATAACACAGCTGTATCTCGCAGAGATACGCCAGGGGATCGTATGTGTTCCTCCATGTGGGGAAAAGAAAAGGATGAGAAGTATGAGTGACAGGGTTTTACCTGATGGCAGGTGATGAGCAAAGCTGTCCATACAAAGAAACCTGAGATGGCCTGAGCAGCGGTGGTCATGAGGAATATTGGTTGCTCCACAGCCGTAGGGCTGCCATCGTCCGGCATCCAGGAGAAGTTGGGAGCCACAGCTGGAGTGGTGGCAGTTGACCCCAATCTGGGGGCTGCAGTGATGTCAGTCATCACTATCATGGTTTCTTTTGGTGTGAGGTTCCAGTTGGGATTGCTAAAGGGCTTCCCACAAGCCAAGACCTGTCAAGGAAGAGAACCAAAAAGCAATTGAATCCAGCTGAAAGGACTCAGGAGCATAACAGTAACAGTACTTTGCATCTCTCACATGCCTTTCGCCAGGCTGCTCACATGCTTTACAAACAGGACCTGGATAAGTCTGCCACTGCCACCCCTCGTGATACAAAAAAATCATGTGGTACTCAGGAACCTCTCTACCACTCACAACACAGCCTCCCCAAGATCATGAAACCCTGCCACAGGCATCGTCACCACCTTTCTGCAATAAAAATATTTAAGAACAAAATTAATATAGCATTCACCTGACATCAGAAGGAAGTATCTAAATCATCCATACTGGAAGATGCACCTAAGTTAACAGCTCTACTTTCCACAAAAGCGTTGGCTATTCTGCCATGTCCTAGTCTTACGGTTAGTCTGCCAGAGTCTTAGTCTTATGGTTTCATCTGGAAGGCAGCAGAACAAGCAGCAGCAGCAGGCAACAAGAACATCCACCACAAAAGGTCACCACGCAGCAAGGGGGAAAGAGAAGCATTCTTGTTCCTCCAGCAAGCAATCCCCACCTCTCCTAGTGCCATTTTGAAAATGACACTCAGCCCAAAGCACCTTCATTGGAAGGATATGCGCCGAAAGCTCTCCTCGCTAGAAAGAAGAGCATGAAAGCGATGCTTTTATCAAACATCGTATGGCATGGTTATACTTAGCCAGCCTGTCATTAATTCTACTAAGCATTGTTCTCTACATGACGTGAATTTAACCTGACTGGCTTTTAAAAGCCAGTTGACCCATGAAAACACACCCAGAACACAAGGATATGCAAGATTTCAAAGCAGCATGACACTTGGTCATTTCCTGGATGAAAAGCTATTTTCTTTCAATGGAACAAATTCTTGAAGGTCTAAGATCTAAAGCCGCTATTATTTTCAGTTTTGTTGTAAGCAGGCTCTAATGTGGCCTCTGGATTAGAGGAAGATAATCCACTTAAACCAAGATCACAAGCAATCAGCCATTGGTTCTATCCACTAGAAGAGCTGCTTCTGATGCAGTTGTAGTAAAGACATGGTTATCAAGGGGAACAGCACCATATTTCCGCCTTCTGATAGCCTCCTAATAGTTGTTGGGATACCCTTTCTGTAAAAGTGCAAGACGTAGCTCTTACGCAGGCCTTTAAGATCAGCAGATGGAAAGAGCTTTAGAAAGGCCAACGATCCATCGCCACAGTTTACAGCTGCAGCAGGGAAGGACACGTCTGTCATTTACTGACAGGTCACAGCAGAACACGAAAGAGAACATACATCTGCAGATGAACTGCCCCAGCCTTGCCTTCACCTGAAGCCACAGCACAAATCAGGGAACAGGCACCCAGTAAAAGCAGAGGGTCAGGAGCAGATCATTTCCACATGCACACTAAGGTGTGCAAATGGCCCCTCCAGCACATGCTTTTCCAAACCACACACTTGCACCAGCAGTATGCAGCACTCTGATGTTACTTACGCCACATTCGACCTCATTTCTGCTTTCTTCCACAGGGGGAAGAGAAAAAATACAAATCTGGGAAATATCCAGATTTGTTTAAGCGGATATTATCTTACTATAGAGGGAGCTGCACAACTGTTACGGTTTAATTTACAAAAAAATCATCAAACTTGGCTTTTCTTCGTTCTTTCCAGTTGTTCTTTTTCCAAAATATCCTGCTGAGTTACAGCTTTCCATAACTGCACGTATTGAAGGGTAATTCCTTTCCAGTCCTGATCAGTACGGGAAATATAACTGTTAAGTTTTGAGTTTCAAAGCATGCACACACACACACGCTACATTATCTATACTATATCTAAAAATTTGGAGAGATGAAAGCTGGATGGAGATGTCACAAGGTAGCAAGGTTTTTATTGCTTTGAAAAGAAAGGGATTTCTACCCAAGTGACTTTTGAAGCAACTGAACACTCACAGTGCTGAGTGTGTTTCCACTAAGCTCACAAAGGGCACATCTAAAATCAGAGCAGATGCACCTGTGGTTAACCTAGCTCTAAATAAAGTCCAGCCAGCTGCAATCCTGCACATCCCAGTGCGCTTTGGGAGCTATGCAAGAGAGGAAGCTGCTAAGCCCTTCCTAAAGTTCATGGGGGAGAGGATCTCTACTGCAGACCACCAGTGGCAGGAGGGACAGGCCCTGGAGCTCCACGCTCTAGCTAATCAAACCACACTGACAGCACAGACCCAAATGCAGCACCGGTAACGTCAGCAGAACTGAAGATCTGAAAGGGAATTCCTCTGCTTCTCTGCACTCATTTTAAAAGAAGCTGAAACAGCAAAAAGTCATCAACAAGCATTTTGACATGACAAGGATTACGTATTCAGAGGCAAGGACACTTACAAGTTCAAGCTGTATATGTAACCTTAACACTGCCCCCTTGTGATTATACATCAACTGTCATTAATTACATGATTATGCATCACTCTTACCCTAACCCCCTTTAATTCACACACAGTCATTGAAACTAATAACTCTTTCCAGCACTGTGTTCTGAAATAAAATATACAAACTTTCTTAACCAGGGGTCAACTTCTCCTACCCCAAACGCCAATCCACCTCACCCATGAGCACCCCCCTGTTCCTCAGGGTTGCCCCTAAGGACAACTTTTTAATTGCTTGATACTTTTTACTGGTTGTAAGCATCAGCCTGCAGTTCATTCTCCTTGCTCGTGAGACATGAAGGAACACTGTACTCCCGAATCTGCAAAATTAACATATACCTTCCAAATTATCCCTTCTAATCTCCTAAAGTCCCATACACCATTGCTACAATGACAGGTATAAGCAGTGCACAAAGATATTATGAAAGACTACTGTATGCAAGAAGCTGAAGCTGTAAGAGCAATTCTGTATTATATTTAAGAAATAGGTAATAGCGCAGATGATTGGAGCCCAGGTGAGTGGATTTCAGCTCATTCACTGCCACCAGCTCAGAGTCTGCTAGCTCCTCTTTGGCCTCGTTAAAAAGAGCATCATGAGGGCAGGCTACGGCAACTCTCTTAATAGGCCTTCTTTCTGAGATGCCTCTTCCCCACTGTTCAACGGGACACAAGCCCAGCACATCATTAAAACAGGCTTCCAGCAAAGGTGGTGCCTGGGAGCACGTCACAGCAAACACGCTACAGATCGAGCACCCTGGTGTAAGCAGCTTCCCTCTTACCTGACACAGTGAATGTGTTGATACTTGTTTCTTGGACACCTACCTCCATCAGAGCCCATGTCAGTGCCACAACACATACCTTCCTGCTTCCTCTCACACCTGGGGAAAAAGGTCCTTTCCAACAGCCACAAAGCTATTTCACATTCACCTCGATTTTCTCTGTTCTCCCACTTTGCTACTCCAGCTGTGCCACAACCTGACAACGGTTAGGCTACTGGCTGTGATCTCTTTTATGTGTAGTCCTCCCAGTTGGCTATATTTCTCTGTTGCTTCTCGCATATTTTAAGCTCCTTGGGACAACCATCTTTTTGTTCTCTGCCCATACAGTTCCCAGCACTGCGAGGTACCAAACCACGAGGAAGGCACTTGACATTACCATATGGCAAATTAGGGGCATTTAGAAACCTAAATTACCAATGCAATACAAACCAAACTAATCTCATGCTTAATAAATTTTGAAGAGTTCCTTACTCTTCTGCCATCTCCTGTTTTCTCTGCCTATCTCTTTCACCTCCACCTCATTGCTTCCATTTCAAGAGAGAGTAAAGTCACTTGTAGGCTTATTCTCCTTCTCTGGAGGGCTCTCCTAAATATATCAAAGGAAAACATTTCAACGCTTCTAAATTTCACTCTTGAAGCTTTCCTCATTCTCCAACTGACTACCTTGCTCCCCCCGGAGGTAATCTGCAATATAGCACGTCCCAAACAGGACCAGGAGAATGGATAGCCAGGAAAAGCACCAAACTTTGGAAACTGGAAGCGTGCACACGGAAAAGTACATCTGGGTGAACACACAGGGCTTTCAGACATGGGCCCAGGTGTACTGGATTGCCGCAGGAACCTTGGATCAGCTGGTACAATTCCTGTATGTGGGCTACATGAGCTTCGGGCAGTGCTTAGGTCTGCATGAGGTCTACACCCAACAAACCCAAACATGGAAGGCAGAGGTGACACCCCCAACCCCAACAAGCTGTTAGGTGTTCCTGCCTAGATGCCATTACAAACTACGCACATTAGAACAAGACAGGACCGTGTACTGCTAGGGCATTAGCTTAAACACCAACCTAGTACCAACTTAAATTTACCTAACAGATCTTCTGAAAGCACTTTAGGAGTATTAGGGTCTGCTCTCGATGCAAGGAGGAGAAAAGAAAAATAAAGCAAAGCACATGCTATTTATATCAAGATAACTATCCCAATAAAAACCTAGAGATGAAAAACACTGTTACTGAGATTCTTGATAGGGAAGAGGCTCCAACTTGCATGGGGACCAGTTCCGTTATAGACACCACACCGGTGTAAAGTTAGCAGGGATGTGTCCACAGGGCCTGCATCCACAGAAAAACAGCAATGCAGTAATTCTCAATCAGGAGCAGATTGCCATTCCTGTGTCTTTTGGAAGCAGAGGCCTTCTGTCTCTAACATTAACATGGCAGCTTCTTCCACCAAAAATAAACTCAGAACAGTAAACAGAAGGGATGTGACACAAGTGAAAACAAAAAAACTTCATTTTTGGCTTGCGTAAAGGCACAGAAAATGTTACCACCGAGGAGGAGCTATTTCTACATAAAGATAAACAAACATAAATACGTAAAACCCATTTCTGATGCAACAAAAGTGGTGTAAGAGGAGGGAAGAAACGTTCAAGCTTGGTCCTTCAGTTCCTAGGGGTACTTCTGAACAGGTATTCAGTCAGAGCCTAGAAAAGGAGGAGCAGGCTGTCTGCTCTGAGCAAGACCTGCTCCATTGTGCTGTGGGCAACAGTGTGCTCGCTTTGCCCCGATGTCGGTAGGAAAAGAACCCCAAACGACATGACTCTGAAGCTGTTCTCTGCCATCTGCAAACACAATCTGTGTTTTTAAAATAGATCATCTCCTCCGAGGCTAAAAGTATTTCATTTCTAAACTGCTGAGAGAGCAAAGAACGATACACGAAGTTATCCCATGAAAGAGTCTTAGCAGCTAAGCCTCCTTCTGCTGTGCAAGATACGATCCAACAAAACATGCACGACCTGGCTGCACGACCTCCTGCTTTCTGGAAAGCTAGGAGGCAATAAATTGCTCCTCCTTAAAACCTACTCCACACTTACTGTAGTTTCAAATATCCACCATGCTGAACTTTGTTTCTGTTGAGATACCACAAAACCATTTTCCACTCCCCTCTTAACTTCTTATTCGTCCAAGAGTTTCTCCATTAAATTATCCTTATTCTGGACCCAAAAAAGACCAATGCAGAAGTGCTGTGTGGTAGGTGATTTAAAGTCTGAATTTTCTGCATCTATTAGGACACAAGCCAGAGCTTTACATTAGTGAAAGCAGGAGCTTTATGGTTTTCAGAATGTCCCCTAGAATTACAAGGAGTACAAGAACACACGACAAAATTGTTCAAGGTTTATTTTAGACTGTTTTAATTATAAGAATGCCTAGAATTGCCAACTGAGATCAGTTCTTCCCATTGTGCTAGGTATATATTGCAAATTCATAATTGATTTAAGGTCTTTTCAACCCCCAAAGGCACGGCATCACCAGCTGATCTGGCAAAAGGTAGGAAAAGGAGGAGGTAGAGAGTCAGGACAAAATAACATAAAGCTATACAGTAGGAGTCACTGGTGCAGCTCAAATCAGTGATAGCAATAAAAGAAAATCAAATGCTTTTAAATTTATTACTTCTTAAGTTGCTTTTGCTCTCTGGGGTGGCATCTAGTTTACTTAGCTATGAGACATGAAAAGGTCCCAGCAGTGCATTTTTAAGCTCTCCAGTAGCATTCCCGAAACAATCTGTGAGTTAAGTATGTGACCTGGCATGCAATTTTTACTAGTGCAACTCATTTACATTTTACTGTTCATGCTGGGCAAACCTTTCTTAACATCAAGTCAGTGAAAGTCACCCCACAACACGCACTTCATACACACGTACACATATGTAACTCCAAACACACACAAGCAATACTGTGCTCAGCTAGAAGACGGGCATTCGACAAGATTTACAAAAATACGCAGTGATTGAACCTACAGTTACTGCACTTCCTATCAGCTTAACGCACGACACCTCTCTCTGCACAACAAATTCAGATCCAAATGCAGTTTTTCACAATGTTACTTCTCCAGAGGTCTAAGCAGTCTGAACACTGAAGAGATTTTGCCTGGCCACAATTTTTCAAAACAGCTGTCAGTACAGTCAGTGAAATGAGAGAAAAGTGTCACGGGGACATAAAACCAGTAGGGCGAGCACAAGCGGAACAAGAAGACCATTAGCCTCAGAAGCAGAAGGTAGAGGAGTCAGGCACCTAGGAGGACCAAACCACAGGGCAAGGTACACACCCACTAAGCCATATTCAAGAGATGATCCGACGCCTACGTACGCGTAAGAGCACACTGTACACACAATTTAACCTTCAACAAGGCCATGCAACTTCGTTTCTCGTTTTAAGGAAATTAAGCAATGAGAATACCACAAAAATCTTCTCCACTTCCAGCTCACACAGCCCCCCACCCATTTTGCTAATCCATACAGAGTCATCTGAAGAGAGAGCAGCTTCACGTCCCCATGCACCCATTTAAAAACTCAGAATCAACAATAAAACCCTTTTACCCTGAGCCGTGCACTCTTCTTTCCAGAGTTTTTTTCTGCTCTATTAATTTCTGTTGTCTCGCTGTACTCACACAGCCCTCCTCCCCCCATCCTCCTCCTCCTCTTTTTTTTTTGTGGACTGACCCACATTGTGATAGGTCAACATCCAACATCCAGTCCCTTTTTTGGAAGGAGACAGGAAAAAAAGAGAAAGGGGGAGGGAGAGGAGGAGAAGGGATGTTCCCCAACCTTCCAACTGCTCCTTCGAGAGCAGGATCAAGCACACTTGGGCCATGCGCTGCATCCCTTTCCCACATTCTGAGCAGCCCCGCTCCACACGAACCAGTCAAGCCCTCTGCTCCCAGGAGAGAAACATAGAAAGACTACAAAGATGTTCTGCAACTGGCAGAGGGGAAAGAAACAAGGAGAAAACGGATGTGTTGTAAACACTTGCGTCCAGCATGACAGAGGAAGTTTGCATTTCATTTTCCAAATTCTCAAGAACAAAGTCAAATCAGAACTTACTCCGCCACCACTTGCATTCATCCTTAGAATCATAGAATCATTAAGGTTGGAAGAGACCTCCAAGATCGAGTCCAACCGTCAACCCCACCTCCAAGTGCCAAGACAGAGGAGACAACAGTTTTAAAGTTTCCACAGGGTACACAGTTACTCTAAGATGCATCAGAAGTTAAACTCTACAGCAGGATTGAAAGCCATTGAACTTGTGGCAGTCACACATGAAGGGAGGGGGGTTTTTGGTGGTGGTTTTCTTTTTGGGGGGTTTTTTTTTAGTTTTTGTTTTTTAATATCGGGGTATACTTTTCCACACAGAATATAACATACAGAATCTATCAGATCAGATCCATACTTAAATTTAGCAAGTAAATGTGTCGGAAGAAGCCAGGCTTCTTATCACAAGCCTAGGCAACTGTGCAGCAATGCATATGAGGGAGATGGCACATCTGACTTCCCTAGCAATCATTCTCTGATACACTGCAGAAATACAAACGGTCATTCTCAACAAAGCACCCGAAGCCACTCACTATGAAGCCATTCTGTTATTGCTAAAATAACATCTGATCTGCTTATTTTTGTTTGTGGGTTGTTGCTTTTTTTTTTTTTTTTTAAAACCCACCTCTGGACATAAGACACATACATTCTCTTGTTAATTCCCAAAAATCACCAACTGCTAATTTCACTACTCCTGTTCAACACTGCCCGCCCCCTATGCTTTTCTCCTGCCCTGTTACTCTATCAAGAAAAATAAATATCCATAGATGCAGAATTTTAAAAGCAGAATTGGGAGCTTTGTATTCCTGGACTCCTGTGAGAGGAGAGTTCCTCCCCACACAAAAATGCCAAGCCCTAAATACATCAGCATTACAGCTTTGCTAGTTAATGAATTAACCCAGACACGGCATTTCCCTTACATGAAAGTTACCTCTGGAAGCTCACAGGCAGAGCACGATGCCTGGAGGAGGAAATCATTCTCACCTTTGCTGGCTAAAGCACAGCAAGTAGAGACAGCATCAGTGGGAAAAAACCTTGCCCAGCATCCTCTTCTGCAGGCTAGTTACACCACACGAGTGGCTAGAAGCTGCTCACCCTTTCCTGACTCAGCATCAAAGCTGACCACAGAGGTTTGTAGAGAAGTCATCAATACTGTTAGAAGCCTACAGATGCCAACAGCTACTAAACACAGTTCAGAGTGATTCTGAAATCCCCCCTCTCTATCCCAGAAGTCAGCAACAACAATGCATTTTCTCTAGAAAAGGGGTACGCCAAGAATCCACGTGAGAGCGTGCGTGCTTAAAAAAAGACAAAATTTCAACCCAGCTTTTCCAGACACAGTAAGATTAAATCACCCAGTGGGATGAAATTGCCTAAACGGGAATTCATACAAATAACTTCTGGCTTAAAACTCTGCTGTAAAATCAGTGCCATCACAAAGGCATTGGGACAGGGGAAAGAAAAGTCTGAAAGTCAGGAGAGTTTGGAGGAGAGAGGTCACTCCCAGCTCCCATGGGGCAATTAGCTGCAAACAGCTTCACCCACCACTAACCAGCCTTTCGTAGCAAAACTAGGAAGAAGGAAACAAGATGTGATGAGGCATGAAGAGAAATTCACTCTCTTCTAATCTGTCTCCTCAGGTGACTGGTTTGTCCAGGTTCATTTTAAGTAACCTGGACAGAGGCACGGCTACTTACATTACTGCTGCCTAGGCTGTACCTGTGCTGGAGACGACCAGGCAACTGCAGGCTCCCAAGCAATCAGCTCAGCAGCTCCAATAGCATCAATGTCATGTTTCGCAGCCTGGGGAGGGAACAATGAGCTGGCAAGGTCAGCTTTTAAGGTATTACTTCATCTCATCTCCTTCTCAAAGCCTCATTGCTGCACGAGATAACATGTTGCAGTCATTTTCTTTGCTGAACCAGAGAGACCTTTTTTTACCTTTTTTGTCACAGAGTCAACCAGAGGCCAGATGTACAACATACCCAGGCAGAGAGGAACACTGTCGGGTTAGACACAAAAAATCTGAGGCCGTGACACCACCTCTTTATGCTCTTGGTCACACTCCATTATACAACGTCCTCAAATAGCTGATCCTTTCAGTATCATCAGACTCCTAGGCACTGTGACTGTAAGATAATAACAGCAGTATTCCCATCCTTTCAATCCAGAGACAGACTTGAGGGTGGGGAGACAAATATCCAGGTACTCTATGGGTTAAAGGACATTCAATGTTGCAGGTAGAGCACGTAAGTTATTTCCCTCTTCAGGCTTCCTGTCAGTTATGCCCCCCAGGGGCTATAAAGACCTGGGCACACCCAGCCACAGCATGGTTCCTGGGCAGCTTGCCTGTACACTGCATTTTCCCTGGACACAGTTTGCTGTTGCCTTCCTAGACATTTTACTTCCACCATCACAGACAAAAACCCTGTGGAGGTTGAGCTGATATTTAAAGACTAGAGAGAACCTGTCTATAAGCAAGTACTCCAGTCCCCTGCCTCTTCCCAGAGGGGGAAGACTCTGAGGCAAGACTCCTGGAAGGTGGCTGCAGCTCACTGCTTCAGCTGGCAGAATTTCACCTCCAACATCTTCCTTGGGGATTGCTGCTCGGAAAATATGTCCAGTTGCTCCCTCCCAAAGTAGTCCATATGAAAAAAAAAGACGAAAAAAAAAACCAAACACCAAAAAACCTTTTCAAAAGGGTGTTTCCAGTCCAAGTGCTATCATATTTTACAGTTATTTTAGCGAAGTGTTTTAATCCATCTTATCACCGTTTCAAACCGCTTTCAGAGTCCCAAATGTTCTGGTAGGATGTAATGTCTTGGCAGGAAACCACTCTTCTACCACAAGAAAGCAAAGAGTTTGGGAAGAAGCAAGAACAGCACACAACGCACACACCGCTTCAAGCGAACAGATGGG
>NW_008825609.1:1665444-1667881 GCF_000699105.1 Pygoscelis adeliae
TCAGCGAGTGCAATCAATCACAAGCTCTAAAACAGAGAAAAGCTTCTGCCCCCAGCCCTGGCTGTTCAATAACACGCAGCAGCTTTGTTACGCAGATAGCTAGCAGCAGTCGTGTACTAGGAAAGCTCTACTGTATGAAGGTTAAGTGCAATTTCTCTCTGAGGCTGTACTATTCTCTTGATTCTGCAGACAGCCCAACCTGTACATTGACTGCTGCTTTATAACCTTGGTTTCCTCAATTTTAACCTGAAAACCCTGTGAAAACTAGTCACAGCAGCGGCCTTTCAGAATCAACAAGTCTGATTTGCAACTTCATATTTTACCTCAACCTTCAATACTTTGAACAATACAACACTGGGCTCTTGAAGTAGCTAGGACCAAATAACAAACATCTCCCGAGGAATTCACTGCTCCCACCAGCCTTTGCTGCAAGACCTCAAAGATATCCTTTGACCTGCTGAAAAATGAAACTGGCACTTCTGCTAGAAGGAGCAGGCAAGAGCTCATCTCCACCGCTGCAAACATAAGCCAATTAAACACAGACCCAAAACAGGAGGGGAGAAGGGGATGAAGGCTGAGTTCCATCATAGAGAAATGAAAAGGTTGTTGTCTTAAGCAAGACATAATTATTAGATGTTTTAGTTAACTCAGCAGTAGAACTGAATAGAGAAAGGGACTGACGTTTTAGGGGGGAAAAAAGGTGTTTTAGAAGTTATTTTAATTATGAGTTGGGGAAAAAAACAACCCACCCTTCCTTTATCCATGAGAAGAAAAGAACCCTAATCCCACAACTGCAAACCACAAAAGCTCATCTCCCAGCCTGCTACCAGCAAACAAGCTGACAGAGAACAAGACGGATTTCTAGCTGGATTCTGTCAAATCGTTAGAAGCTAGCCAGCTCAGAATGCTTTCATTACGCCAAACCAGCTAGTCACACTGAACTTTTTTTCTGACCAGCTTGTGCATGTCTAAGAACCTTCCCCTTCTAACTGCCACGTGTCCCAAGGAGACGGACAAATAAAAGTACAAAAGATGTCCGAGTGATTGGGCGGCAGTCTTCCCCTTGCCCCACATTTCCAAAACACAACCCGTTCAGCACTCTGAACTGATTTTAGAGACCTGAGCAGAATACAAAGAAAAAAAAAAAAAAGGTCTTCCCACACCACCAAACTGGTTAGAAACGCCGACTTCGGTAGCAATGTTTTCTGATTATTTTACAGCAAGACTGAATCTTTTCTGCTCCAGATGCAGATATAGCCACCTGCTGCATACATGCCAGGTAAGGTTTACAGCACAACCTTAACAACGATGGTATTAAGTACTTAAAAACTGATTCGAAGCCCATTTTCTCGGGGACAATGGTGAAAAAAAGCCTGAAGTAGGCCTTTGTGGAATACCTTCTCCATAAGAAAAGCTATTCTAAAGCCCTATTGTTTAGTCCTTAGCCAACATCCTAAAAGTGTGAGATTTTTTTCCGAAACTACTACACAAATACAAACCTTTAGTATTATAAACCTGAAAAACACCAACGTTTCTAGAGAAGTCTCTGGTCCCTTTTAGGGAGGCTGCTAAGCTCTTAGACTCAAGAGTAACTTCCAGCAACACAAGTTCAATGGAACAGTTAACTATTGTGTTAAAAAAGCCAAGTCTTTGTTAGCGGGATGTATGCTTTATTACATTTTCATCAATTGTTCTTTTTCTTGCAGGATAGGAAATAGACATTTCTATTCATCCTGTTAGCCTTCCTCTATTATTGATCAATGCCTTCTATTTTTCTCTTCAATGGAGGTAAACAGTCTTCTCTCTGGGGAAGCCTGTCTAGGTCTTCAATAATTACTCCTGTTCAAGCTCCTTATGTGGCAAGAACGATTTCAAACTTTCTGTAAGGAGGAATCGTCTTCACTATTTCCTCTAGATTTCCCACTCTTCCTCCTCCTCCCACTCTTGAAAGCTTCGTGGTGTTCCAGGCAGCTTTCATAGAGCTGTCCCTGAAACCACTCCAGTCCCTTTCCAGGATCACAATTCATCAGAACCCAGTCACGCACACGTTCTTCCAAAGCCCTCCTTCCACTACACACTGCAGTTGCCAAAACTGAATTAGCCTTCATGGAGCAATTGAAATTTCAAGCCACCGTGAGCATCCAAACAAGATCAATCATAACTCACCTGTGATACAGGAGCACACAGGCACAGTAGAAGCCTCCTCACACACCTACCACGCCAAGCACACACACACACGCTGTCTGTCAGTCCACCCAGCCTGAACCAGAGGAGGAACAGCAAACACAAGCCTGGTGCCCACCACCCTGCTGGGGTCTGCCCTGCTCCCAGCCCGCCTGGGGACAAACACACCCTTGCAGAAAATGACACCCACCCAATGCCACTGAGCAGCACGGCAGCACCGGAGGGGGGGGGGGGGGGGGGGGGGGGGGGGGGG
>NW_008825609.1:1668879-1670891 GCF_000699105.1 Pygoscelis adeliae
GGGCAGCCGGGTTTCCCCCCCCAGGCCGGTTAAGGACAGCACTGCCCTCGGGAAGATCCCCCCAGGCAGATTTCCACCTCTACCTCAGAGCCGTTTTCCCCAAAACTCCGAGGAAAAACATGCGTGTAGGTGCTGGAAACCGAAGCTGTACTTTTGGCGCTTGCCCTCTTCTTTTGAAACACAGATGTACCCGTGGAGCTGCTACCCCGTATCTCCCAAAATGGCGTTGCGTTTCCCTCCTGTCCCAAAACAGAGCTCCCCTCCGGAACACAGCAACCTCTCCTGAACCCAGCCGGATCAAGGCTGCGCGGCCTCACAGCGGTGCAGTGGAGGCAGCAAACTCAGTGGAGCAAAGGCACCGCGCAGAGATGGGTGTTGCCTTCCACGTAGGCAATGCTCCTCTTCCATCTCACAGAAAACAAGATTTAGAAGGGAAAAAGTCCAGTTTCATTCTGATCCCTCAAAAACACACTCAAAATGGAGGCAGGGCCAATGCAGGATAGAGACAACAGGACAATACCCCATAACCCCCGAGCTACCCTCCTCTTCCCTCCTACTCTTCGCTCATCCGAGGAGCTGGAAGCCCCACAGAGCAGGCAAACGAAGGGGCAGCTCTTCCTGCTCAGCTGGCAGGGAACAGGCTCGGAAGGAATTTGCAAAGTCACCAAGATCCATCATTTATTCCCAGCAGGTGTTTCTGAAAATCAATTTCAAGAGTTCTACACAGCCTGCCGCTGTAGAAACCCCGCTGCAGGGATGGGAGGTGGGTTCTCATCTCCCTGCATTTCAGCTCCAGCCTTCCCATCCTCCATGGAACCAGGTGCCTCTCCATAGAGATCCCTCGGCACGTGAGGACCGCTCCGATCAGGGGAGTCTGGCACTTCTCCCAACAGCCGAAAAAAAAACCCACAGAGATGCCACCCGAGAAAAGGAAGCCCGAGTTGATGATTAGGCTGTTGCCACAATCCCCCTCACAGCTTAAATTCGTTTAATGCTTGAAAAAATAAATAGGCCTCTCATCTGGGTAAGGCAGAGCAGCATAACTACAGAAGCAGTGATTTAGAAATAAATCAGTATTAAAATTTAGTATATTGCCAGATAGGTCAGGCAACCAAAGGAGGAGAAACCCAAGCCAACCACATCACCACAGACTCCAAAGCAGCAGGTGCCACTTTACAGGGAGTTCAGCGTGTTTGTATCAGGCACAGCGCTGTTGACACGTGCTCAGGGCTGCTGCTCTGACCCCTTTCCTCCCCCTTCCTCCGTGATTTAAGTTTGAGAATAGAAGAAAGCAAGAAAATACAAACCCAGGGTCCACCTCTGTCAAACTCAGTGCACACCCAAAGCCAATGGCGTGGAAAGGTCCCATCCCGCTCCTCCTGAAGGCCAGACACACGGGACACCAGAGGCTCAAATCCAGGAACCGAGAGATCCTGAATCGGATTTCACATAGCTCTCGCTGTTCCAAGGCTGCAACTGCAGACATCGGCTCAGATTTATTTTTAGGCACTCCAGCCCTGTGCCTTTTTTCCAGTAATTCTGATCAAACTCATTCCTGGAACTCGGGAACGGGTTCGGCTGCAAGACAGCGCTTCCTGCGTGTAAGACGTCACTCCCCGCAAGGATGCCAGGGAAGGAAGAAATGACAGATGCTGGCGTCACTTTATCATTTTCTACTTTATTACTTCAAATTAACAACCACGATAAAGCTCAAAAAAGTCCAATATTTACACAGGAAAAAAGTACAAAATCCCCCCCCAAAGTTCTTCAGGTTTTTTTTTGTTTTTTTTAAATTACAAAGTAATAAAAAGTTTTGCTCTTTAATTAAAAAAAAGAGAGAGACAGTAAGAGGGGTAAATAAATTAGGAAAAAAATAGGGAGGAAAAATAAAGTGTTAAATAGAAAGGATAAAAACAAACAAAACAAAGACTAACCCCACCCTCCCCGCCCTGCCAACAACCCATCGGCTCCCCACTACAGTGACAGTGTGTCTGCTACCGGGCCACAGGCGC
>NW_008825609.1:1670938-1675545 GCF_000699105.1 Pygoscelis adeliae
AATTATATGAAAAAAAAGGGAGGGGGGGGGGGGGGGGGGGGAGACGGGTGGGAGAGGGCAGGAAGGGGTTGTGCATGTATGGTGGATCTTACTCGGGGTTGCATGAGGGAAGGAGAGAGCAAGAGCCATCGCTCCGAAAGAACACCAAACTCCAGTTTCTGTGCGCCCCTCTCTTCTCCTCAAGTCCCACACTCTCTCCGCAGGAATTAAAACAAGTTTTAATTAAAAAAAAATAAAATAGAAAAACACGCACAGCCAGACGAAAAAAAACCCCGCTGCAGGGATGGGAAGTGAGTTCTCATCTCCCTGTATTTCAGCTCCAGCCTTCCCATCCTCCATGGAACCAGGTGCCTCTCCATAGAGATCCCTCGGCGCATGAGGACCGCTCGGATCAGGGAAGTCTGGCACTTCTCCCGACAGCCGAAAAAAAACCCGCAGAGAAGCCACCCGAGGAAAGGAAGCCCGAGTTGATGATTATGCTGTTGCCACAATCCCCCTCACAGCTTAAAATTCGTTTAATGCTTGAGAAAATAAATTCTATTATAATAATAAAAATCAGACTTCTACCATCACGTGTGGCTGGAATCTGATACCCTCCTGGCCCACAAGGCTCCTGGAAAAAAACAAAAAGCAAAAAACAAACGAAAACCCAACCCCCCCACCATCCCCTGCCCTCAGAAAAAAAGGAGAGCAAAGTTAAAATTTATATGGCTAGAAACCATATGATTTGAAAATTTAAAAAAAAAAAAAAAACACCCACAAAAAAAAGCAGAAGATATCCAAGAAGAAGGAAAAAAAGAGAGAAACCAAAACCAGGAGCAGAGAGTCAGGAAAGGGAGCTGGGGGTAGCCAGTGGGGACAGCGGTAGGGCCGGGGTGGGACTGGGGGGGCAGCGGAGGTGTTCCCGCACGGCTCCCGCGTTGTCAGCTTCTCGGAGGCGCTCGCGCTGGGGAACGCAGGCGGCCCTCTCGGAAACGGCTCACACCAGCGCAGGGGCACAGCTCGACTCCTCGTCGTTGGCAAAAAGAAATTCTGTCGGGGTTTTTTTTTTGTTGTTTTTTGTCTTTTTTTAGTTTTTTGTTTGTTTTTTGCGTTTTTTGTTTTTTAAAAGAAAAATACAGTGAAGACACTAGAAAGAGAGGGGAAAAAAAAAAGAAAAAAAAAGAGAAAAAGGGAATAGTAGGTTAGAATAAAAGGCTCTTCCCAGCACTTCAAATGCCAACTGGAGTGTAACAAATCAAATCGGCCCTTTCTTCTACACTCCTGCCACCCCTCGGAGTTACCTTGTCCAGCTACTGTTGTTTCCTCTACAAGAGGCACTCGCTAGTTACGCAAAGTCTCGCACACTTGATTACGTGCTCAGCACTCTCCTGCCCAACACTATCACACTGCCAGAAAAGCATTCATTAGGAACTAACAAAATGGCTCCCTGGCCCAGCACCTTCCTCACCCTCCCTACCCTCCTGGAGCAATGGAAGCTACCTTCACAGCCAAGATAATCCATCCCCCAAGGTTTTGGCAGCCAACCTTACTCTTCCCTCTGAAGTGAAAAACCATCTCAAAGTAAGGCGAAGGGAAAGGAAATGTACCAATCCCCCACAGCAACATCAAAGCCTTAACCTAATCCCTAATGCCAGCAATTCCCTCCTTGGGCAATCCCAGGCATGAGGACAGGCTCACCTAAGCAAACACTGGTCCAGTGGCAATTGCTCCTCACTTCCCAAGGTGATCAAATGGCACACTTGTCTACAAGAGAAAAAGAATAGGTAAGGGATGGAGAGGAAGGATACCAAAACAGAGGCTGCGCGTTTCTTTCAGGATATCCTCCCTCCCAAGAGTTTACTGTTCCACTTCTCCAAACCACTGCGGTCTGGAAGACAACCGGATGAAGGCTTACTCAGAGCAAAGCAGAGCTAAGAGACAGTACTGAGCATGGCCTCCAGAAAACATGTAACTGAAGAGCCAAGGTGTAACCTGGTACCACTCCCCTTGCCACACTGTAGAAGCTTCAGGCACATGGCAGCAGATCAGGTAAAAAACACTCCAGCAGATCAGGTAAAAACCGCTGTGGGGCCCTTAGTCCTTCTGGGACATGCAGGCCAAGGCCACAAACATCGCGGCAGGGACTCACCTGTGATGCTGAAATCCGTGACACTTCTTGCCGCCCTGTGAGGTCAGATGAGGAGACGTTGGCAGGAGCTCCTCGGTGTAACCTCATGCTGACCTTCCGCTCCCTGTCCACTCTTGAGATTGCTCTGGGAGACGTGTTTCCTGTCGGTGCAGAGAAACGCGAGACAAGAACATCAGTCAATCCTTTCCATTTCCAGCCAGTAACAGGGGTGGCACCCTCCCCCAGCTCTCCCACCCCACTCACCGGACTGTTGGATTCGGGAGGTGGGGGTGGAGGCCATGGGCTCAGTGACATTGCGAAGACGGTTGGCAGTGGCTCCAGCAGGCGGGCCAGGGGGCAGCGCTCGCGTGGCTGCCCCCCGGAGTTGCCCCATCCTCTCTTCTCGCTCATGCTCTCGCCGCTCCCGATCCATATCCTCAGGGTTCCGGGCTGCTCCCTGAGGAGGACAGAAACCCCCACGCCACGCACGGCTGTCAGGCAGGAGAGACAGCAGCAGCACCGGACAGAAAACACACACGTGCTCCATCACACCAAGAAAGCAGAGCTCCATCCCCAAAACACATTCTCCCCCCCCGCCCCCATCTTCCACTCCACCCAGAGAGGGCCTCCTTCCCTGTTTCTTCATGGAAGAGAATAAACCATATGGTACTACAGCTGTTATTGCAATCCACGTCTTTGTCCCATCTCCAAATATAGTTCTCGCCTGAAAAATTATCTCTACCTACCTATAGATCTATTGACACACATGCTCTATCAGACACACTCACTAATACAACAGTAGCTATACCCCCCAGTTTGCACCACCAAACAATTCTGCCTCTTGACTCTACCTGTTCCCCTTTCTCAAATTGCTCACCAGGGGTAAGTACAAATGACAGGCAGTTTCCAACTTTCCTCCCCCATCTCCATGATACAAATCAACCTCTGGCCCTCCAGCCCTCTCCCCACACACACTCACAAATTTAAGCATGTTCCAGTCAAAGACGTAGTCATAGGAGAAGCCTTGGCGGTGGAAGAGGTTGCGGAAGAGCTGCCGCAGGTACGAGTAGTCAGGTTTGTCGTCAAACCTCAGTGAGCGGCAGAAGTTGAGGTATGTCGAGAACTCAGCTAGGGGGAGCAGAGAACAGCTGGCTGTTGAACACCATCCAACTCCCCTGGTCCCACCACGGAGCCGCCACAGCCTTTCAGCAGCAGTGTGCTGGACCAGGACAGCACAAACAGAGAGTTGTGTAACAAAAACAGAGCCTGCCGGTTACAGTGCAGAATAGGTGGAGGTGAGCTTTGGGAAGCTCAGCTCAAACCAGAGGTCCTCCTAGTTCAGTAGCCTGTCTTAAGCAGTGGCCAAAAGTAGACAGCTACAGAGGTGAGAGACTGGGGCAAGCATGTCTGACACTTTCATTGGCATTACCCCAGCTTCTACCTACTTTCAGCTCAGGGAACTTCCTGATCTGGATGTGGTTTCCAAATTTAGCAACCCTCAGTGGATCTCTCTTCCATATAGTTGTCCAATTTCTCCTTGAACTCCTGTAAGCTTTAAGTATCCACAACATCTTCTGGGAAGGAGTTCTACAGGTCTACTACTGGCTCTGTGAAGAACCACATTGTTTTGAAGCTAGCAGGAACCAGCTTTGTTCCTCTTCCAATGCAATAACTGGGGCCACCAAATAATCAGCTCCCATCCAAACTTCTGGAGGCACAGCGGGAGTGTAGACTTGCATCATCTCCCTAATGACCTCTTTTCCAAGTTCCAGCAAACTCATTGCTTATATAGAAATCACCTTGCCTCTGATCACCCTTTTGGCCCTTTCCTGGGCCTTTTTCCAGTTCTACCGCATCCCTTCTGAAATAGTGGGATGGACCAGAGCTGCACAGCGCATGCAAGGTGTGAGTGGGCCATGGGTTTATGCACACTGTTTGGGCTTCTATTCTTTCCTAGTAATTCCAAACACCTGATCCACTTTCCTCAGTAGCCACTAAGCACAGAGTTGATGCTTTCACAGAACCATCTATTTTAACTGCAACAGCTCAGTGGTGAGTGGCACTGGTCAGCTCAGAGCCTACTATTCTGCATATGACATGAGGACCAAGCCTTCTCTCTCCTCTCACATATGTAACTCCACGTTTACGTACAAAGAACTGCATTTGCCACTTCATTGCCTGGTTATTTCTGGGGTTCATCACAGTTGGCCCTCATTCTCATTACCCAGTCAAAACTCAGGATCATCAGCACACCTTCTCACCTCACTGCTCACCCCCCTCCCAGACTGTTTCTGAGGTCCTAAAGATCGCTCTCAGCACTCTCTTGCCCTTAGTAACACAAGGCTTGACCCTCCACAAAAACATGTTTCCCACTTCTGAACCAGAACAGTATCACCACCAGTTTCTTATCCTTCTCATCACTGGTGTCAGCAGCACATCCTGGTCTGGGGGTACTGGACATCACCCTTCAGGACTCAAGACTCCATGGAGTTTCAGC
>NW_008825609.1:1675565-1692160 GCF_000699105.1 Pygoscelis adeliae
CAAGCCATGCATCAGACAAGACAGCCATCAAGATCAGAGCACTTACAAGGGTACCCTTTGCAGAGCACCTCAATGGGCGTTGACATCTTTTTCTCGCTGATCCTCTCATACTTTTGGCGCTTGGTGGCAGCCTTGAGGCCCTGCCAGGGCAGCGAGCCCAGGTTGAAATACATGAGCACGTAGCCCAGGCTCTCCAGGTCATCACGGCGACTTTGTTCTGTGAGAAGAAGTTACAAAGGGGCAAGGAGTGAGTAGCAACCAATCACACGGCTTTGGAGGTGAACATGGAGCAAAAGAAACAACCCCTCTCTCTTCTTTGGTAGATTTCTACGGACAGACAAACTTGTAGAAGACATTCCAGTACAAATTCCTGTGGGGATGTTCATACTGCAAGAGTTAAAGTGCTCCTCTCCCCATATAGCCCAACCCACTTCATAAATGAATAATTACTCTGACTACCTCCTCATTTGGACAAGCCTTAATTCACACAAGAATTCAACAGCTCAAGAAGTGCTGCAGCAACACTGCCTCTTTGCTCTTCCCAGTCCCAGAGAAAGGGCACCTACACTTCTCCACCCAGAATGATATTTCACCCTGGTCATTAGTCATGATGGAGGTAGTCACGGAAAGACAAAGCTAACAGAGGTTAAGCCCAACACAACCCTTTCAAACACATCTTCTAATTAACCTGCTGATATTCTTTACACAGGGCAGAAACAAGGAACTGAGCGACCCCTTCTTGTGGTAAACGACTTTGTTGATAGTTTAGAGAAGCCTAACATGTAATACTGTACAATGATCTTTCCGGATTGGCGGCATTTTTCAAGCTGTGGAGGAAAGAGGCATGAATACAGAGGTATACTTGGAACAAGAGGTTCCCCTCCAAATGGGGAATGACCGTGTAACTGGCATCACTACCAACTCTACTCAGAGCAAGGGTTGCCCTTAATATGCCATTGTAAGGGCCCACCTTTAGATGTGTATTTATGAAACAAAAAAATTGTTTCCCAAACAAAAACATTCCACATTGAACTTGTTCTCTGGCACGGCCAAGCCATTTTAAGTTTCAAGTTAGCTCAAGATGGAGTTGATGCAGAATCTCAGCAACTGAAAAATGTTGACTGGTTAACTTGTGAAACTCCGCCCAGCTCCTCCAACGTGAATACAAATGTATCTATAAATTTTGCCAAGAAGCTCTTGCCCTTGTTCCCCTCCCAAATAAAATAAAATAAACACTTTAGAAAAAGTACTTTACATCTTGAGGAGAACAACAACTTACACAGATAACAGACAGGCAAAATATGGCTTGAGGGAGAGCACAGGGGTAGAGGAAAGACTAACGAGATTCATCTGTTAGGTTAATTTACTACTACAGCACATTTTGCTGGATTCAGTGCCATGTCCTGGAAGATGCTGTAGATTATTTATTGGTCTGTGGGTTAATTCTCAGTATCAGTTACATGCTACCACCTGCCCCATTCAAAGGCCAGTAGATTATTACAGCTACCCCTTATTCTGCCAGTTGAACTGAACCCTGACAAAGAAGTAGCTGTAGCAGGTCATAGATCTAGACGTCCAGATGTACTGACACAAGCTGTGAGTCACCATGGGCCTTTCTTCCTCCTGCATGTCTCTCATAACCTCCTAGTGTTTTTAAGAACTAGGGGGCTTGGCAAGTTAATATTAGGGGGAAAAACCCCCACTGTGGTTGCAGAAGAAAAGGAGGGTCTCATCACTCCATAACTGAGAAGAGAGAGCCTTTGGGTCAAAGCACATGAAATGCCATAAAACCACCACATTCCAAGACAGGAGTAGAGGAGAAAGCAGCCCTGCAGATCCCCAAAGTGTCTTACTCTGAGCATGCAGAAATAACAGCATTTTTTGACCTCACTAACTTACTGCCTCAAGTTGCCCACTTTAAAGGGGCTAATACTTCCTAATCTCATCAGGCTGCTGCCAAAGATAACTACATGACTGGCTGGGAGATGCTTAGATGCTATGGAGGGAGAAGGGAAAAGAAACCCACAGTTTTGCATTTGGCCTAAGGTTGGGATACATGTACTCTAAGAGGGCCACGATTACACACCATGCATATCAAATAAATAAAACTAAACAATATTTGATAATGACCTACATCCTGAGACAGGAGGTGTGTGCAAATGGAGTCAGAATGCACATCCAGGGCCTGAAAGCACAGGAGACAAGGGTAACCTCAATCCTGCAATTTGCCAGCCCTTGACTTATCCATGATGTAGCTTTAAAGCCTGTAACTGTGGGTTCCCTGTCTAGAGTGTGGTGGTGCCCCTCAGAGGAGGAGGGAAAGGCAGGGCAGGAACCAGAGAAACCAACTGAACAAGCAAATCAGCCTTTTAGGAATAAATCGTGATCTTGCCTCCAAAATCTTGCTTGAACTCCACACTGCTTAGGGCAGGCTGGACCACACACCTCCACTTGCGTGGAGCACAGCAGCTTTAAGCACAGGCACCGATCCCATCCAGGACAGGAGATGTTCTGCGAACGTATGCCTAGGTACAGTCCTAGTGATTTGGGGAACTAGAGACTTGAGGTTAGGAAGCCTGAAGTCAGTGGGGGATGCTACAAGCCCTTACTGGAGGCAACGAAAGGGGTTACAAAACCAAACTGGGCAGCTCACAAGTATCCATTACATGCATGCAAACACGCCTTAACTGTGCCTTAACACAGCAATATGATCAAGGAAAAACAACTGCAAGCACAACACCTAATTATTAAAATGCTGAATGATAATGTCTGATTGCATTGCATCCTCGATGTCCAATGTCTCAGGTACATGTGGACATTGTAGTCCACTGAAACAATTTCAGTGAGATTCAAATCTATGACGAGCCCGAAGCACCACTATGATGGGTCACAGTTGTCAAGATACCTCAAAACATCATAGCTGTCTTTCACCTGTAACCCTAACTACAAGATCCTGAATTAAAACCTTGGATGATGGTGAAGAACAACAGTTCCTACATCCCATTTCTTTGTTCATCTTCAGTTACTATTACACATCTCCAAATTTTTTAAGTTGGGTTTTTTTTTTTTTGCCTAGCCTCATATACCAACATCCTCAGGATACTAGATAACATTAGACAGCAAAAGTGGAGTAATTAGAGTTAGGGGAAAAAAAGTTCACCTCTACACACCAAAGAAACATTATTTAATATCACTGTGTTCCACCTTTAGAAGCTTGACAATAATTGACTAACTCTCACAGCATCCCTGGGACACAGGAAAAAAAAACAACCCAAAAAAACCCACCTTACTTTACAGTTTGAAAAGAGAAACACAAATGACGTGAATGCATGCACAGAGCAAGTCAGTCCAGAAGCAGGATTACAGTTATGACCTGCGACACCACATCACACTTCCTCTCTCCATTTCATTTCAGCTTCTCAGCTCTCCTACAATACATGGGGGACTGCTACTTTAATAAGACACTCATCCTTTCGTCCCTCACTCACAAACCCTCTTCCAATAGAAAACACGAGGTCGCCTTCCCACGCAACCCAGTATCACCTCTCAAACCCAACCCACTCTGCAAGCAATCTCCTGCCGGTTCCCTCCCACTCCCAGGGAGGTTCCCAGCCAGCCCACACCCTCACTCCCTTCCCAAAGCAGGGTCCTCAGAAGGAGCTGAGTCAGGGGTGAGTAGCAGGACAGAGAGTTACCTGCAGAAGACATGCTTGGGCAAAGACGGGAGACCGAGGACTGGTTGCCTTGGACATAAGGTTCATGACATTACTTGTTTCTTTGCAGCCTTAAGGGCCTCCTGGTCCCCCAGGACAGTGCTTCCCTCCACCCTGATCCTATCCAAAGTGACGCTGTTCCCATGCAGGACTCCCTAGAAATCAGCTGTCTTCACTGGAGCCAGCCCAGCTGCAAGCAGTCTTAACCAAGCAATGTTTTCCTGACTACATACTCGGATCTGATTTTGCACATGCCGGGACTACACTTCCCCTTTCTCTCCCCACTGCATGGCAACAGCCTTTAAAACCACACAAAAATCTGGAACGGGTGACAGAGGGCAGGATGAGCAGAAGAACTTTATGATCTGCACAGCCTATGCTGATGCCACCTAGGACACGCGTTTGGGGAGGAACTGCCCCCCGCCCCCAGCCTCCTGTTATCCAGACAGAGCCCACCAGGCTTCTTCCAAGACTGTCTCTTGGGCACCCCTGGGCATCTATTTCAGACTTTACAAGCTCCAGAGGGTGCAAGGGACTCTCATCCCCAGAGCATGTGAAAATTGACTGGAATGCGTGAACCGAAGCCCGCACAGTCCAATGACTCCCCCAACAGCAAGTCTCCAGCTGTGGAAACCCTCCCCAATCTCGCCTCCTACTTTTTCGCCCGGTCACTGGGAAAAGAATGCGTTTCCTCCAGACATCGGAATGCCCAACCCTTAGCTTGCACATTCAAATAAAGGCATTTATTCATTTGCTATTCCCGTCACACGAATACCCCAGCACCTGGTTCCTTCCCTCTCCCTAAACCGCATTAATGTAACATTAAGACAGAGAATTTAGTCCCTGAAAAGTCAAAAAATTCAGAGCGACAGTTCCCATGGCAATGCTGCTAACTCACAAACATGTCTGTCATACACCCTGTGGCAAGGTCTTGAGAAACAGGAACTCGAGCTGCAACCCTGACACCTCCATCCCCCTTCCTCCGGGCAAGTCATGTAACCTTTATGCCATTCAGGTGAACTATCTGCAACGTGGAGATAATACACCCGAGACCTGTTGCACAGAGTAACTCACACCCAGACTTCCCCGAAGCAAAGGGCATGAAGAGAGCGACGGCTGTGCTCAGACCAATGGCATATGCAATTCGCCCTTGGATTAGCGTTCAGACATTGCTTGTTCATCCTGATACAAAAGCCAAGCACCAGTAGTAAAGGGCTAAGTTGGGGTGGGATGAATAACAAAGCCCTTCCAAAAAAAACCAAAAAAAAAACCCCAACCTCACAACCAGACATTTACCCTCTCGTGATCAGTTCAGACAGAGCAGGCACACACAAAAGAATCGACAGACATAGTAGTGAGAATTATTTTGTGCATGTCTCCGTGTGGCAGTTACCATGGCTGTGGAAATCTTGACTGAGAATTCAATGGAGAGTCAGTTATATATAAGCAGGTCAAGCCAAAATACAGAAGACCAACTCGGAAAGCTCTATGAGAACTATTTTTACTACGTGGAAGAGGTCAGGAGATCACAGCCCACTCCCAACACACAACACTCCCCATTTCGATATAAATAAAGCATTTTCAGTCTACCATTATACAGTATTAAGCAAGGAAGACAGTGGGAAACTGCTTTACTTTCTGCAGGTCAAGTCTTGACTCCAGATTTCTGAGAAACCATCTGCAAGAGGGGAGAATGGAAAGCTTTCCCTAGGAAGAATGAGGACATGAAATCCTGTGGAAGCTGTTAGTTTAAAAGGTTTGAGTTCCTTGCTCTGATTTTCAAATTCCCAGCTTATACATTTCAGAATAAGGTCTCCCAAATAAAAACTGAGCTGCGAGCACAGGAGCTACTTTCCTGGGTCCGCAGGCAGGGCAGCTTCAGTGTTTCTGCTCTTTGGATTTGCCAACCAGTAGCAGAACTGAGTCAGCCTGCTCAGAACGGACCCTACAGTAAATAAGAAACTCTCACACTGTGGACTAAGTTTAGCCCAAGCAGGGGAAAAAGGTCACACACCAGACAGAAGTATCTGGTCAGGGAACGGAAGAGAAAACTGCAAGGTTTTCACCTCTGCTCCTCACAGCAACCAGGTGTTATGCATCAGGGGCTCATTCCCAGGACAAGAGTTTGGGTGACTTCAGGAGGTTGAAGTGCGGCGGGTACTAACCTGTACAAGGCTTTTACAAAACCTGGGATGATGGCCATCACCAGCGTAAGACCTGGCCAGCCCTTTTCCCCAGCCTAGTTTTATCCCCACAGTACTAGCCATAGACACTAAGGGCAGAGCTCTACCTCCCTAAAGCTGCCTCAGTCTCTCTCAGTGGTGAACAGGGCAGTGTGGTTCACAGACACACACTTATTTTGAAGGCCCGTGACAGCCAATTCTCAATCACAAAACCTGGATGTCCAGGCAGTAGGAAGCCTCCCCTCATTTCAGCTTCTTGTATGTTTCCAGCACACAGCTGTCCCCATCCTCAGTGGTGGGTAACAGGAGTATCACCATATTGCAGTGGGCCTGTATCCTCCAGCTCTGACAGCTACAGAATAATCACTGATGAAGGCACTCAGGAGTCAACAAGAGAGGTTTCAATTGCACATATCCCCAAAGGCTCAGTGCCTGCAAACATCTCCTTTACATATCTAATCAGCCTGCAAAAGTTGTGCAAGGCAGAGTTAGTAGCAGTGAAGTCAGGGAGGTCACAGCCTTGCTGCTGAAATAGGGCCCCACTGTAAGAGGGCCCCACTGTATTAAGCAGCACACAAACACATACCAATAGACAATTCAAGAGCTCACAGTGCCGCAAAAGGCAGGGAGGTAACACAGGCATAACAGCAAAGCTATTTACGCACCATCTCAACACAGGTCAGCAGCGGAACCAGGCACAGAACCCAACCCCCTCCTTCTGGGGACACACTACCTCCCCTGGAAAGCCCCACCAAGGGGCAACAGCAGGCTCACCGATTCCCAGGTGGGTGTTGATAGAGGCATAACGGGCTGTGCCAGTCAGATTCTTGTTTTCCCGGTAAGGGATGTGCTGGTGGGTCCGGGCATCTCGGTACTTCTTGGCCAAACCAAAATCAATGATGTATACTAGGTTGCCTTTTTTGCCGAGGCCCATAAGGAAGTTGTCTGGCTTCACATCCCGGTGGATGAAGTTCTTGGAATGAATGTACTCAATACGGCTGATCTGGAGGGGGGGAATAAATAAATAAATAGTGAGACAAGCGAGAAGGTAACTTATCATAACTGCATCTGTTTTAAAAAAAAAAAAAAAAAAAGTACCCTGTCCAGGACACTGGCGTGTCAAAGCAGGGAAAGGGACATTTTGCAGAGAATATCAGAGACAACAGCCAAGGAAAAATACACCCTCTGGAGGCAGAAGGATCTGGAGACGAAGAATGGAGATGGAATTCAACCCTGTACCCCAGCCCAGTCCTCCATCTGGGAAGGTCACCATTAGCACCACAAGGAAGGATGGGAAGCAAGTTCGTATGGACTAAAACTTTGAGCATCAGCATTGAAAGTTGACTTGTGTCAGACTTAGCCAGGCTGGGAAAGGAGCCTTAAGGGTCTTAAACCCAGGGCACAAGCAGTTGAGTCAAGATAGGTAGCGATGCCAGTTGTTCATCACACAGGCAAAAGCATCTATGCATGCAACGCTAATACAGGGTGAGCAGCAGGGGAAAGAAGGAGGGATGGAGATCAAGAAAAGCCAGCAGTGCCTAGGTTCCAGGCCCCCAGCTTCATCAAGAAATAGAAACCTGGCAGCCACTTGCTGCTAAATGAAAAAAGCCTGGGATACAGCAGTTCTTGAGCAGAGGGAATGGAAGGGGGGAGGGGAAAAAAAGAAAAGAGGGGAAAAAAAAAAGGCATAGAAAAGGAGAGCAGGCACAAATGCTTCAGAGGAAACTCACCATCTGGTCTGCCAGGAGCAGAACTGTCTTGAGACTAAATTTGCGGGAACAGAAGTTGAAGAGATCTTCCAGGCTGGGCCCCAAGAGCTCCATCACCATCACATTATAGTCCCCCTCTGCTCCACACCACTTAATGGAGGGGATACCCACTGGGGAAAGAGAAAGATTAAGCCCACGGAACAGAGGAAAACTGCTGCATCCCCTGCTGAGAAGATCATATGTAACACCAAATCATTTCCTTTCTAAGGCCCTCCAGAATAATTTCCTTCTTCAACCACTCCCCCCGCCCCATCCTTTCCTCTCCATCTCACCTCCTCCCTGCATCATCTTGTAGAACTTGCTTTCAATGTGGAGCTGGGGATGTTTGGTTTTGACACATTCCAGTTTGATGGCCACCTCTTCACCAGTCGCAATATTGGCTCCTGCATAGAAATGAGGGTGAAATGAAGATTGTGCAATCTTCCACTGAAGCTAAACACTTTTAACAAGGCCTGTACAGATGCCAAAACCTTAAGATTTGCCCTGAAACTTATTCTCTGTGACAGAAATGAGACTCGGCCACTTCAACTTCATACAGAGTTTCCAGCACTGCCACTTGCAAAGGCAAGCCCAGAGGAAGGCACATGAATAAGAAACCAGCTCTGATCCTGCAGCCAGGCTAGAACAGCCCCACAATGTGTTAACTGCCTTGTTACCTCAAAAAGTGCCAGACTTTGGGAGGTCAACAGTACCTAAACTGAGTGGAAGTTTTAGCTGTCCCTGATCATATACCTAGCCCTGAACCCAAGCCAGCCCCCCAGGCAGTGATATGGAGTACCTCTTCCCGAGCAAAATTACTGGTTACCTCAGGTACATCATTTCAACAGAGCCAATTAGTTCAGGAGGAGACATTGCTAACATTCCCAGCTACCTCTGGTTTATCCACAGCCCTGACCTGCTCAATACAGACAATTCCCAATCTCCAGCTTCTCCCTCTCCTGAGGGCTTTAATAATACCTTTATCTTTTGCCAACACAGAAACATTTGCTATATCCTAAATTAGAAGCATGAAGAAATAAACTGTATCCGGGACAGAATTAAACTACTCAGATGCCTTTGTTGAAGGTATTGCTAGATAGTTTGCGATGACACAAAACTACCACCCCAACATGCTTCTTTCTGAAAAGAACTGAGCTGTCAGCCACGAAAACTAGCATTCTGGTCCCAAAGTGCACTGTCAAAGGAAGAACAGGCTAGTCTTTCTCTCGTACTAGCTGAGAGGATTCCAGATGTTTCACATCATCCTAAAATGGAAAGAATGAAGATCTGTACACAGGTCACGGGAATTACACTCAAGACTTGCTTCTCTCTCCCCCCGTCCCATGCCTTTCTCACACACTGACAAGCCCTTCCTCGTATCTGGAACTATTAAAAGTTGCACTCAAACACAAATCAGAGAGCAGCTCTGATCATGAGCAGCTTATGAACACTGTCATAAAATAAACTACTCCAGAAGGTGCATGCCAAACATGAGCAGGAGTCAAAGGTGATGTTTTGTAGATATCCCATAGCTAGTTTTGGTGGTTCTGGCTAATTTGTGCCTCCTGATCCCTGTGATAAGGCTTTCAGAGTCCACAAGGACAGCTGCAGATAGCTCTCTCCATCCATCCTCTTTCACACACCGTCTCCAGAGCCAGGGACCAAAGAGAAAAAGGAAATGTTCACACAACTGGATCCCATCTTCCCCTGGATCCTAAGGAGATCCATCTCCTGTTGAAGAGTTCTGGCTTGTACACAAAGTTAGCCAAGAGCTGCCTGCTAGCAAAACAACGTCATCTAGATACTACAGCGTCAGGTCGAGACAGACAAGCTGCTAGGAATTTGTAAGAGAGGAACAAAAACGATCAGGGCCTAGAGGGATTGATTTACTAAGAAAGATTAAAAGAGCTAAATATGTAACATAGACAAGAGATACAACTAAGAAGGGTGGGGAGGAAGAATGGGACATGACAACAGTCTGCAAATATTTGAAGGCTGTAAACACTAAGGAGGGAGAGGAATTATTTAGGGTGCTCTGAGGGAGGGGAAGGAGGAGCAATGGGGTTAATTTAATAAGGGTTTTTAGTCAAGAGCCAGGAGAAGGAAAAGAGAAAAAGCCATCCTGAGAGCTAAAGCTATTTGTCCAATGGTTACTTTTGGAAAGATGCTGACATTTGCTACTTAAAAACTGCTGGGCAGCAAAGCAAGCCTGTACATTCCCTTCACTCCACCACAGGACCCTTCTTACAAGCATCAGGAGCGCAAGGAGGAAGAGAGCAGGAAAAGGGGCTCAGATCACAGTAAGAACATGGCCCTGGACTAGTATCTACCTTTTATATTAGTATTCAATCACTGTCCCTCATTCAGTATGGAAACACTCAGGACATCCAAATAGATAAGACTGCTTCCTTCCCTTCTCTTTCCCCTGCCTTTGTGAAGATTTTCCTCCAAATGCTCTGCAGCAGCTCCCTTGTCCGTTCCCTGGGGGGAATTTTTCCCTCTCCTAGTCCATCTGCTGACACACAAGCAATGATAAGTCTTGCTGACTTTTGGCAGCAGTAGCATTTCGAATGAACCCTACTCCCCGAAGTTGAACAATGGAAAGAAGAATGAGTTCTCATTTCCACATTACCCTGTGTGTTTAGGAAGATGACTATGCATCCATCTACTAGGCTGTCTGCAGGTGGGGAGTGTTATCTGTGAGCATGTAAAGCAGGAAAAGGGAAAGGAGGGGTAAGCATCAAGAAAACTTAAGATTCTGCAAAATGTGAATATGCCATTGAAATGATCAACATGGCCTTCAGCCCCACACTCTCCATAGGCCAAACACAGGTGTTACGTCTTTTAGAAAAAGAAGAAACAACCCTGTGGCCTGGAACAGCAAAAGTAGGACCAATTGGACCTAATGAGGAGCTATTCTTTGCTGAGGGGGTCACCGACTGAATAATTTAGGCTTGCCCCCTCCCCAAACCCCCGTGTCTTCACGTTGCTCCCTCTACCATTTTTTGGCTAGAGATCTATACGCAGACTGAGACAACCACAAGCGAGGAGGGAATTCAAGGGCAGGAGTCTCTCTGATCCTTTGTTCCATGCTTTAACCACCATATTTTTTAAAGATAAAAGTACAAAAGCAACAGTTCTCCGCTCCCTCTCCAGGCTAGAAAGCACCATGTTTCAGACAAACGCAGCAGAGCCCGCCTAGCTTCAGCCACTCAAGAGACGTATGTAGGATTGGGGATAATTCCTAACATCCACCCCCAGTCTCGCTCCGCTGTGGGGGCTGCACAAATTCAACTCATTCATCACAAGCTGTTTGAAATGGGGCCCCGGGGACAGAGGATGTCACTGGCTAAACAGGATCTTTTTGGAGTGAAAGCCTTGCTGCATGTCTGATACGATAAACACCGCCCTCCCTGCACATCGGGCAAGCCAACAGGCACGTCACCCCGCTCTCCCACTGCCCGCTCCCCTCTCACCAGCTTGGCGCGGGAAGAATGGAGGGCTGGGAACAGATGGAAGAAGTCAGATAGGACGAGAGAGAGTTAACAGGCCAGGAAACAAAGGGAAGGCACTCCCCTCCCAGCAAGGGAGGAGCCTGCCACCAGGAACTGTCCCCAGCCAGCGCAGGTCCCAGCATGCTTTGTCTGCCCCACTGTCCCCAGCTCCTCTCCACTGCCAACTTCCCCTCCAGCGCATCCCAGCCCCAACGATTCCTACCACGTCCAGCAACCCTGCCCTGCCTCTTGGCCAACACCTCTGACAAAGCACTTCTCCTCCGACAGCCCAAAGGTCTCAGCAATTCCTCTGCAAACTGGGTTTTGCTCTTCTGAGTGAGCATTTTTAGAGGCAAATGAGGTAGCCAAGGCCCAGGGCAGCTGGATCTCATTTCCCACCCTGCTGAGCCAACGCTGGGGGAATCCCCCCATAGCACATCTATCCCCCAAGGTAGAGCATGGAAGCAAGGGATTGTGCTTTAAGCCCTAGCCAAGGATTAACAGGAGTCCATCCTGTGTGTGCCCATGTGGAAATTCAAGTTTCCTTCTGCCAGAAAACCCACAAGCAAATCCCGAAGAGCACAGCACGCAGCACCCATTAGTTACAGAGTGAGTGAAGGCACTAACATCCTGAGAGGGAGAAGCTGGGAACAAACCATACAGCCCATGCTCGCCTTCAGAGACAGGTCTTGTCTGTCTCTGCTCCGTCTCCACACCATTATCAGGAGAGAGAACTGCGAGATGAATCTGGTGCAGGAGAGAAGTCCTCGTGAATAAATCCCTCTCTCTGCAGAACAGATCATGAGAGGATAGCACGAGCACAAGCGTCCTCCAGACACACCATCAGAGACTACATGCCTGATCCCTCCAGGCTGGGGAGTCACCCAGGCTCCAAGAAGTCTCGCTATCACTGCTTCAAAACATGCTGGCTTGCACCTCAATGAACATCACATGGGCTTTGATACTGCGTTCAAGTAACTTGGTTGAACTTGGCAGTTGGAGGCATCCCACTGTGCTCACCACACTAGGGCACTGGGGCTTCCTCTGCCTCTCATGTTGTTTGGTTACGGGCAAGGTGGGCACAACCCCGTCACTAGAGCCCGTGTTTTCTATGCACCCTTTGCACAGATGGATGACCTGTTATGTGATGCAGAAGCCATTCCATTCAGCACCTCCCTTCTTTCTCCACACGCTTCCCAGATGTTTTGCAAGATCCTGACAACTTCTACTGCCCCTAGAGAGGGTCTGGAAGGCTTCAAGCCCTAGCATAGGTAGAAAATGCTGTGTCTGGGCTATCACCCCTCAATCCCTAGCACCTGGGAATTGAAAGCACTGTCACCCAAGACACTAACTGGCTGGAGGGCCACAGAAGAGTGACATACAGGATTAGGCTGCAGTGAAGGCAGCACATGGTGGAATTGAGATCCCAGATCCCCCATTTACCATCTTTGTTCATGCTCTGGATAAAGGTGGCAACAAAGCCTGTTACTGATGATTCCCACAGGATACTTAATCAAAGGCTGCCAACACCAATCAAGAGAGAATAATAAAGCAAGAGGGAACTGGAGATAAAAGCCAGAGGTAGAAAACAGAAGGTGATTTACAAACACAGGGAAAAGTAATCTGAACTAGAGGTATTCAGTGAAAGGAACGGGAAGATGTTGCAGAACCTAGAAGAGATTTCCTACAACACAGCTGACAGTGCACTAAGGCTAATTCTGCAACCCAATACAGTGTTGGTGAAGGAGACCCAAAGCAGTCCATGCAGAGGCATCACATTACAGATCACTCAAGGGTAGCCCTTTGCTGCCCAGCACTGGAAATGCCACACCTCGAATGCTGTGTAGGCTCCAAGTTGCTCAGCAGATGGACAAGCTGGGAAAAACTGAAGAGGCAGCAAGAGTGAGGAGTGGTGGATAGACTGGGAAGCAAAATACAACTCAACTGAGCAAATTAAAAGTCAAGGACCATACGATGACCATTTGTAAGGACCCAAAGGGCGTAAACACCAAGAAGGGAGAGGGCAATCATTCTGCTGGCCTGCAGGACTACAGCTAAACAGGTAGTTGTGAGAACTAGACAAGAGGTAAAGCCACACCAGCTCTCATGGAGGGATCAATCAGGCTACTAGATAGTCTCGCCACTCCAGCCCCACGTGGTTTGAGCCAATAAAAACATCAGCAGGCAAAGCATCAGGAAACATATCTACACATCAGCCTGCTGGCTTGGAAGAACCTCTCCCCAAGTGACCTGCCGTTGTAACAGGAAACCCAGCGTCTCATGGGCTCTCTCCATTGAGCTCCCAGCTCAGGTCATTCTAGACATTAACTCTAAATCCCATTATAGATCTAACAGATCTGGGCCCCAGGACTTTAACCAGGCCTGACCTGTTTTACACCTCCTGGTCTCAGACCTCTCTCTCACAGGTGCTGGACCACCTCTTCCACTACCAATCTTTCCAAAACTTAATTCATCCTATCCTGAAGGAACAGCCGTCTCCTCCCTTTCCACCACCCACTCTTTACAGAGTTTATACCCCCACACACCCAAGCTCAAGAAGAGGAAGCAAGAGAGCTGGAGTAGGGTGTATGACAAATACGCCCTGAATAGTCCAAATCTAAATCAGTCTGATCAAACACCACCGTCTCTCCAATACCTGCGAGGCAAAGCTGAGCTCATCCCACTTTCTTTGCCATCAGAGGACTGGCAGCAACTAGCAGTATTACTTGAAGCTCTTTTTCTCTCCACCACCTCCAACCTTACATGGTACCCACAAATATCAACAGGCAAGAAAAACAACTCCAAAACAATGACACAATTGAGAAAAACAACCTTGCAGGTGGAAGGACAGAGACTCAGACTTACCTAGGTAAATGTCTCCAAACGAACCGCTGCCAATCTTTCTGCCCAGCCGGTATTTGTTCCCCACTCGAAGCTCCATGGTTCAGTCGTGCTGAGAAAAGAAGCACAGAAAGAGCAGCGTCAGAGCAGAAACAGGAAATGAATCACGTAAGGCTACAGAAGAAACCTCACCACTTCACCCAGAGGCTGGGTACAGTTTTTAATCTTGAAATACCTCACTTGCTACACAGCCTCTATCACCTCTCCTGATCTCCTGGATGTCCGGGGACAGCTGGAAACGCTGCAGGAACATGACCCTTTCAGGCGTGTTTTCCATGTTCCCATTATGGGAATGAAGGAGGATTGAATCTCTTCCCCACCATTTTGTTCAGAGACTGGGAGGGGGCAGGAAATCCCTCCTAAGAAGGTTTCAGTGGGTGATCACTTCATACTACTGTGAAGAGAGATGGTACTGCTCCTTGTAACCTACAGTACCTGGCACCAGGACGGTGGTAACCTTGTGAGACACCAGAAGGGACAGGCATAATAAACCCTATGAGAAGGAGAGCTCTCTGGCCCAGCCCTAGACAAGCACCTCGGTGGCGGTGAAGCACAAGACCCAAGGGCTGCGAGAGACAGACAGACTGCCAGGAGCAAGCGACTCCATCACCCCTAGGCAGGGGCCAGCACAGGGGACAGGGAGGAGACATCTCACTGAACTGAACCCTGCGAGGCACGCACTGACTAGGAACGCCATTTGCTTATCTCCACGCACTTCTGCTGATGGGATCACAGCCTCCTCCATCCCTCTGCTGATGGGATCACCTGAGCCTCTCCATCTCTGTTGCCTACCCAGATGTGCCAGCTGTTCTTAGCAGCTCGGGCCCTTCCTCATCCATTTACCTGAGGTGATTAGCTAACCCTTTGACCTGCTATACCCCATCGACATACACAGGCTTAGCCTACTCACCTTCCACAGAAAACCAACTAGGTGGAAGGACCACCGCCAGAGTTTGTTCGCCCTGCCAACCTCAACTTCTGCTGCAAACACCTCGGCCAAACACAGTTCCAGCAGTGCCCCTCTTAACAGCCCCTTCTCCCTCGCCCCTTCCATGGCCACCAACTTATTCTAGGAACCGCGGTTCTTCCCGAGACAGCCAACACGGCTCCTTTTAGAGGGATTTGCCACACTCCTAATTTATGCAATGCCACATTATTAGCGTACAAAATGCAGACACAGAGCCTGTTGGGGACAGGAAAGGTGAGGAATGATTCATGTTTTCACAAGTAGGTGAGAGGAACTTTCCCTTGCTGGAGCTCGGTGGGAAGGAAGCATCACTGAAGGAAAGAAAGGAGGACTGGCCTTGTGAGACACAAGCACAAAAAAAAATAATCCCAGCTACAGGATTCTGGGCATACTATAAACCCAGAGCTGCTTCTTCTGCCCCAGGAGATGGGATTACAGAAACAGGAATGGACGGGCTGCAGAGACGTACAGGGAAATAATCCTATCAAGGCATCCAGGGGACATTGTGAACCCTGAAAGCAGAGCTCCAGTCACCAGAAACCACACACAAAACACTTAGAGGCGGAGTCCCCTCACCTAGTATTTACTTATGCATGTAGGTTTCTATGCGTCTAAAGTCTACAAATCCCTGTGGCTATTTCTGACTTTCTTACTACAAGGAACGTAGGCAGAGCCTTGAGAACCGAACCAGGAGGCAGGCGTACCTGGGTGAGGGCGCAGCAAACAGACATGATTTTTATCCGCTGCCTGCTGCTCTGTATAACCACATTAACATACATCTGACTTGCTTACACTCCTACTCCAATAAGTGATCAAAGGTCTGTGTCCCCGGGAACCCGTCATACCACCATCAGGAAGACAGCTCTCGAACCTCCTTCCTTCATGGCCGTGTTTGCCTAGGCCTGTTAACCCTGAGCACTTCCACTCAAGTCCAACTCCCAGCGGTGACAAGTACAGCCGATCAAGCTGCAGAGGCCAGGCAATAGGTCCCAGCAGGGTTCCCTCCACAGCAGGGCACAGCGGTTACTGCTCTGCAACACCAGTCCCAAGCCTAAATTTGGTTCCACCCTTCTGGGACAGGCAGGAGCCAGGTTAAGAAGGGTTTCTCACACAACTAGGCAGCAGCCCTTCTAGCTGATTAAGCAACAGGCTCCAAAGGGGAATCTAAAAAATGCTCTGGGGCGAGGGGGTGGAAGCAGCAAGCAGGATAATGGAGTGAAAAATCATGGTCTCGCACAGCTGTCATTTTGCCTTATGTCTCCCCCAACACACACACACAAGTGTGCTTAGAAAACCTGGGTGGAGGATAGCCAGAGAGCAACAGCCTGGATTCATGGTAAGGGGAGCAGGCAGGACACACACATCCCACCCCCCAACAACTGCTCCAGGAGTCCAAACATCTACCACATTTGCTTCTACTTCACACACGTACCCTCACCATCTACAGCTTCCGCCCTTATCATCTGATCTTCAGGTCTACTATTACAAGAAGAAGAAAGAAAATTTTACATATAAAATTTATATTATTATATACGAAATTTATATTACTCTATATGTAGTATTTATACGTGTAAAATTTTAAAAGCCAT
>NW_008825609.1:1694197-1701668 GCF_000699105.1 Pygoscelis adeliae
TGAAGGTTTCTCTTCAGCGGGGCACTGCGGGGGGAGTGGGGCAACAGCCCACTCGTGGCACCCCACTGCGGTGGGGGGCAGTGGGACAGCCCCAATATGGTGCCATTGCCGCCACAGCAGGGTCATCAGCCCTCAGCCCTGCTTGGGGATCCTCATGCAAGGGCGCGGGGTCCCATCACGATGGTGGTGGATGCCAAGCAGGGGTCCAGCAGGAAGGTCCATGGGGCGTCAGAGCCACCCCAACCCCACAGAGAGGGTCAGGGCTCCTTGGCCAACGCCCCTCGGGAGCGGGGGGCACCCCTTGGGGTGAAGCACCTGCAAATCCACACAAATGTTGGCGTGCACGCATAAACCCTAACGCGGATGGGCAGAGGTCCACGGGGCACCCAGCAGCAGATGGGTGCAAAGCCAGGGGCCCCCCCCAGACTCCTGGGTGTTTGGGGGCCAGGTGGCCACTGTGTGCTGCAGCAAGACCCAGAGCAGTTCAGAAAGAGCCAGCTGAGTCAGGGGGGAGGCAGCCAGGGTGTATCAGACCCACATGGGGGTGTAGGAGCGGAGCCCAGTCTGGGGAAGTGTTTGGGGGCTCCTGGGAGGTGGGAGGTTGGGGCTGGATGGGTAAAGGAGGAGTGAGGCGATGTTGTGATCTCTGGGAGCAGGAGTGCGGGGGGAGGCTGGAGGCCAGCATAGGGTGAGAGGGAAGGGAACAGCAGTAGGTCCTGTGGATCAAGAGCCAGACGCTGCCAAGCTTTGCAGGCACCACGATGCCTCGTTAGGGAGGAGCTGCTTCGGCACAGTCATCGCAAAGTCAAGAACTGCAGTTCCTGCAGTCGGGCTAAGGGTGGAGGACATAAGCGTGATGGGGGAGAACTCAAGAGCCCCCATACTGGGCCAGCCCATAGATGCATCTAGGCCAGGACCCCCATGTCAAGTTCCAAATACACAATGTAAGCATGGGCTGTTGGCACCAAGAGGCCCCAGTTGCAGCCCTGCCAGCACTGTGTGGTGCAGAAAGCAGTCATTGCTTCAAGTCATACCAAGATGGTGGGCCGCAACGCTCTGAATCCCACTGCCAGTCAGTGCCCGTGCCGAGTTGACAGACCATTGAGGCCTGGGAATAGTTTCTGGTTTATGCTTGACGGACCATTGAGGCCTGGGAATAGTTTCTGGTTTATGCTTGACGGACCATTGAGACCTGGGAATAGTTTCTGTTTTATGCAACCCTTTGGAAACCAGCGCCATTTCCCTCTGTCACGGCCGGGCCAGTTTTATCACAGAACTTTGTCTCCATTCTGAGAAGTTACAATTTAATTGAGTTTTTCATAGCAATGACATTTCCTTACACGTGCTCCATTGAACCTCCGTAGTTTCACAGCTTACGTAACAGCGAACAGATGGGAAGGTAGCTAATAAAGTACGCAGCTGCTGCCGAATCCAGCCGAGGGCTTGCCCTCCTAACCTGGGTGGGTGCACATCAGCTGAGAGGGAATTTGCTGGAGGCCAACACCGCTCACGACTTTGCTGCAAGTGGCAGGCCTGTACAGGCACTGAGCGAGGCAGGCTTTGCCAGAGAGGGCTCCTGGAAGGATGGATCTGAATCGGATCCCAGGAGAGTCAGCTCTCGGCGTGGCCGGTGGGAGCAAAGTTTGGGGTGATGCTGCCTGGCAGGCGGGTGTAGGGTCTGGGGGGACGGTGGCCACGCCAGCTCTATGCCAGAACCACGCTCTACGCTCACGCCCCAACCACGCCAGCTGGTTGAGGTGGCGGGAGGGAATTTGAAGAAATCCCGAATGTAGACACAGCCCTTGGGGATGAAATCGGAATGTGTGTACGGACACTTCAGCTACCTTTATTTTAATCATTTAGGGCTTAAAATAAGAACTCTTTAATTAGAAACATTCCCTTAATTGAATTGTAATCAAGCTTTTAGTGCTGTTAGCCTGGATAACCATGTGATCTAATAACACCCACCTTCTTCTCTCCAAGCATTGCCTAGTTACACCTCTTCTTATGAGTGATTTATATTAAGGAGCCTGGGCCAGGGGCTGCTGGTTTTGGCTATGTGTGTAGCAGCCAGTACCGCAGGGACCCTGGTCTCCATCAGGACTGTCAGTGCTCCAGTGGTACAACAGGTAACTCCTGCCCCAGTGTCTAAAAAAGGTAGGTGTTACATGTAACACAAGCAGCAGGACTCTGACTAGAGAGAGGTGGGGGCTGGGTTGGAAAGGGAAGAAGTTTGAGGGACAGGCAGAAGCCATGCTCACAATCTGTGCTGGGTCATCTCCATTCCTCTCCAGTTACCAAACTGGTGTGCAGCGATAGCCAGAAGCATCTTTTCCTCTCTGTGCACCTCTCCAAAAAATGAACATCCCCTCAGATCTAGCCTTGTATTAGGCACCAGAATACAACAACAAAGGCACATTAAGACTTTGTTTAAACAGCAGCACCTGGAAGGCTGTCTAACCTCCCAGACCCAGCAGTGAGCCACAGCCACACTCTCAACCCCATGCCAAGATGAGACCCCAGGAGGCCTCGCCTCACCCCTTTTCCCTGGTTTGCCTGGGAAGGATCTTTGGGTAGCACATGGAAGGGAGTCGAGGCTCCAGCCAAGCCCCTTAGCTCAGCAACAGGGGGACCTGCACCTGGGACACCTCACGTCTACCTTTCACGGGGTTCAGACATGGCCAAAGCATCCCTAGATGATCCAGGGAGTGCTGCTGCTGAAGGCAAGCAGGCAGAAGATGGGCTACACGGGGTGGCTCTGCTTGCAGGCCCTTTGGCTACCGTCCTGTCCTCATGGGAAGGTCCTCGGGCAGTCCCCAGTGCTTACACTGCAGTGCTGTAGAGGGGACCCATAGTGATGTGTCTTAGGCTGAGTCTTGCAGGCTGGTGTATCCAAGGGGAATATACCTCACTGGGCATGCAGCCAGCATCACCACTGCCCACCATGTCATTCCTCGGGTAGGAAAGGAGAAGAAGGGCTAGAACTGCCCCGTTTATTCACAGTGTCACTGCTGGGTGGCCTTCCAATGTCACTGTATATGATATCCAGAGCACCTAGTAAAACTGGTGGGAAAGCTGAGCTCCAGTGACCTAGCAGACCTCAGAGAAATGCCATGTCTCATTTGGCAGCTCTGCCTGATCCACAGTGAGCCAAATCCCATTTCACCCACTATCCGGAGAGGGACATGCTGCTTTGAAGACCAAAGCCTCTTCTTCACAGAGACACTCGCCCGTGCTAGGAAAGTGTGAGGAATCAGGGAAACAGCAGAGAAAACTTTGACTCTGTGCTGACGTTCTACTTCTGCAAGGCCAGCAAAAGCAAGAGAAGATGAGAAGTGAGAACAAATGCATTTCCACCTGCAATTCAAGAGCAGAGGTTCCCAAGGAGGCAGGTACCTGTGGCTTGACACATCCAACAGAGCAGAACAGAGCTGTTCAAAGCATTAACTCACAGTTTATTCAGAACAGGCAGCCCCCACTCAAAAAACAATGATTAATGTTCACAGGGTCTTTTTTATGGGGGACACACTCTAGTTTCTCAGTACTTCCCAAATAATAATGGATTTGCCTTTTCACTATTCATACCAAGCAAGAGAGTAGCGTTTTAGAGAAGACCCAGCATTCCTGGAGGGAAGGTCAAATGCGGCCTGCAAGGTGGGGATGCTGACCTGAGCGCTTTGCCAGAGCGCTCAGCATTTTAAAGCCTTTTCTACAGTCGAGTGCAAGTCCCCATTCACATGCAGCAGGGAGCAATAAATACTCCTGCAAATGAGACAGCAGGATCCCAGGATAGCACAAGGCTAAAAACAATGCAAAATGCCAAAATAAATAAAACATAGCTAATAGCTACCTCTGAAAAGGTTGCTGTGAGTGACTCGCTCAGCATCAGGTAGGAAATCTGCGGCAGGGGCAGGGATCCAAGCCAACACACAACTGTCTCACCAATGAGTCACTCCTTTTTCTTCATGCTTTTTTTTTTTGGGGGGGGGGGGGCACATGATGCTGAGTCCCTGCAAAGAGCCTTCTTCATGACACAGCCCAGACTCATCCGGAGCACCATCTAACCTGTGTGCTGCAGGTGTCCTGTGGAAAATAAATCTGCGGCCACATAATTAAAGACTCAACCGTAATTCATATGCATGAGGACATTGAAGGGCAGTTGTACAGCCAACCTTGATGCTGCCATTTCTCAGTGATGAGAAATGTGTATTCTGATATAACAGATAGCAATAGTGGCCTGTTGTCCTCAGTGAGGAGCAGAGCTGGTGAGAGGTGAGACGTGCTGTCAGGTGGCATTTGGGGTAACAGCACAGGAGCAGTAAGACTTGGGAAGAAGACTTGGGAGAAGACTCTTGGTTGGAGCACTGGAGAAACCTGTGGTCCCAGAAACACAAGCTGATATGGTTGTCCTCCCTGCTCCCCTTGTCCCCTCCAAGCTTTCCCACTTTTGGCTTCCCTTCTTCAGGCTTGTCACAAAGTCCTGGGCTCCAGGCTCAGCCATTGCCCCCTCCCAGGTCCACCTCACCTGCCCTTCCCTGTCTCTTCCCTACCACACCACTAGGCCCAGTCTCCTGCCTAGACAGTACCAGTCTGGCTCAGGTGTGTGTCCTTGGCCAGTCAGTCACAGCCTTCCTGCCACATGCTGTCCCCCTCCACATGAGCTGCTCCCTGTCACCAGTCCAAGCCTTCCTGGGCAGTCGGTCGGTGGCAGCTCCCCTCCATTCCCAGTCTCCATCTGTCACCAGAATCCCCCACTCCCCAGGCAAATTGTTTGAGCACTGCCTGCCTCCCTCCCGTCCCACCCTGCTGCCAATCATCCCTCCTCTGCTCTTCCCATTCCCCATCTCACTGCCCCGGCCAGCCCTGCTTTCTGCTCCCAATTCCCGTGCTCAGCCATCCCAAGTCACTCCAGCAGCTCCCAGGCAATAACCCCTTGCCCAACCAGCCCTGGCACCTCCCTTCAGCTCCCCGTCTCATCTGTCTCCCAGTCTCATTAGCTTTTCCCCAGATTTTTGGTCCTTTCCCTTTGAGTTTCATCCCTTCCCTATTCAAATCAGGGGCTTTCCTCCACTGGGCTTCCCAGAAGCCAAAAGAGAGGTGGCCAGGAGTGCAGGGCAGAGGGAGGCATCGAGGGATTCATCCCGGTGCCTGATGCAGAGCAGCAGGATGCAGCCCTAGAAGGGAAAGCCCTCACGGTTTCCTTCAGCCCTGCTCCTCTGTGGAAAAGCCTATACACCGCCACGCCAGCCTCAGAAGCCAAGGGAGGGTTGGGCAGGCTAGCAGAGGCTGAAATCTTTGTAGCTGTGAAGCTGTGACAAGTCTTCCTCCCACATTTAGCAAAGCCATGTAATTTGTCCACACCGGTGGGGGAGAGCAGCGGTGTTTCATGGAGTTGGCAAAACACAGCCTCCATGACACAAAAACTGACGTCCTGCCCAAGGCCAAGCCCTTGCTTGAAAGCCCAGAGGATTTGCAGCTTTCATCCCCAGGGCCACATATATACTTCCTCCAGCCCGGGAAACCTAGAGGTGGGCCAACATTTTCAGAAAGAACTAAATAAATGTGCCAAATTTAAGCTGAGGCAATCACTTTCTATGGAAAATTTCTGCTCCAGTGGTGAAGCTTTGACAAGTTATAAGCAAGTGAAAACAGGGTCTTAAAATGGGAAGTGTCGGCAACCTTAATAATAGGAGCTGCTCCTGGCCACACCTGTAATTAAGGGCCTTTATTGCTTTTTTCCATATGCCTTGCCTTTTTTTTCCTCGTGGTATTCCCAGCTTCTGTCAGTTTGCAATTGACTCTCTTCATTACACCCACGCTGGCTTGCTTTGGTTAAAAAAAAAAAAAAGACCTAATGGAAAAAAAACAAACAAACAGGAATATTCAGGTGCACCCTCAGAGCTGTGTCAGGCCAGGGCACACGTAGCAGAGGACTATAGGATAGGGCCAAGGTTCCTTGGGAGGAGCTGGACTCAGGGCTGAATCGGCAGGATCCTGCTTGAAGACATGTAACCTCGTCCTCCCCGCCTGCATGCTGAGTGCTCCCCGGGCACCAAGGCATCTGAGCGCCTGGGGGTTGTCAAAGAACCTGGCCCAGCATCCTGAGCAAGATGCAGGGATGCAGGGGAGGCACCGCTTCTGCCTTGCCAAATCTTGTGGATTCCTCCTCACCTTGAAAGCAGCATGTCTCCCTCTAAGAAACTCCAGGCCTCTTATTTTTTGGAGAAAAGGAGCTGAACTGGTCCGTCTCACTGTTTGAGCTTTTGCTCCATGGCTGTGCCCTGCGGCAGAGCCATCAACTGGGGCAGCCCCATCTCATCTTCCTGCAGGGGTGGGATCAGGCTGCTCTGCTCCCCTCTCCCTTTCTGCATGGCACTGGGGATGGCTTTCAGTTGCAATGTGAACTTCTCAAAGCCTCTAGTGAGAGGATGTGCAGCGCAAGGAGAAAGAAAACAACCCTGGGGCTCAGAGACGCAGCCCTCTCTCTGTCTCTCTTAGGAACAGCGGGAGCAAAGCAACGGAGAACTGAGAAGCCACATTTGCCCCTGCAGGAAGATTTGCAGGTCAGACCAAATGAAGTATAGGGCTGGTCAGATGGGAGGCAATTCAGCTGTGAAATGACTTGTGTTTGGGAGGCTGGTTGGAGGAGAGGCTGGATACAGAACTACAGACCAAAGGAGGTCCCCCATGGCTGGAGAAAGGCAAATACTGCATTCTTCTTCATAAAAGGCCAAAAGGTTGATCCTGGGAACTACAGGCTGGTCAGACTCGTTTGGCCCCTGGAGCAGATCCTCTCGGAACACATTTCTGGGCACATAAAGGAGAAAAAGGTGACCGGCAACTGTCAGTGTGGATTTACCAAGGGTAAATCATGCCTGAACAACCTGATTGCCTTCTACGATAAAATGACTGGATTTGTGGGTGAGGGGAGAGCAGTCAAAGTTGTTTATCTCAAATTCAGCCAGGCTTTCAACACCATCTCCCACAATGTAAGTATCCAAGTAAAGGTGTAGCGGTCTCAATAGGTGAACAAGCAGATGGGTAAAAAAACTGGTTGGCCGGTCAGGCTCAGGGGGTAGTGGTTAATGGGTTGTACTCGGCCTAGGGCTGGTACCAAGCGGGGTGCCTCAGGGGGCTGTCCTGGGACCTGTTCTGTTTAACACGGTTATCGATGACCTGGAGGAGGTGATGGGGTGCACTCCCGTCAAGCTTGCAGATGACACCTGGTTGGAGTGAGAACCAGTCAAGATGCCCGAGGGCAGGGCTGCCATCAGAGGGACATAAGCAGGCTAGAGGGATGGGCCTGCAGGAACAACCAGTCAAGATGCCTGAGGGCAAGGCTGCCATCAGAGGGACATAAGCAGGCTGGAAAGATGGGCCTGCAGGAACATTGTGAGTTCAGCAAGGGCAAATGCAAAGCCTTGCACCTGGGAAGGAAGATACAGGCTGGGGACCTGACAGATGGAGAACC
>NW_008825609.1:1701841-1705603 GCF_000699105.1 Pygoscelis adeliae
GAAAGGACCTGGGAGTCTTGGTAAAAGACAGAGCCAAGCTCTTCACAGTGGTGTGTGGTGGGAGGATGAGAGACGACGAGCGTAAGTTGAAACAAGAGAGGTCCAGCTTGGATACAAGGAAAATCTTTCTGTCTCCAAAGACAGTCAAGCATGGGGGAAAGTTGCCCGGAGAGGCTGTGCAGTCTCCATCCTTAGAGGTTTACAAGACCGGATAAAGCTCTGAGCGACCTCGTTTAACCTCTTTGCTGACCCTGCTTTGAGCAGGCGGCTGGACTACAGCTGTCCCGCGGTCTCTTTCAACCTGAATTATCCTACGATCCTATGATGCGCAGTGCCCCATTTGTGTATCGGCTGTGTTTGGCATGTGCCAGGTATGTTTGTGCCACACGTGTCCGTGGCAAGGGTGAGCTGCAAGCCTGTGGCACGAGTCCTGTGTGAAGGGTGCAGCTGAAGGAGGACGAGGTACCACACACACACAATGGGTGATGGGTGAGGAGCACGCCGTGGCAGGGGAGCAGCTGGGGCAGTAGCTCTGAACGCACGTGACAAGTGTGCCAGTTTTGCGCATACCGGTGAGCTCGCCGAGCACCACACACGTGAAGCGCGCTTGCAAGGAGCTTGCGATGTAAGTGTGCAGTGGGAGTGTGTGTGCGTGTGCCAGGGGAGCGAACACGTGGCCATAGTAGCGAAATGCGTGTGCAGCGTGCAGATACTGCGTGCGTGGGGTGGGGAGAGCAGTGTTTGTGTGGGCTTGTTATTCACAGCGGTGCAAACCAGTGGTAGCTAAAAAGCTTCCCATGTACGAGCATCTCCCATGTGGACTCGGAGGGTGGGGGGACGGGACGTAGCGCAGGCGGTTATGAAACCAGCTTGCCCAGTCAGGATAATTCACGTACTGCTGTGGGAGGGACAGGAGAGACAGACAACGCACGGGGAGATGGGAGGGCAGGGAGAATGGCTTAAAATGCAGCTTCCCGGCATGCCCTGGTGGATTAGTTCAGCATCTCAGCCCAGCTCCTCTTTAATTCTTATGCAAGGGGTTTCTCTGGAAGGGACAGCCTGTCCTCGCCAGCTGAATGCCAGGCACAGGGCACTGATTAACAAAAGGCCATCTCACCACCCGTCCCACGCAGTGAAGGGCGAGAGGCAGCTGGGGACTCGTTCCCTGCAAGGACTGAAGTGGTGGATTTTCGTTTCTGCTTTGCATCATGCTGTTGCTCACCAGGGACCTCAGGACATGCTCGTTTGAGCCTGCCATGGCCTCCTGTTCACTTCTGGGTGTGATTGCAAAGTGCTCATTTGTATCTGTGAGGGCCCATGTAGGCTACTTTGGGGGAAGCACTGTGGCCCCATGGCTCCCAGTTCCCACACATCTGGATGTCTGGAGGCCGGGGGTATCCGAGTTGGGAATATGCACTGCACTTGGAGTTGTAGGCAGTGGTACAAAGGTGGTGGGCGTTGTGTACATACCTAGGGAGGTGCAACGTCCTGGCCACAGCTTCACTGCAGCTGTGGATGCAGGATGGGCAGAGCACTATTCTGGGAACCACTCCCGGTTCATTTATTGCTCGCAAAGTCCTGAGCTGTGCAGAGAGGTGACAGGTTAAACCCTCAGTGGCAGATTAAATTCCTCCTGCTACCGACTGCTTCGTGATCTTGGGCAAGTCACTTTGCCTTGCTGTCAGCCGCTTCCGTCCCCCTTCCCTTTGTGGCTGAGAACAGGAGCTGCCCCTTCTCTTGTGACTGCAGCAGCAAGCACAACGGGGACATCGAAGACCTGAGGGCTCTGGAAGCTTCTCCAAGGGACAAATTATCAAATAATTACAATAACTCAGAAAATCCCATGTCTTTCACAAATTGCTCTTGCATTTTAACAGCTGACAGTGCATTTCAAGCTCATGAGACCATCTGACTGCTGCATGAGAGATGTGTCTCAAACAGAGCAGCAGGGAGCATGCAGCTTCATCCGGCCAGTACAACTCCACCAACGCACCTTGTACCTCACCTGCAGCAACCGCTGCCGGCTGCTCTCGCCCTGACTTCCCTCCTCCACTGACTTCAGATTGCTCTGTCCCACTGGTCCCTATGAGCTCGCTGAGCACTGCTGGCTGCTTGGGCACTCCAGGGCTCCCAATTACTTAACCCTGGCATCCCGGGTGCAGCCAGTCACCCCGTGTCTGCAGCTCTCCACTCCAGAGCTGTTTTTCATCACAGCTACCCCTGGCTTCCCCCACAGCCTCGTGCGGCGCTGGATGGGTCAATAAGTTTCTCTGTTCAAGGCAGCCTGGTTGTTAGTGAGCACACCACTGTGTCCTGGAGAGCAAAAGGCACACGGTGTAACCCAGCAGCCTGGAGCTAAACGATGGCTCTGCTCTGCTTACATTTAATCTGCTGCTTCTGTGTTGTTCCAAGTGTTCTGCTATAGGTCTGCATCGCCTGTCATGTGCTCGCACCCACTCTCCAACTGATTCATTATTTTATACCTGAGAGAAGCACGTGCAGGCTGCAGGTCATGTTATAGATATCTTCAAAGTCTTCTCTGGAGTTTCTGCGTCAGCTCATCCTCCTCTGTTTGATACCCCAGGAGTGGTGCGCAGGCCTGTGCCGGGTCCCTGATGGACATGCAGCGTCTGTTGCTGGGTGAGCATCTAATCACCTGTCAGGAGCAATTTCAAGCTCCTTATTCTCTCGGTCGCACGGCATCTGTAACAAGGCTTTGTATCATACAGGCCTTCAGCTGACTCTTTCAGTGACTGTAGTGCTGGGACATTCAAACAACTCTATCAATGCACTACAGCCAGGGACCCGAATATTACCAGGTCCCAGGTTTCAAGACGTGCTATTTCAAATCTGGGGCCAGCACCAAAATAATCCTGCTAATTTCAGATGCCAAAAAAACTTTTAAAGCTCAAATATCCAGTGTCTCACAGACTATTTCAGGATGGTGTTTGTGTCCATCCTGAATTTCTTTGCAGGCTTCAGGGTGGTGAAATCACATGGCTCCTCTTAGCAACACACGCTTCCTCTTTCCACGCTGACCTGACTTTGATAGCCAGTCGCTTGGGGTCTGTGTGCCCAGGCTGCTCAGGGAGCAGAGGCATTGCCCCCACTAGATGCTTCCTTCTGGAAGGGACGTCTTCAAAGGTAAGCAAATACACTAATGGCCCACTGACTGCTCTGCTGGTGTTGCTTTCCCTGGGAACTGCAAGAAGCCTAGGAGCAGAGGCTCCATACAGTTTGCAAGCCAGGCTGTCATTATCTAATGTCCTGAGGGGGTATGAAAAGGTTGGTTGCCAAAAGAGGCCTTGGGGCATTGCAAACCCTTTACCTGAGAGCCCTCATGCTGGCGAGGACACATTCAAGCGGGTCATTTCTCCACTTCCATGTGGTTTCACTGCCCCTCTCCCGCCAGGGGAGAGTGCTGGCCAGCCACCTGTGGCGGGGGACAGGCAGCAGCACCCTGCTACAGCCGTGAGTTGTGTGTGCCACATCGAGGGACCAAATAATAAGAAAGGGGGAGCAAATCTCATACATTGAGCGCATGCAACCAGGCAGGGCTGTGAGGCGTCGACTGAAGGGCAGGCAGGCAGCAAAGCGGCAAGGAGAAAGACCTGACTCCGAACCCACATCGTCTCTGCCTAACTTCCCAGGGCTGGAGCGGCTTTGCAGCCTTCTCCCCAAGAAGAAATCAAAGTGGTAGTGGATATCTGAACTGCGTCCAGAGTCAGTGGCCGTTCTGCAAAAGCCATGGCCTGGCTGTCA
>NW_008825609.1:1705777-1706189 GCF_000699105.1 Pygoscelis adeliae
CCGGGACCTGCGGGGATGCCAGCCTTTCTTTCATCTCTAGATGGTGCTCTGAGGCCGGGCAACGGCCGGGCTCCCCGGTCTGTGCCATGCCACTCAGCCTCCCTGCGCTGCGTCCTGCCGGCGGGAACGTACCGGGGCTGGGGAGGGCAGGACCCCCACCCTGCTGACCACGGCAGGAGGAGAACCCTGTATAGCCCCTCCAAGAACCTGCTACCGTCTCAGCTCCTCCTGCTGTGGCCTTCCCCAGCCGTGGTGCCACGGGCGGCTGCATCAACAGACTGCCTCCCCTTCCTCCCTCCCCATCCCTCTGCTGTCCCTCTTTACCTGCCCCAGCGGGTCTGCCCCAGCTGGCCCTACACTGCCCCACGCTTTCAGCATCCCAGCAGGCAGCCTGCCCTCCTCTCCCCCTCCT
>NW_008825609.1:1706245-1722737 GCF_000699105.1 Pygoscelis adeliae
CCCAGCCGGCGATAGTCTGTCCTGGCTTTGCGGATTTAGCACAGGGCCGGCGCCTGCGGGGTTTTCCAATAGTGGCGCTCCATTAGGGCCCAGCTCTGCCTTTACCAGAGGCAATGGCAAAAGACCCATTGACCTCACGGAGCAAGAGCAAGCCCTTAACGGCCTGGGAAGGTAAGGTGCTTTTTTCTGCCCCCTTTTTTTTTTTTTTGTGACATTTAAAGCGATGGCCGCTTCATATTGCCTGTCCAAAAGCTGGGAGACTCCTCAGGCCTTCCTGCAAAGGCAAGGAAGGGCTGCTAAAGCTTGAAGTGAGCAGAAGAGGCATTTTGCCATGCAGAGGTCACGAGCCTGCATCCAGCCACCAGGGCAGCGGCATGCCCCTCTCCGTTCCTGGGCAAAACCTGGACAAAACCGGGCTGGGTTGAAAAGCATTTGTTCAGCAGCACAGACATTTTCAACATCATTTCCTGATCACGGAAATCCAAACCCATTTTCTTCTCGTTTGAGATTATTGTTGTGTTTCTTGAAATTATTTTTAGTTGCAGTGTATATCAAAATGTTTTGCTGAGCAAGTTTTGGGTGAGTTAAAAGGTGCCAATGATGATTTCTTTTCAAAAGGGTTGTCCAAAAGTGTCACCAAAAATAAAACATGAAACAAGTTTCTCAAGTGTCATTTAAAACAACAACAACATTCATCTGAAAGCTGGGAAGAGTAACAGCAGCGTAGTTAGTTGTCATGGGGTAGAGGATCTGAACCAGTGCCTGGATCTTATTCATAGGGAAAAAGTCCCTCCTCTCCCCATTATCTTTCTGTTGTTTGAATAGCTTTCAATAACGAGCCAAGGAAATCGTTCAGAAGTGAGACAGGAAAAAAATATAGGTGATGGGCAGATAAACAAAGAAGCAGTGTCTTCCTCCTGAAAAGCAAGCTGCCACCTCCTCAGGATTAGGGGCAGGTCTTGGGCAAGCAGTCCCTCCATCAGATTCTGGAGGAGGGAGAGAGCCCGGGGATGTTGTGCCCTGGCGGGCAATAGAGGTGTCTTCCCTGGAGAGCACAGGACAAGAAAGTGTCACCTACCTGAAAGGTGTTGCTCCACGTATCATATGCAGAAGTCAAAATACCAGGTGTGTTTATTGTTGTGAATGGCTTGGAGAGCTGATCTGCAGACTCCTTAAAAATGTCCAGTCTTCTTTATAGCAAACAGCCTTCTGAGGTGGATTCTCCTGGTGGCCTTTCATGGGCTGCATAAAAGAGTCCCCAGCCTACAGCCAGAGAGGTGCTTGTTGAGATGGATGCTGCTGTCGCGTGGCATTTGTGTGTATGTCGTTGGGTGTTTATGGGATGAAGTTGTGGTATAGGATGGGTTATGCCCGCATGTGTGGCATACGCATATAGGTATGTGCAGTGTGTACTTGGGCATGAGTACTCGGTGATTCGAGCATGCAGGTACAAAAGTACCTGTGCAGAAGGATGTACGTACCGCTGTGTATCAGCAAAGCCTGTGGGCACGTGTGCAGCCTGCAGAGGCAGAAGAGCACTTTTGACTGAGAAGAGTGACTGCACCGTGCCATCAGATGGGCTATGTGTGCCCAAGGAATGTGCCATTTTGGCAACATAAGCACAGCTGTGGGAGGAGTGCCTGATGGGCAGAGGTTCACCCATCACCTCTGTTCTCCCGCACTGTGGCTGTTCCTCTCCTTCCCTCTGCCCCCTCCCCTCAGCCCCCTTCTCTCCCTTGGGTCCCCCTCAGCTCTCTTCCCTCTCTAACGATGTGGCAGCATTGCCAGCTTTCTCCCAATTTTTTTCTGAATGGCAGGGATTCAGCTGGGTTTTCCTCAACACCTTGGTGTCTTCTCCACCATGATACCAAACACGACATGAAAAGGGCCAGCAGGTTCAAACGTACAGAGGATCTAGGATCCCAGCGTGGCTGCATGATACTTGTTCCCCTAGCCTTATTGCAAGCTTTTCCCATTTTTCCCCCAAGAGTCCTGCCATCTGAAGTGAGGGGTGGCAGCACTGGCCTGTGTGCCGCCTCCACTGCCCCAGCTGTGCATGCCCATGGCCCCGGTGCACCTCAGCTGCCCCATCCTTGCCTGGGCTCCCTGGGAGCTCGCTCCTTGGAGATGAGCCTCCCAAGAGCTAACAGGCCATGGGCACTTCATCTGCACCAAGTGCTGCCATCCACTTCAGGATGCTGTACACCGGTGGGGGGGTGCCCAGCCATGCAGATTCCCCCTCTCCTGGAGGCCACCACCCCAGTCTGTGTCCTGGATGCCCGTGTCCTCACACACAGAGTCCTTCTCTCTCGGTCCATTAGTTTGTTTCCACTGCCATGGCCAGTGGCAGGCACCCGGCTCTGAAAGCTGTATTAAAAGCCAGGTCAATACCAGCCCCTGCTTATTCCCTCTGGGGAAAATAAATAAATAAATAATAAAAGGAGGGACAGAGGGACTTCATTAATTAGCAATGGGAAGGAGAGGTGGGACAGGGACCCATGTGGAAAAATGAGGCAGCGTATCAAGTCATACATGGGAAAAGCCAGGAGGCACCAGGATCGATGAGCTCCTGTCCCCACTCTGTGCCCAACGGGAGGAGAGGGAGGCATCAGGAGTGATGCCTTTCCTTTTCCCCCACTCTCCTGATGCTCTGCTCTTCAGTTGTCACCTGTCTGCTCTTCTCTCATCCTCCCACCAGCTCCTCTTCCGTTCTCGGCAAGGCTTGCCAAAGGTGTCAGATCACTGCCTGGGTGCAGAGCAAACCTGTGCAGGGCAGCTGTCCCCCTGCAGAACCTGTGCGCCAGGACAAGAAATAGCCATGTCTGGGTCTAGACCCGTCTTCTTAGTCTATCCCCACTCTTTCTCAAATGCGTTCCTATATTACCTCACTTTCTCTTCTTTTTCCCTTCCTCCTCATCCATCTGCCTGCTGTGCCTGGTTCTTCCTCTCACTCCTGCTATTTCCTTCCTTCCCCTTCTGCTTCTTCCCCCCTTCCTCTTGCTTCTTGAACCAATTCCAAATTGATATCTAGATGCTGTTTTCCTGCTTTGTAGATCAGGGGTTGGGTGGGACATCATTTCTTCAGCCATTCCCCCCATAGCACAACTGTTGGGTGCCCAGAGCAGCTTCCTTAGCTACCTGTTTGTCTTTCTGTCCCCATATCGTCTACAGTTTTGAAGGAGTGATTCTGCTGCTCCTAAAGGAAAAGGATCACCAGATTTTCACGTCTTTTGTGAAATGACAGCAAAGTGATGTTACAGGTCTAGCTCTGGCTGATGCCCTCCCTCATTTCCCCTAGTTCTTACTTTCCTCTAGCAAAAAAAGAGGTTTGGGGTTTTGGGGGGGCTTTTTTGAGCCTTACATTTAGAGCAGTGTCTTGCACGTCTCTGCCTCTTCATCAAACATATCTATAACCCTTCCCTGGGCAAAACTGTTGTTATCTCCAAAGCAAGCAGGATTGTTTGACCCATCCTACTGGTAATTTTAATGCAAGTGCTTCCCCCTATACATACATTTTGTATGATCTTCTCCCTGAGCAAATTCTCTGAGGCTCTTATTGTAGATCTTCACCAAGGAGGCCCAGAACAAGGGAGCTCTCATGGTGGAGCTTCCAGGCCACACCACCATACCAACAGCAAACACTAGCACTAATAACACTCATCAGCCTCTATACCAGGCTGCAGCCTTGGGGTCTCTCCTTTGCTTCCAGATCTCCCCCTGGGATATTAGACTTTATTAAAAATAAATAGTTACAAATTCAGTTTTACGGCTGATGGCAGCAGGGAGAAGTACGGAGGAGGTGAAAGGACCAAGTTGAGGGTCTGCTGTCCAGTCAGGTCACTTGTCTGTCATCCTGGCTGCGCTGTGCCAGGGAGCAGTTTGAGTGTGCAAGCACAGCGCCCTGCCTCCTCTGCCAGGCATCTCGGGAGAGGAGCAGGACGGGTTTTTCAAGAGGACTGGGAGAACTGGGTCTGAGTCCGTGGAGCCGAGCTGCTTCTGGAGGTGACAGATGCCAAAAGCCAAGGAGAGTGCAGAGTAGGCTACGCAGAGCGTCCTTGTCTCCTAGCTTGGCATTTGCAGTGGAAGAATATGGATTTCGGTTCTTGATCTGTTTTATATACAAAGAAAGAGTCATGTGCAACAAGCAATAAACATGCAAGTAAAACCCTCCCTTGAGATCCTTCCCTACTCCCTCCAGGAGTCCTGAACTCTCCTGTCCATCCTCATCTGGTCAGTGCTTGGGGTTCGCTCCTCTCCTAGTGACGGTCATGACTCTTGACAACCATGAGGCCTACCCACGTCGAGAGGGAGCAGGAAGTTTGCTGCTGCCTCAGCAGCAGAAACACTTGCTGCGGGTCCCGGTCTGTCCGTTGAGGGGACGGACTCCTGTCGCCTCTCCAGAGAGGAGAAACCAGGTGTGCTGCTCTCCTGTCTCTGGGCAGGAAAGGGATCCTAGCACAAGCTGCACACACTGGAAGAGTAGTGTATCCTCACTCCTCTTCCAGACAGTATGACTTCATGGGAAAGGGAATATATCAGAGCAGCTCCAGGCCTTGATGTACTCAGGGGCTGAGAGGCAGTCACGGGAGGCATTTTTTGGTGAGCAAGGGACTTATCCAGCTATGTACGGGTGCAAAATGGAGGAGGAGACGGTGGGTGACGGGTGTGGAATGGGGAGGCTGGAGGAGTTAGATGGCCGACTCCCTGCGGTATGAGATTGTATCTAGGGGCAGAGTTGCCTGGAGCCGCTCCAGGTCCAGGTGGCTTCCAAAATCCATCATCTGGATGACGCCTCCCTCTTCTTTAGTGCTGCCTCCTAACACCACACCCACTTCGTCATCATCTTCATCTTCATCTTGACTGACAAGAGCCAGCTCGTTCTCATAGCAGAAGGCACTGGGGGGTGGGGGAGAAGGTAGGATAGTCATCTTGCTTTCTTGCAGCTCCCGAGCTGAGCAGCAAGGCGTGCCAGCTACCTCATAGGTCTTGTGAAAGCGTGAATAATCCACTTTGTAGTGGTTCTTCTCCTCAAACACAACTGGTTCAAAACGGTGACCCCAAAGGATTTCACTAGCGAGGTAAGAGCTTCGTGCCTGTGTGGTCATGGCTGTGGCTTCCACCATCCCCTCCAGGATAACAACAATCTCAAAGTTCTCTGTCTCCAGCTCCTCCTTGCCAATCCCATAGAGCGGGCTCTCCTCATCAATCTCATGAACGATAATAATGGGTGAGACCAAAAATATACGATCGAGGCCCACATCATAGCCCACATTGAGGTCCCGCTGGTCCAAGGGGAGGTATTCCCCTTCCTCTGTCATGTAGGGTTTGATGAGCTGGGCTCGGACGTGGGCCTCTACAATGTGGCTCCTCCTCAGGTTGCCCACCCGCCACATGAGGCACAGTTTGCCATCCCGCACTGAGATGACTGCATGGTGACTGAAGAGGAGGGTCTGGGCCCGCTTCTTGGGCCTCGCCATCTTGGCCATAATGGTGCCAATCATGAAGGAGTCAATAACACAGCCCACAATGGACTGGACCACAACTGCCATGATGGCCAGTGGGCATTCCTCAGTCACGCAGCGGAAGCCATACCCAATGGTTGTCTGTGTCTCCACTGAGAAAAGAAAAGCCCCTAGGAAGCTGTTCACATGCATGATGCAGGGTTTGAGGAGAGAGGGACTGCCTCCCACCGCCGGTGCATTGAGGTCGCCATGGAAGAAAGCAATGCACCAGAAGAGGAAGCCAAAGAAGAGCCAGGAGACCAGGAAGGCGGCGGAGAAGATCATAAGCATGTACCGCCAGCGCGTGTCCACACAGGTGGTGAAGATGTCGGCCATGTAGCGCTGAGACTTGTTGCTCAGGTTGGCAAAGTAGACATTGCACTGGCCGTTCTTCTTCACAAAGCGGTTGCGGTGCTTCCGCCGGGGGGCATGGCCCTTCCCATTCCGGCTGTGCCCGTTCATGCTGCCCAGCGTGGAGACCTTGTGTCCATCCTCTTCAGTCGAGACGATGCTGTACCTGAAAGAGAAGAAACAGGCATTTCCAGCAAAAACACGTGAAGAACAACAACCACCACAAAGACAGCAAGGGTGGGAGACATGTGGGTGGCTCACAGGGCTACATCAGCGTGGCGTTGAAGTTCACAACAGCTTGTTTCCCTGGTTATTGCACCGTGGTGCCACATTGACCAAACTGGTGGAGCTCAGCTGCCATATTTGCCGAGTCTTGCTGCCAGGAGGTTGTATCTAGCGAAGTCCTGACAGGGCAGCAAAGCAGGAGAAGCTTGTAGCACTGTGCTTCCTTCCAGCCTTTGTGGTGAGGAGGGACCCAAGGCTTTGAAACCTGATGGCGGCTGGGACAGTTAGGAAGCCTGGGAGCAAGCGCCCGTGGTCTGGCCACATTTTGGCCCTGACATTATATAAGGCCGGGAGTTTCTATTTTCTCCTCTGCTCTCCTCACTGATTTCATGGTGCGTCGGTGACAATGTTTATACACTTCCTGTGCTCAGGACAATTCTGTTGCCACAGCAACATGTGTGGCTCCCAGCATCCCACATCCGAAGCCAAAGGTGTAATTTGGAGATCAACAGCCAAAGTGCTGGCAGATTTCCCTGTGAGAAGCTCCACACACACTTCCTGGGAGACATTTGCCCCTCCGGCTCCCCTCCCTCACAGGCAGCACCGCCACTGCCCCTTGTGTGCTGCTGGGTCTACGGTTGCAGATACTCCTTAAAGATGTGATGGTAGAAGATGCTCTGACCACTGAGGAAATTAAGGGAGTGCACAGACCCACCAAGACCACTCTGCCCTTGTGACCATCGAGCCCTGGCTTCCCAGGACCTGTTGGGCTGCCAGTGCCTCCCTCCCACCCCATAGTGTTGATGTGTCAGCTGGAGCCCTCCAACATGGGCTCCATGACCCTCATCCTCCTCTCGTGGGAAAAGGGAGCAAGGGAAGCACACATGGCTGGAGTTGTGACCCCTGGGGACAGGGGGCTTCTGCAGCACTGCTGGAATCTGTAATTTCTGGTCCAGCACCACGCAACACTTTGCTTCTCCTCTGTAGCACTCCTCCTCTGAGCACTGCCCCCATGTATGGTGTGTCTTGGATTGGAGAAGGAGAGAGGAGCCATACTTTGGAGCAGGAAAGCCCCTGGCAGATAATTTGAGAAGAATATACTGAAAGACAGGATGAAGGTACGGCCTGACGGGCCAGATGAGGAGGACCAGGCCACCCTGGGCAGCAGCAGTCCTTGAGAAGGGGGTTACTCACCGGTTGACTCGGACGCTGCCCATGGCTCGCTGTATCATCAGGTGTCAGGGGGCCGCAGGAGCTGGGAGGGCACGGGATCTCATGCAGCAGCACTCACATGGGACTGGGCTGCTCCGGGTTTCACCTCTGGTGAGCTGGGACCCGTGCTGCCATTGGGATTGCTCCTGGGCACGCGCCTTGCAGAGAAGGACGAAGCAAAACCCGGTCAGAGCCTCCCCTGACAGCACCCATCCCAGTCCCAGAGCAGGTGGTGCAGGGCTCCTAGCCTTTTTCTCAGGAGGGGTCTGGAGGTGTCCACAGGGCACTGTGCCACAGCCTGGCTCGGGCAGGTGAGGAGCTGATGGATGCAGACCGGATTGCATGGCCCACAGCCCCCGCGTTCCCTGGCATCTACCACCAGGAGAGGTGCAGGGCCAGACAGTCACCGCTCTCCAGATCAAGGGCACAACGACTGAGCAGCTTGCAGGGCCCTTGCCCTGAGCCATTATATTAATATCAGCTTACACTAGGACGAGAGCTCAGCCAGGCTAAAAACCTCGCACACAAGGACTAACGAAGCACGGACATGCACGGCAGCCCTCAGGGGTCCCCATCAGCCCAGCCTGACCCAGAGGGGATTTATTTCCAGGGGGTGCAGAACATTCCCCCGCATTTCGAAGAGGAGAAGAAGAGCGATGGGTAGAGCCAAAAGGGAGCACTGATGGAAAGGAAGAGCTTAGGAGTAGGCAAGGAGAAGCCGGTGTCGTGGTTTAACCCCAGCCAGCAGCTAAGCCGCTCGCTCACTCCCCCCTGGTGGGATGGGGGAGAGAATCAGAAGAGTAAAAGTGAGAAAACTCGTGGGTTGAGATAAAGACAGTTTAATAAGTAAAGCAAAAGCGGTGCACGCAAGCAAAGCAAAACAAGGAATTCATTCACTACTTCCCGTCATCAGGCAGGTGTTCAGCCATCTCCAGGAAAGCAGGGCTCCATCATGCGTAATGGTTACTTGGAAAGACAAATGCCATAACTCTGAACGTTCTCCCCTTCCTTCTTCTTCCCCCAGCTTTATATGCTGAGCATGACGTCATATGGTATGGGATATCCCTGTGGTCAGCTGGGGTCAGCTGTCCCAGCTGTGTCCCCTCCCAGCTTCTTGTGCACCCCCAGCCCACTCGCTGGTGGGGTGGTGTGAGAAGCAGAAAAGGCCTTGGCTCTGTGTAAGCACTGCTCAGCAATAACAAAAACACCCCTGTGGTATCAACACTGTTTCCAGCACAAATCCAAAACATAGCCCCATGCTAGCTACTACGAAGAAAATTAACTCTATCCCAGCTAAAACCAGCACAGCCAGTTAGAACAAACAGACCTTGTGACATGCCCTGCATGCAGCATCCAAGGAGCAGCTCAGCGGCAGAGCCCTGGGGAGGGTGTCCAGCAGATGTTATGTCCCAACCCGGTCCTCCACAAACTGAAGAATGGGGAAACCAAAGACTCAAGAGCCAACCTATCCCACCTGCCCAGAGCTGCTGGGAAGTGAAATGCAGTGAGGTGGTAATGACTCACAGATTAGGTAGGGCTTTGTACACCCATGCTAATCCTGCACTGTAACCTGTGGATTACAGCAGCCAGTGCTGAGCGCAGGACGCAGACACAGCCAGATAGCTCATTTTCTCCCAGCCTCACCAACGAGCAACCAGTGGTTGCCATATCTGGGACAAATACAAGGATTTCTGGGTCAAATCCAAGGTTTAGAGCTGCTTGCAAGTGGTCATGCATGGACAGGAGAGAGGAACAGCAAGTGACATTGTCAGGGACAGAAAAACTGGTGAGAACCACCCTTTTTTCATCATCAGTGTTGCAGAACGGGGCTTCATGTGGCTAAGGGTGACCAGCAGCTTTCCCCAGTTAGGAGCACAGACTAGAAAGCAGCAAGTAAGGAGCTCCAGACATCACCTCTGAAGTGCAAGCACTGCCATTGCCATGTCTGGGATGAAGATTAACCAGCAGACTCTCCTCCAGAGATCAAGGTTACTGAGGCAGTTTAATCCCTGTGGCAACACAAACATGGTTGTTCAGACCAGGGATATTATGGGACCAGGAGAAGACAGCAACCTTGTAGTCCACAACTCACCGTACAGAGGTAAAAGTTAACAGCTGCCTAAAAATTCCCATCAGGAAAAAGCACTTTGGCACTGAACTCTGCCAGCACACACCCCCCGCCATTGCCCTACAGCATCCAAGTCTTCAAGGAGGGTCGGTTTGGCCAGATACAGGAAATTTTGTTGTGCAGCTGGGTAAACCTACAGCAGAAACTGGGGTTGGTAACCTAAATGAATCAGAAATGTTGAGGGATGACCAGGTGACAAAGAAAGGTCACTTCATGCCTACAGGTGGTCCCACTAGGATAAAACTAAGATGTATCTTCAGTGATTACATGGTGAGTTTGCACTGCAAGGTCCCACAGGTCTTGAGGAGGTGACAAAAGCGGGCAATTTAGGTATACCCCTCTATGCCAGCTCCAGCCAGGAGAGGAAGGGCATCCTCTCCAACCAGCGCCTTCCTTAGCCATCCCGGATAAGCCAAGCTCACCCTTAGCCAGCACCGACACTGATAACGGAGGAAAGGCACTGCCACAGCTCATGTATGGATACTTCCCAACTTCCTAAAAGTTTCTGAACACCACTACCAACCCTTTCCCCAGCTGCAGGAATGGGTGCACAATTTCCAGACTTCGGATTTCTGGCCCAGGTGGTGGCCACCTCCAAAATAAGAGGAAGGAGGACCTAAAGAGCTTCTGCCCACTGAAATTATGTGCAGCAGCACCTGGATCTCTGCTCCTAACCTTCCCCACCTCACCGAGAATGGGCAAAGGAAGGAGATGAAATGCAGGTACCTGTGCAGGCTGCGCTCATCTCCAGTTCTGGCTGGTACAGCTATGGGAAGGGATGGGCACACTGTTTAAGAACGCTGCATCCCGTGCTGCTGTGCTTCCTCCCTGGCTCCCACATAGGAGCTCAAGTCAGCCGGAGCTGTGGCATGACCTCTTGCACAGAGCCCACCACGGCTGGACGTTGGAGCTCAGAGCCTGGGAAACGTTTGCTGCTGGCTCTGCAGTGCCAGAACAGAGCGTCAGCAGCTAAAACTACATCACTACCTGCAATTTGTACTTAATCACAAGAAAAGTATTTCCATGAAGAATAAAGGCTACAAATCTGAACACACACATTTGAGCATGTGAGAGCAAATGGTTTTAGTATAGGCTGTAGTGGGAGACCCGTGGTCTCAATTCATACACTTATCCGTAGGACCCACACAGAATTGAGTTCATAGCTCTTTTTCTGCTTCAACTTCAGAAATTTTGCCGGTAGATTTAAGGACCTCAGCAACAAAATGCAGCGACTCTGCTCCAGAGGTGAGCTGTCTGATGGACCAGTTTGCACTCGTTATTATCTTGTGGAGGTTCTGCAAGGCAAAGTCTATGTTGTGCTTCACTGCCCCCAGGTCAGTTGTTTGGCCCGCTTTCAGGTTTTCGTTCTCCACCTTGGAGCTCTCCAGCTCTCCCTGGAGAATAAAGATCTCCTGCTTCAGCTTCTCCACATTGCTTTCTGCCTCCAGAGCCCGCTGGGTCATTAGCTGGAGACTCCACTCAGTCCGCTGGACAAAGGACTGTAGCTCTTGGGCTTCCCTCTTCTCTTTGGCCAGGCTGGCCTTCAGCTGCCTCTCCAGCCTCCGCACCGTGCACGCCTGGCTCTCCCAGGAACTCTGCATGCTCCTGACCACCCTCCTGAGCATGGCGTTCTCCTCCCTGAGCACATCGTAGGTCAGCTGCAGGGACGGGAACTCCCTGTCCCCTATGGCCTCCTCGTGCAGCATGTGGGGCTCTGCTCCCCTGGTGCACTCTGGGTATCCCAGATAAGGGTCACTGGTGTGGGCCCATGGGGCAAACGCGTCCATCCCCAAGTGCTTGTCCGCGCTAGACTGGAAAGAGTCATAGGGGCTGCACGGTGCTGTACTGGCAGCTCGGGAGACATGCAACCTTTGATGCACAGGAAGGCGATAGGTCCTGGTCCAGCTGCGGTCCTCATCTTCAGACAAGCTGCCACGCATTTCTGTGTCTTTGTAAAATGCTTCCTGAAACTCCTGAGCTTCCTCCTCAAGCTCCAGTGCATGCTTGGCCAACGTCTTGGCATATATTCTATTTTTCACTCCTTCGGCTTTCACCGTGTAAGAGTGCCTGGGATTTAGGGAAAATGGGATGGGTTCCCCCAGATCCTCCACCTGACTGTCACCCGAGCTGTCATGGCTCTTGCACTGGGGTGGAGTACGTGTGGAGTGGCAGGGGTAGCTGAATTCGTCGTCGTTGTCATCATCATCATCATCATCTTCCAAGCCTTGAGATTCTGGGCAGACCCTCTCCATTATCCCAGAGATGCCAAGCAGCCATGACATTTTTCAGGATGCTTTGGGCTGCAGCAAGCAGGAGGATCCAAATTATCCTCCTGGAGCCTGGGTCACGCAGGCAGGTGACACTGACAAGCAGTGTGCCAACTTCTGCAGTCTCAGCGACGCTCGTGGGGGAAGAGGCAGTCACTGAAATCCCTCCATTTAGATCACCAGGGTGTTCGGGAGGGAGTGGAGGGGAGGACCAGGCATCTCTGTGTCTTTGCTATGGGGAGAACAGGAATCACCAAGGTCTGTGATGTCATCGTGTGACTTCACTTCCTGCTGTGAGGTCATGCCCAGAAGGGAGAGGAACTGATCAACTGCAAAAGTGCTTTTTTGGCAGCAGGGGGTTGAGCAGGGTCCCCATGGCCACAGAGCCGACCCCAGCTCAGGGGTGCTGCCAGTGGGCAGAGAGGAGCTCATGAAGCCACCTGAGGCCTGTGGCGTGCATTAGGGACAGGGACCGGCCAGCCCCAGGCAGGCAGCATGGGGCAGAGGGGACAACCCTGCCCCGCAGGCTACCGCAGGTTAGCTGCAGCTGGGGGAGATGAGACCAAGAGATCTCGGGCAGCGAGATCAAGCCACTGGCGTTTTGGTGCCAAAGCTCACCCCGGGCAGAGGCAGGAGACATCACCAGCGCTTTGGCCAGAGGCATCGCCCCAAGCTGGCCGCCCGGCGAGGGGTCCACGCTATGGTGCTGCCGATCTGATTCATCCCCGGCTGCCAGCTGGCGCAGGGAAGCGTTAGTAATACCGGGTACCACAAACTCGGAGCAGCATGAGCCAGGAGACAAACGAAAATAAACCCACTTACCACTTCCACCCCAACACACCCCCACAGTGCGCGGTGCCGCCATGGGAAAGACAGACAGGCAGGCGAGAAGCCCTGGGCTGGGGACTGCCATCACATTGGGCTGGTGTTCACGTTAGCCCCCCGGAGATGCCATGCCGGGAGGTGATGTAGCCACCCTCCCTCCTCAGCAGCTGGTGGCCCAGGGCCACGGCTGACATCCCTGCCTGCAAAATGGGTGCCGCGAGCTCGGCAAGGCCAGGGGCCATACCAGGAGCCCGAACCCTATGCAAACTCCATTCAAATGGCTGTGAAAGGGTCCTGTTGCTCCTTGAAAACCTGAAACACAAATGGGATGAAGAGGGAAGGCTCAGAGATGCCTCCAGCAAAAGGGGACACCATTCCCATCCTGAACAGGCAGCTGACTATTGCACAGACCAGGGGGAGGAAAGCCTGGCCGAGGACAGAGGTGCAAATCCCGGAGCATGCCCAAGGACCTTTCTTGGAGTTTGCTCTGCCTCCTGGGATCCACATGTGCACCGAGGAAGCTGGGGAGTCAGTGGTGACTCCTGGGGAGTGGGATGAAACCCCACCAGTGGGTGCAGCATGGGGCACCCTGGGAGATGCTAGGCAGGAGACTGCAGTCCTGAAAGATGCCTCTTCATCCCTCCTGTCCCCAGCATACATGAACACCCACATATTTCATGGCCTGAGGAAGCCCCCCAGTGCTTTAGGAAGCCGCTGCAGCGTGGGCATCGCAGCCCCTGTCTTGCAGCGTTGAAGCTGTCAGCCAGGTGGGTCTCCAGGGGCCAATAGCCCCCTCCAGCCCTGCAGCCTGGGCTGCCTTTCCCTCCTTCCCAACCACTTTCCCCCTCCTGCGCCCTAGATTGAGCAATGCCAGGGACACCGCCGCCATGCTGCAGTCATCCCCACCTTCCCGGGTGACACCACACTCCGGTGGCACAAGCCATTGTACCAGCCCACGCTGCCACCCCGGCGCTGCTCTGACCCCGAGCAGACGCATGGGGCCAGGCTGCTGCCATCGCTTTCCAAGGGATCTGCGCGCTAATAATAACATCAGGGCGTGTGGTGCTGATGCAATGCCTCCATTGCTCCATCCCAGTCCACGGTGCATCACCTCGCACATCCCAGGCTTTCTCCAGCCCCTGCCAGAGCAGATCATATTTGTCAATCCTTCCTTATATTTGTGGTGGAAGAGTCTCATGAAACAGAACAGAAAAGTCCATGCTGAAGCACTCCCCCACTTCTCTTTTTATAACAACCGTATCTGGTGCTCTGGGACGTACACCGTGAACGACAACGATGGAAAAATCCCAGGGTATTTTTACACTCTTAGTCTTTGCTTTATCTGGAGTCGTCTGGCAAATGCTTTCCTCCTGTCTGTGGTCAATACCGCAGCCGCTGGTTGTGCTGCGCCTCGTGCCTTTATTCCTTTTACCGGCTGTGTAGCATGGTCTGGTTTTGAGATCAGCATCCACAGACCCATCCTGCCGGCTCGGGCACGGTGACAACACGGCAGACGTCTTCTCGCCTCTTGGGGAGTCAGGGTGGAAACACCCGCAGCAGAGAGGAGACCCCTTTGGCTTTTTGCAGAGCCTCGCAGACTCGCGGCATTTGGTTTGTCCTCTCCATCCTCTTTGTAATTCCATCTCTTCTCCTCTTCCTCACAAATATTCCCGAGGTTCATGCCGGGGCTCGTAGGGCAGCTCGATGCCGTGGGGCTGTCTTGCCACAAGAGGCAGTGGCTGAGCTCTCGCTCCTCTGTGCCGGCAGGGCTGGGTGCTAGGCGCTGTACGAGCACACGCGAAGGCACAGTCACCGTGCGGGAGAGTTTTACCATATTAAAAAGGCAAGTGACATATGGAAGGTGAGGGGAGGAAGCTGTAATCAACTCTATACCATTTTTATATACACACTTCTGCCTTTTCGTTCAATAATTATAAATAGATCAAGTAAGTGCCAACAGTCCCCATCTGCCCCGCAAGGCACGATCTGCTGACCAGTTTCTCTCTCCAAAAGAGGATTTTATTAACGTGCCTCTGCCCGGTTTATATTTTGGGGTGGAGTGAGAGGGGGGGATTTTTTTCTCCCCTTGTGAAGCCCTGGAGCCTGGGGATGGGTAATATGAAAACAAAACAAAATGATTTGAAGTTAAACCATCTCAGTGTGTGACTCAGAGCTATTCATAGCTCCCTGAAGCCAGCTGCAGCAACGGAGCCAGAAGGATTCTGCCCATATTATTATTCCAATTACCATCTGAATTAAAAGTTTGAGCAGTGATCAGCCCACATACTGACGGGAGGGGGAGAGAAGAAAGCGAGAGAGAAGGAGAGAAAGACAGAGAGGGAGAAAACACAGATAAAAATGGGATCCACACAAAGGTCCCCGGGATTACAAAGTCAGGAAGAGGCACGGAAAGGTGACAGCATCACCTCCTGCCTGCTCCCACACCGCCCCGGCGATCCCTGCTCCGGCCGCACCGTCCGGGTAATGGCACTGCAAGAGCGGCCACCCGCTCTCTGGGATCCCGGCCAAGATGGGGGCTACCCCACGGCAGGGCTGGTGGGACTGGCATGGGTGCTCATCTGCTCTCCTCTGGCCAAAATGGGGCTGGGGGGACAAGAGGCAGGGGCTGGGGGGCGGCCGAGCAGGAGTGTAAGGAGAGGATGCTGCTGGGGCCAGCAGGGAGAAGTCCCCACTTTCTCTTGTCGAGTGAGCTGGGTGAGTGTTATTCTTCGTGGCTGGCATCACAGGGAAAATTAAATGCCCAGAAGGCACCGGCCTTCCCTGGGTGGTGTTCTTGGCCAAATAGGAGCCGGGCTTTGTGGCAGCCAGGGCACAGACCATGTCCCATCTGCTCCCCAGGAAGCACTGGGGCTGATGTCCATGCCGGGAGCCGTCTTGCCAAAACTGTAAACTGGACACAAAGGGTTGGTGCAAAACCCACAAAAGCTGAAAAACCAAAAGCGCGGCAGTGTTCCCCAGGTCCCCACGTCCCGGGTGGCTGCAATGCGCTCAGGTCGCCTCCTCCAGCTTCCCAGCACGGCTGCACCAGCAAAAAGGGCACCTCCCCTAACCCCCCCACCCCAGGAGCTCCCTTCACTGAGCATCGTGCCCTGAAGGAGCCTTGCCGAAAGGCCATTCCCAGCAGTGTCCCTGTGCCTCAGTGTCTCTCCAGAACAGAGCCCCTCCTGACCCTGTGCCGGCTTGGCCAGGAGGGCTGCCCACACACAGCCTCTTGATGGCTTTTGGCTAGGCGGGAATGAGGATCATTATCGGTGTGCAGGAAAAGGGGGGTAAGCGTGGCCAACGTCATCTGCCTGCCCACTGCGATTGTACTCCTGACAGGGCAGGGAAGGCGCTTAGGGACATGGTTTAGTGGGCATGGTGGTGTTGGGTTGATGGTTGGACTCGATGATCTTGGAGGTCTCTTCCAACCTTTAATGATTCTATGATTCTATGATTCTATGAAAAGGGTGAGCAATCTCTGCACCAAGCCCCCAACCAAGAGAGGCTGCAGCCGCTGCTCCCCACCAGGCTGCTGCACAAGGGCCGAGTTCCCAGCCTGGCCTGGCTACTCACTGCTAACCCATCAGCGATAGGGGGAAAAAAAATTCCCCCCAAAACCCTTGTCGCTACTCTAACAAGGAGCCCAGTGGAGCCACAAGCCTCCTGAGGGGATCCCAGCTTCTCCCCCATCAGCCATGCCTGCTAGACACCAGAAACAGAGCTGAGGGAGCATCCCAGGTAAGCTACAAAACTGCACTCCCGCAGACAGCGGGTCGACTACTTCACTACAAGTCTGCTGACTTGTACTGCTGCAGCTTGCTCCGTCTGGTTAAATAAATGCACCTGAAAGACATCAAGGCTAAGTGCTGCCCGATGCGTGCGGTACGGAGGACCATTCCCCCCTCCTCCCCTTGTCCCCCCGGCTCCCCAACATGGCAGGGGCTGCCAGCACGGATGGGCTCAGGCGCAGGGGAAGAGCG
>NW_008825609.1:1722862-1728782 GCF_000699105.1 Pygoscelis adeliae
GGCAGCCACGTTTGCACACTGCTACACCTGCGATATCCTCCCCCCACCATCGTTATGGGTTACTGTCGTACCCCTGCTCCTCCAGGCTACGATGCTCGGTCCCGCTGACGCCCTGCCTGCTCACCTGCCTCTCACCTGCTGGCACTCGGTGCTGCCCGCAGCTTCTGCCTGGTCGCCTCCACCCAGCCATGAGGCTCGCTCTTGGTGGTGGGAACGACGGGGACAGGAGAGGAGAGGACTTCTGGGGCCGCTGGGTCTAGTCCCGTGGCAGGCACTGCCTCTTCGTAATGCCATCGAGCTTTTCGGAGGGATGAAGCACCTACCTGTCCAGCCTCTGGGATCCCTGGTGCCCTTCAGCCCCCGTGCTCACCATGCTGCTGGCAGGGGCAATCTATACAGCTCTCATGGGGCTATAGGGCTGTTTTATCCTCCTCTATAGTGGAGTCACTTTTGACGTCCTCTTTCTACAAGTCTCTTTTTGGCTGGCCCCTCTGCATGGGTGCCTAAGCAGGCTGCCAGCAAATGCCATGGCCTGGCACAGAAAGGGAGCAGGTGAGAGGAGAGGGGAGAGCAAAGATGAAGGCAGGGGAAGGGAGAACAGGCAGCAAAGAGGTAGACGGGATGAGGCTGGCAGCTCATTGCACCGGTGCTGGTGCCACTTACCAGGGAGGGAGGGAGGGAAGGAGGTGAGGGGGGGGGGGGGAGGGGAGGGGTCGGGGGGTTGAAGTGTTTCGGGAGAAATGTTGCCATAGAAATAAACCAGCCGTCCAGATTGCAAGGGGCAGGCCCGCCGCCATGGTGGCAGAGGCTGGCGCAGGCGCAGGCAGAGTGGTGGCAGGAGTCCCCAGCCGGCAGTGTGGGGCAGCGCCGGAGGATATCTTGTCCTCCATCCTCCGCTCCCTCATCTCCGATGAGAGCAGCAGCGGTGCTGCTGTGCCAGCATGGCCAGTGCCAGCCCCAGGTGGCATCTCCTCCCCAAATGCACGGGTGGGTGAATACTGAAACCGCCCCTGCAGGCAAGCTGCCTGCCACCAGGCTCCCGAGAGGATGGGCATGGAGGTGCATGGGCCTCTGGGGCAGTCGGGACAGGGTAGCGCTGCAGCCGGCTCCCGTCCCTCGTCTGCCCGGGCCACGGCACCACCTTCACTGCTGGAGAACAAGCCTGAGAGGTCTGAGGGTGAGAACCAGCTCAAAGGCGGCCCCTCCCCGCCCCGAGCCCCCCACTGCTGGAGGACCAGCATCTCTCCTGAGAAGGGGCTTCAAGACTGACCATCCCCAGTAAAGCCACCTTGTTTGGGGAGGAAAACCAGTGCCGGTGCCTCCAGGGGCTCAATGTGAGGCCCCTCCACCCTGGGAAGGGGCACAGGAGCAGTGCTGTCAAGGAACACGAATTCAGCCTGGCGCGGTTTCGCAGCGCTGCGAGGCAGGCACAGACGGCTTCACTCGGTCCTTACCATTCACAGAAAAAGGAGCACCAGCGGGAGGCTGGGAAGCCGCGCGTGTGTGAGTAAGGGATCGATCACTAAGACATGAGCATCCATCTATTGATCCCCAGCCACGCTGTCGCGTTAAGCCAACCCAGCGCAATAACGAGACAGGACAGTGGGAACTTGCTGAGGGCAGATTGCCATTAACCGCTCCACTCTGCGTCTGCACTGATGTCAGCACATGGCGAGCACAGGTATCCATCGCTGTGTCCTCCTCCCCCTTGCTGGCACCCTCCCACCGGCAATGCCACCCCAGGAACGCAGCTGCTCCCAGGGTGGTGGCCGGCAGCCGAGCTCGGGGTGGCCGAGCGGACAGAGGGGCCAGCAGGGACCCATCCTGACAGCTAACTCCGTCCTTCCCTGGCCACCTCCTCGCTTCCCAGCTTTCCTTGCAAACCATGGTGGGGGGCTGCAAGGGACAAGGACCGCTGCCAACCCCCCTGCCAGCGCGGCACGTCGTGGCGCTCGGTCTTGGCACCCAAGGAGGGGGAGAGGTGGAAGAGGAGAAAGGTGGAGGAGAGTGAGCCCCACTTCCCTCCAGATCAGCCCTCTCCAGGTCATCCTGTCTGTTGCCATCCTCACCATCCCCCCTCTTCCTCGCCATCCCCTGTCCCCACCAGGCTCACGTTTCCCTCCTAAGGCACATATTCCCCCTCTACTTATTATTATTGTCAGCGGCTACAAACAGGGGTGGCCACGTGCCGGGGTGACTCAGGCATCTGTGGGTGCCACTTCCGATGGCGAATGGAGAGGGGGCACGTCCCCACGTCTTTGGCGAGACGTGTTCCCTGCGCAACCCCCCGTCCCCTCCCGGGCTCCGGGTGACCCCAAGCACCAGGTCCCTCTCCACACCTCCCACCTCCCGCAGACGCCTACTCCCGAGAAGCCGAGGAGGGCATGGAGCGGGGGTTGAGGGTAGTCTTGGAGCCATGTCACCTCTGCCACACGTCCCCCACATGCGCTGTCACCCTCTGCCCTTCGCAGCACACCCCTCAGCAGGGGCGAAGGGAGGAAGGGGAGAAGAGAATGGCCCAGAAGCCGCCATTCGCTTTGACACAGATGGAGCCGGGGCTGGGTGGTGGGGACGGGAGACTCCAGGCTCTTGGCAGAAGGATTTGGTTGTCTCCAGGTGATTTGCCCAGGAGGAGGGCATCAGGGGCTGAAGGTGGCACCAGGGATGTCGGAGGTGACCTGCCCGTGCCATGCAAACCTGCCTGCCAGCTCCCGCCCTGGCAGGGACGCTGGCCTTGCCAATGGGGAGCAAGGGCAGAGTGTCTCCTGAGCTCCTCCATCCAAACCCAGTATCCAGAAGACCCTTTGCACCCTGCCTATCTGGGGGATGTTGGCCCACCACCAGCAGGATCAGCCATGCTGGGACTAGAAGAGCTTGAAGGCAAGGGAGAGGGGGGCAGGTCTGGAGCCCGAAATGCTCCACAGGCAGCGGGAGAGCCAACGCGGCTGCTTCGGCCCTGGTCGCACCCGAGTGCTTGGAGAACGAGTCTCCAGCTCCATTCCTCTCCAGGCTGCCTTAGGGAACCGGCCGGGACCATTGCCCGTGCGGGGCAGGAGAAACGAATGGCGAGCAAGACCCAGCCACGGGCAAGAAGGTGCTAAGGAAACACAGGGAGCCGAAAAAATGAAGAAGTTACCTGCAAAGCAACCGAAGTCAGGGCAGCGAGGGGAGGGGAGGGAAGTTGGGGAGGTTTACAGGCAGGGAACCAACCCCTGCCCCTCGGCCCGTGGCCGCCCCGGTAGCCGTATGTGCATATGCCGTGCACACAGGCAACTTTATTATTCACTGGCACGCTCACATGAAGCCACGCATCTCTCCCGAAGTTATATTTATAGCTGTTCCTCAGAGCGAGCACAGATGAAACAATACATTTTTTTCCTGAGAAAAAAAAAACAACCCTTCCCAGTCTCATGCCGGTGAGGGGAGCAGCGCGCCCCGGCACCGCCTCTTACCCGGGTCCTGCCGAGGGCTGCCGCCTGCTCCAGCCGTGCCGAGCCAACATCAGAGGAAGCGGAAAGCGGACGGTTTCTCCATCTCACCATGAAACGTCTCAGCTGGACCGGAGGAATCGGGGAGGTCTCTCTGCAGCCCTTGCTCGCCTCTGGCTTGGGGTTTTCCCCCCTGCCCCCCGAGGAGCTACTTCTCCACCGCGACCTGCTCCTCTCCTAACTCTGCCCTGCCCACGCCAGCGCTCTCCTCCTGCCTCTGCCTCTCCTCAGCATTTTTCGCTCCCGGGAGCGTCCATCCCACAGAGCGCTGATGTGCCTTCGCGGCTCGGCGACGGGTTCAGGTCTCCCCCTCCTGCCTGGCTCCCTCCTTCCCTGGCATTATTCACCCATGCCCTTCACTGTCCTCCTGTTCCGATCCCCAAATCCCCCCTCTCCCTTCCACTCTTCCTCCCTTTGCGCTCTGCTCCCTTTCCCTGGCTGCCTCTCCCCCTCGCTGATTGCTATGCAGTCTGTAGCTGAGAAGTCAGTAACTCTGTGGTAGGATCCAACAGCTTTCCGCTACTTTAGCCCATCCTCGCGTGTGAGCTCAGAGCCGCGGAGGCACCGCTGCGGAGCCGCCATGGGGGAGACAAGAGCGCAACCATCATCAGCGGGAAGGGGCCGGTGGGGCCGCCGGGTGCCCCCAGGGAGGTGAATCCTCACGCTGGGCTGGCGCAAGGGGCTGAAATATCCACTGTCGGGGGTTTTTTCCCACCTGGATTTGGGGTGCTGGGCTGACATCTCGCCTTGAGGAAAGGCCAGGCTCTCCTGGCTCGTGCAGAGCATTTGCCGCGGGGCATCGCCTCACCGCATCCACAGCTCGGCTTCCCCACCCTGCAGTGCTGGGGCCGTCCTGTCGGGACGGGTGATGCTGGGGACGGGAGCACCGGCAAGGAGGGACCAGCCCTCGGGGCTCCAGGATGGTGCACAGCCACCCCGCCGGGAAACCCGACCCGGAAACCTCCCCTGGGTCTCCATGGCCAGCAGCATCTCAGGGGCTTTGAAAAGGTCACTTCTAGGTGGCAAGGCAAGGGTCCGGAGGACCCTGTGGCACTGAAGCTGCCCCTTTCGTGCAGGAGGGAAGCTGGAGGCCGAAGAGAGCCCTGAACCCGCAGGCAGCAGCTGTAGGCACAGGCTCCCAGGGACAGCCCTGCACCAGGCCAGAGGGGCCCGTGGGCATGGTTTCCATCTCAGTGTCTCATCTGCCATCTCCAACATTAAGGCCTCTGACAGAAAGTAAAAAAAGATCAAAAAACCACTTTTTGAGTGCCCTCTGGGTCCCAATCCTGCAGCAACCGTGACCCTCCTTCCCAAAATCATCCCAAGATCCCCTGGCACAGGGATGCCCTCTTGCACAACACGCTGCAGGGACTGCCGTCCCACACCAGCATCAGTGAGCACCGACACTCTCACCTGGCAAAGCCACCCCAGGGGAAGCAGAGGGTATTTTTAGCAGCTATCCGCACAGATGAGCAGCTGCAAACAGGGAGCACGGCAGCCTCCTGCACTGGCCAGCTCACCCTGGCCCAACTGCGGCTGCTCCCCGCAGCTTGAACCAGGGGTCCCAGGGAGCTGCGGCGCCCGGATGGAGCAGGGCCAGCCTGCTCCCTCCATCCCCTCTGCAGCCATCGCTATGGGGACCTGTTCAGGTTCAGGGGGGCACTTGCTTTCCCAAAAGACCCGTTCCCAGGGCCCGTGGGGCTGTATCCCAAGAGCTACTGCCTGGGAGCTGCATGGGTGCCCCGCCGGAAAGCGTACCGGCCCTCTGGCACCCCAGCAGGCCTTTCCCCTCTGTACAAGGGATGAAGATACTGCTGAGACATCTTGCTCCTTCCCCGGGCGGGTGAAGCCGCCAGGCACCCCTGCACCCCTGCAGCCCCCTCGGCTTCAGGTTGGGTTTCACCCTCTCTGCCTTTCGCTCCTCATTGCCGGCTCCCCCTGAGACCTTGCTGCGTTTCCCTCCGCCTGGGCAGCAAGAGGATGAATAGCTGCACCTTGTGCACGGCACGGCACCCTGGCACAGCCAAGAGGCAGCCGGCATGGCCGGGGCCATTGGGAGGGACATGGGGACGTTGCATCCAGGATGCCACCAGCCCCTCACTGTCCTTGTGCCCCCAGGGTGCCATGCCCCGGCCACCCCAGGCCCGCCGGCCCCGGCAGCGGGGTGGCTCACACTCGCCACCCCCGCCCGTCTCCACCGGCACCGTCTTTAATAAGAAGCGTGGAATATTTTAGCACCTATGGAAAAGCCACCACAGACGGTGTTGGCAGCCGTTGCCAGGGAGACGCTCCCAAAAATAGCCCCACTCCGCCAACCTTTCCCGATGCTGCTGTGGGGATGGGGGAGGCAGAGGGATGGAGGGATGGAAGGCTGGGGGTATGGATGGAGGGATGGAGGAAAGGAGGGGAAGAGGGATGGAGGGATGGGGGGA
>NW_008825609.1:1728795-1729252 GCF_000699105.1 Pygoscelis adeliae
ATGGATGGAGGGGTAGAGGGGTGGATGGAGGGATGGATGGAGAGGGATGGAGGGGTGGATGGAGGGGGAAGCAGGAGCTCCTGGGAAGGTGAGCAAGCGCTGCCTGACCCTTCTCCTGCCTGGGGATGAAGACAAGCACAACCCCCATGCCAGCAGCCCCTGCTTGGGCACATATGGTCCCGCTTTCCTGCAACACCAGCTAAGCCAGCACGAGCCCTCGAGCCCTCTCTGCCCTGGGCAGGTCTGACTTTGAGCGTTTAAACCAGACAACCCAGCTTTGGACTCCTTAGCACCCGCCAGGCTCCCTCTGCCATCCTCCTCCAACTGTCCCATCTCTGTCCGCAGTGCTCCAGGACTGCCCCAGCCGAGCTGTCCTGCTCACGGGGGCAGAGGTGGTGAGACATGGAGGTGGCCCATGGTGCTCAACCCCACCATGTTCCCCAGCCCCTCCAGGAAT